>NC_071326.1:28575625-28889218 GCF_943734725.1 Anopheles marshallii | reverse complement strand
GGATATGAATGGCAGCTTTTGTAACGATGCTAGTTGAAAGTGGGATTTTTTTTTTCATTTTCATTTTTAGCCACTGTATTATGTACTTAAGGTCATATCTAATGTGGGCCTTTTGTGTTATCGCTTTGAGTTTTGTTTTGTCGTGCTTAAGTGATTATATCATACAGGTATATAGGTTAAGTATATGTTACGTTCAATGTTCCATAATCAACTGATTCGCTAAATTTGTGGTATAAGTCATTAGGCAAGCCGACTTACAATGGAGTTGTATTTTGTATCTTGATTTGTAAAACTATGAGCAATATGGAAGTTGCAGTAAGATAATATTAGAACAAAGGTATAGTTTGTGTTTTTTTAATCATTTAAATTAAACTAAACCAGGATAGTTCTAACATTTGTTCCTATTATCCCGGCATCTATTTTCCTTTATTTATTTAATATCCCTTTTGTAGACGACACGACAAACTAAGGGGATGGTATTATATAACTCTCTGATATACGCAATTGAAACAAAACAATAGTGGTATTTTTATGTTTTACAATCAAAGGAATAATGACATGCTCAAAGCGCCCGATTTATAAGTCCCTAAATGTAGGCAAACCGTCCAACAAATGTGTTGGATTTGTGAAACTCTGTCAAAAAGGCAATGTGGAAAAATATAGCTTTAAGAATTTTGAGGAGCTCTTTACAAACAAACAAATAATAGATAAATGTCGGATTGTCTTTGAAAAGGATTGAAGAAAACTTTTGCAACTGAAGACGGTTTCCCAACGAAATTTTGAAGAAAGAAATAAATTTCGTTCTAAACCTTAATCACATCCTAAACGATTACGTACTAGAAGCATGAAAATCTTTTCATAAGCGATGAGTTATGTTTTTTCTCCCGATTGCTGCTATAGAAAGCTAACTGTAGACAGCAACATTGAACGGATTACCCGTAACTCATCGTTCATGCCGTCCGTGATGAAGACGCACGTTTTCTAATAACTATCCTTGTGTGGGAACGGGTTGATGGTGGTAGGCACAAAAAAAGGTAACAAAAAAAAAAAAACAGAGGGTTAGAAAGAAGAAAAAGATGCCAACCGCCAGCGATGGATATTGCAAAATGCCTTTGTCATTCGGTTCCGTACGATGCGTCGCGCAATATAATCATCTTCGACTGCGTGCTTGCACATACTTCGCTCTTTTTATGACTGCTGCTGGTGTATGTTTCTTGGGCGGCACAGGGCGGTCGGGTATTGTTCGGGGTAGCACCGGTTGCGGTTTCGGTTCGGTGGCCTCCTGCCGGACCGGAAGCTGGTTGCGAATGGCCTGCCAGTGCAGCCGCTTATAACGAGCAGAGCAACATGATGAGCACGATGGTTATGATGACGATGAGGAACGAACGATACAACGATCCGTAGCCAGCGATGGCTATTTGACGCGACAGTGCACATTATTGTCGAAAAGAATATGCTTCGTCTGCGCGCCTTGCGCACCGGCCATCCCTTGCGGACGGTGGTTCCGATAACGAGCCGTGCTGGAAGCGTACTGCATGGGAAGAATATTATCGATTCGTGCGGTCAATGAGCGTGCGGGAGATAAGGTGAGAGTACGATCGAGGGACAGAGCAGGTGGAAGCCAGATTTCAAAAGAAGAGTGTCATTTTCTGGCAAGGCATCGGTAGAAAATAGTTCAACTTTTGAAGAGGGTTTTTTCCCATTGCCACTAATCCCCGGTATTTGAAATTCAGGAAATTTATTACATTCATCAACACACGTACCTTTCGCTGGGAAACGTTCCAACCCTGGAGCCATTTACACGTGAACTGGCACGGGACCGTTCCTGCCAACGCAGGCAGACTAACGAGACCAGCCTTTGCGCATCAAGAAGCTGATACCTGGGACTTTGTGGTTTGTGGGCGCTTACAGACGCTTCGGGTTTTCTTGTGGCCGACTTCGTACCGAGATGCAAAGAGCTCGCTATTCGTATGATAATTTTCGGGGGGTTTTTATCGAAATTTACGACGTTGAGGGATCTTTTTGCGACAGGGTTCCGGGATTTGCTTCTGGAGGTGGAAATCACGAGCGCCACGAAAGGAGCATGGGAATGATGGGCCTTGATTTTGGTTGCCGGTCAAGTACACATCCTTTCTTTTGGCGCAGTGTGTGTGTGTGTGTGTATGTGTATGTGCGAGTGTGGATCTTTTAGGTGAACTAACACCGTCGGTATGACTATTCCTGCTCTTCCGGATATTATGCGAGACAAGTGTGCTCGACCTCACTTGTGCACCGGCGCGTTCTCCGTTCGGGGGGAGGAGGTGTGGAAGATAAAAGTGAACGAACCCGTGGGAAGCATAAATCATAAGTTCGGTTGGCTTTGCCGAGCTGCTTGTCCCTTTTTAATCAACGTCCTTCAGAAGTTTCCAAATTCAAAGGACGTCAAGCGCCGGACGGTTATGGTGGAACGATGTTCGGACGCTAGAAATGACGGGATGCGAGTGTCTCGTCAGCCATCGGGCCAGAGACATCCGTTTGAAAGACGATGTAGCATGCCGACCCGGGCACAATTAGTTCACTTCACATCAGCCCGGTTTTCCGTTACACGGTCGTTTAACTTCGGAAAATTTAGCGTCGGTTGTTGACTGTTGCTTGTTGATCGACAGTCCGAGGATGGGCAAAGAATCTGGCCAACAGAGTCTTCTTCCCGTGAATGAGAACGAGCAGCTAGTGTTTTGTGCTCCTTGCCGTCCTCACTTCCAGCCATTACCATTACGGAAAGCGTACTGAAAGTTTATTCCGGCAGCTAATAGTGGCTCATTTTTCTTGCTCGCAGCACTTGCATACCGGTCCGGTCGTTGGAGCGCGCTCCCTAGACACGGAACTAAAAGAAACTAGTGTCGAGTGCACAATTTTCCACCAGTTCCCGGTTCAGTTTATTCGCGATTTCCACGCTGCTGGGAGGAAGTTTCGAAGGGTTGTAATTTTACTTCGTTTCATTTATCATTTTTAAGAAGCATGCACTATGCGTTGGCAAATACCCTATCCGGTCTTCTTTGTGCTAGATTTTGTTTCGCTGATAACAGTGGTTCGGTTGATTTCGCTTTTTTTGTACGTGGCATGAGAAACTTCTTCAAGCAGTGACCCATAAGAGACGGATGTTTGTTTTCATGGCTCTGCACGCGGCGACACAGCTCACTTTGTTTCAATTAAAGAGAAAATTTAATCTACGATATAACAGAGCGCACCGTTGGGAGCGTCTTGAAATTAAATGTTTTTCAACTGCTAAGATAAATTAAACGATTCGTTACGGTTCCTGGGCTGTACGGGCTGTGGCGCATTAAGCAAATCTCATTTTGAATGCGTTAGTGCTTTATGGCGAATACATGCATTCTAATGAGTCACAGCTTAGCGCAATGATGGTACGGCATGGGCACGTTCAAATCACTGCAGTGTAATTACGTGACACTTTCTACGAAACAGTTCGCGATGAAAAAGTTTCCTTTTTTTTAAGTTGCAGTCTCCTAGCATACGTTATAGCGATTTTGTTTTTTAAAGTTTTTCGAGCTCTGAATTCTAGGTTGAAACATGAGCTTTAGTTTAAGAATATTTTAGTTCTTAGAAAATTTGGAAATAAAAATAGTTAACAATGAAAAGCTTGCAATGCTCACAACGGGCCGATGCTTTGGGTAAATACGCCTGTAGGTATGCAATAATCAATGATTATTGATAGGTTCGAGAAAAAATCCAGTTATGGCCATATTTTTTTAGATCGTTGATCAGCACGAATAAAACCTTAAGTTCAATCCAGCAAAAAGACTTTTTGAATTAGCTCAATCCAGCAAAAAAAGTTCGTTTGCTCATTTGTTTGTTTACATGCCTCTTGTGGGTGTTTATTTTTTATGTATGCAGTTAATATTAATTTTATTTTAAGCTTTAAATGATTTGTTTTTGTGGACAAAAAAAAATTGTAGTTATGAACAAATTACAACAGAACACCAGCCAAAATAGAGCCACTTCATACACGGGATGTAAATGGGAAGCCGTTTTTTATATATGGACTTTTTATCGCATTTAATCGAAAAAGTCTCGGAAAAAAGTCTCCGAGACAATTGTCACCATCTAATTGCACGGTGAAGGTTTAATGGTTTTAATTTAGTATGTAAAATTTCAAGATAAAATACTCCATATCTTACCATTGTAAGGCCTGTGCTAGTCTGATCGTTGTTCGGATAGAACAGCCCCTCGAATAGCTTTGCAAAGGAAAAAAACTTTCAAAACGAAGTGCTGTCTCGCTAAGCGATATCTCAAATCTTAACAAATGATACTCCCAATATAGTACGGGTGAGTTTGCTTTCTTACATATTTTCTACCACTCTATGATCATCCTTTCGTTTGCAGCAACAGGAAGTGTCGCAATGGTTAATGGAATTGTATCTTAATTTGCTAGCCATATCAATAATGTACTCTAATAAATGTAAATTATGGCTACAGTGTGTACGTGGTTCTTTTTTCTCTTGCACCCATACGCCCGTCTCTTGGTAGAGGTCTTTCACTTCTTTGGCGGGTGAAAAGTTCGTTGTTCGAAAACCACGCAAAGGCATGAAGTCAACGACAATGAATCTTTGCTTCACCATCGTTGCTTTGTACCGCTGTTTCGTCAGTCCCCTGGGAAGGCAAACAGGGGGAGTTTTCGTAGTGTGGTGTCACCAGTCATCGCCAAGATGATAGCGAAGATAATTTATTTGGAGTGACACACACACACACAAACCGACGGGGTGTGCAAAACCCGGAGAAGAGGTTTCGGTTCGGAACAGGGAACGCTTTCGGAAGCTTATGGTTCGCTGAATTGTGCTTGAATTGAGCCACAGTCGTCAAACGGTAACAGTGGCGCCCGTGCACGGTATCAACATCATCAACATCGTCGGCGATATCGTTGCTTTCGAGGCGCGATACTGTCGATGGCCGTTGCCATTGTCATCGGACCTGTCGTGGCCTCCGTGAAACATGTTGGCATGTTTATGCTCGTGCAATTATTCTTCGACCCCTTGTGAAGAAGGAAACGAGCTAGCAAGAGATAGAGAAAGAGAGAGGGAGAGAAATAAACAGAGAGAGAGAGAGAGAGAGAGAGAGAGAAATCAAGAGGG
The DNA here is from genome assembly GCF_943734725.1 of Anopheles marshallii. Taxonomy (NCBI): domain Eukaryota; kingdom Metazoa; phylum Arthropoda; class Insecta; order Diptera; family Culicidae; genus Anopheles; species Anopheles marshallii. The sequence goes on along the minus strand of NC_071326.1, from coordinate 28,884,092 downwards.
AGATAGATCGGACGGGTGGCTTGAGATTTACTCGAACGAGACCACATTCATAGAGGAGCAAAATCGTTTGCAGGAACAATAATGACAGTAATGATAGATAAAATATGCATAGGATTAAGCAATAATCCCTGAAAATAGAAAATAACCGTCAGCCGGAGGTACGGAGCATGTATGAAGGCTACACTCTCTTCGTTACGCCGCAGGAGCATATCTTCATTACCGGGCCTGCTAGCCGGCCGGATCGTAAGTCAGGTCCACCGCCAAGCTGTGCCGTTTCGGTAGTGAAAAGGAAGTGTACGTGTGCCACTACCGGTATGCCAACGCTAAGCAAATGTTTGCCACCAAAGCATACTCGACGAAGAGAAAGGAATGAAATGCAAATGCGTCCTCCCGTGGCAAAACCCCACCGAAAACCGTTGCCGTTTACCGCCCTGACTATTCATTTTCCACTCTGTGCTGCATGGGAAAGTTGGCTAGGGTCACCGCACGTGAAGACAGGGGATTGTGTGGGATGTTAGGGATGGAAGCTTGTTATCAAGAAACTCCCGCTCGCGTTGTGGCTCTATTAGCCCTTTCTCGTCTACACACACAACCACACACACACACATACAGATGGTGGAATGGCACACACATATGGGTGGTAAAGGAGGGAAATTCCCAGTCGCGGCAAAACAGGACCAAACACGGCCGAGTTCGCAACGGGATCAAGTTGAAACGTTGAGCGGAATCAGTGCGCCAAAGGTGAAGTGTTCTCGCATTAAGGTATTTATAACTAATTTAAATATCGAATGTCAGTCCTCTCTCTAGTCGGGCACACGACCACACGAACATACACACGTACGTCTTCACCATCGATCGACGGATGAGATGCGTTTAAGAGGTAACCTCACTAGCGAGCAAGGAAACTCAGCACCTGGCAAGGTGAAACCGCACCAGAGGAGGAAACAAATAAAGCAGACAAAGCGAACCTCAAACACAAATCCCTTATCAATTATTGTTATGGTTTCTGTTTGCATATGTAATTAGGCTCGTTACGTGCTAGTACCCGAGTTGAGTTGCTGGGGGTTAGTGCGATGTTGGTTAGCTTGAAGTGTGGCAGCTGTGTCGAGCGCACCAAGGTATGCAGGGCAATAGTAAGAAAGCTTACTTGGTGGAGGTATTGGAAGCGATTCATTTTTTCTCTACGGGCCGAGAAAAATCTTGAATTGCACTACTGGGAAATGGGTTCATGATTCTACCGTGGTGTAGTTAATTAGACGGTTGTTGTTTGTGCAGTGCGATCGTTTCAAGATTTATTCGATTTATTTATCATGTGCGTACATGATTGATTGCTAACCGTGCTTTAAAGCGCTGTCAAGTGTGGTTGTTTTTCTTATGGGTAAAAAGCTCTCGTCACTGCGGCACAAACATTCCCAATGCCAGTCTCGAGCGGACAAGCATACGGGCATGATTTTAATCCATCGAAGCATGTGATCTCTTACGGTATGCGAGCTATCATTAACGTTTTATGAGCGTAATTCGAGAGCTTCGTTTACACTCAATCACATCACATTTTACCATGGGGACCGGGGTTACATTGCGAGGCATCGAACGCATGATCGTAAACGTAAGTCCCCATGACTGCCGGGCATACCGTACTCATCAAACCAAATGAACCCAACTAGTTTAATCAGGTCCATTTCGTTGGATGTAGGGATTTGCCCCCGGGTGCCAACCACCAAAACCAAACCGGTGAGAGAGAGAGAGAGAGATAGGTCACTCAGGGTGCCGGCAGGGTTGAATGGGTGGTCGTAAAACCCTGACCAGGAAAAGAAGAAGGTGGCAAAAAAAAACCAAAAACCCGTTCCAATCCTTGGCCAGACCGTTACTGCCGTTGAACTGTAAAAGTAATTTGTAAACGAGAAGACTCATCCGAATGGGTACGATGCGTGTACGGAACGCATCAGTAGCATAACGACGATGATGGCAGGGCACGGATTTCGCTTCATGCACCATTAAGCGGGAAACCCTTAACCACCATTTGAGTTCTCTCTCTCTCTCCCTGTATCTGCTTAAGCGGTGGTGGTGTGCAGATAAACAAAACTTCCTTAATCTACAAAATGGACCAACACCGTTAAAATCCCACTCCCGCTCGATTCCGATTTCGGGGTCGTCAACGTTCACCGCACTCGTCGAAGCGCTGTAGTGTGGGGATGCTATAGAATGGGAACAAAAACGATAGAGGAAGTAGAGACAAAAAAATATATCCCCACCATAAGTCTTGATACGGGTAAGCTTCAGATGAGCTCCGTAAGGAATGACAGGACTTTCTCAATGAACAAACTTTCGGAGACCGTGGTTGTAGATTATTGAAATTTTATTCACTCCCAGTCGAGGATCGTTGTGGGGCGGTGATGGTGGTGGTTTGATGCTGACGTAAGGGAAGAAGGTCATAAATCGCTACATGTGAAGGTACCACTCCAACGGGTACCACCCGATGAGACCCAACATTAATGGCTGTCATTATGAGCAATTTCAGATAGCATGCAACAAGGAGCTAATGGTATGATTGGGCATTGAGTACACGGGGAAGGATTCCCTCGCTGCTTGACTAGGCGGTTAGCTGCCTTAGCAGTGAAGACATTCGTGTGCAAGGGAATCGGCATTTTGGTGTGTTGGTTGTGCCGAATGCAGTTTGTGTTCGGTTTCTGGGAGCCTTGGTTAAGGCACACCCCTGGTAATAAGTATGTTTACCGGTTTTGAGGATTTAATCGGGTGCCTTTGCATAGCAACCAACGAACGAACTTGGTGGGCTAGGCGAGATGAACGTGAAGTACATGTTTTCAGTTGTAATTGAGGCACTCGGTTTGCTGGTCGCGTGTGGATATGAAATGATGTCCGGGTTTATTAGTTTCCTGGCTAGCATTTCTGTAAATGAGCTCGCCAAATTGCTGTTTTGTTCATTTATGACTGTTTCGGCATGGGAATGACGACTGTCTAACTGGTTACGGGTACTTCCATTGCGGTTTTTCCATTTATTGAGGTTTAGAACATGTTTTTCAAATTGAGGGATATTTTATGATAATTTGATAATTTTAATGTATAAATTACGATGCAAAATTGCTTCTATACTGTTCGTTAATTTTTAAAGTAATATCGAATAAATGTGTCATAGATTGGTTTTTGTTTGTCAGAACTACGGCATGGGTGTATTGTTTAAAAAAAAGCTTTGTGAAAGGTAATACAGCAATCAATGGAAGTACGAATCTTTTTCCGAGTCAGTTTAAAGGCAAAGAATTTCAAACCCAGCGCATCCTTCCATCCAACCCTGCAACGTTCTTTTTCGAACTCGCTCCCTGTACAAGCAGTGAACCATTGCGAATCGAATCATTTTCCCCACTGATTCCAGTTCATTTTCACCATGAACACTCTCTTGGAGGCAGTACTTTGCTCTCAGTAAAACCCCTTGCCCGTGTGTTGTGATGAGTTTGCGCCGTCGCCGCGAGAGAATTCATTCAACTTTCCGCTGGTCGTAACTCGGTCATAGTACTTGTGTGCCGAATGCGTCAGGCAATTCCATCGAACGATGGGAATTTTTCACGGCTGCAGTAAACAAACGCATCGAGTTTCAACAGGCAGCAAAGAATCATTAGCAGAAGGGCAGCGATAAACTAATGCACGAGAGCGGTGTTGGTTTTCGGTGTCCTTGCATCAAGCGGGGTATCATTTCCGACGCAGGATGTGACCTTTGTAAATGTGCAGGATCAAGGTTTTGAATGTGTGGCGAACCGTTTTGGGATCAGGTTTTGGATTCAATAATATCATCAACAGGATTATTTTTGGCCCAAGCCGAAGTTTTTCATCTTTATCTCCGCTTGGCTAGGTTGTGAACCATGCAAAGTTTCTTTCTTAAATGTTGTAAATTATTTTATACCCTTAAACTGTGGGGAGAAAATTACCAGGAAATTCTTTAATGAAAACGGTTTATACCTACGGGGTACAATAGCGTCGTTTTTCTGGAATGCACTGAATACATCAGATTACTGGGCTTTCATTTGTTGCACCATGCTGAGTGTGTAATAATTTCTTGGAATCGATTCTTTTATTCATCTTGCGAACGCTTCCGGACGCATTCCGAATTGCAATTGGTTTCACGTTGGTACCTGAGCAATGACAATATTTAAAATTGAATCTGCACTATCGACATGTACATTGTGTAATACATAATGTATACGTTTGTTTCGCCGTATTTATGATTACGATCTTTGGTAGGTGAAGGTGAAGTACCAGGCGTCTCCATTACTGCAATGACGCCCTTTTAGTGAAATAATAACTTGATAGTTATATTTTAAAATAAGGGTTACTTGAACAAGCAAACGATGATCACAAAAAAGTGTGTTTCCCTGCATATCAAAGGTATGTTCGCTTTAAAACATTTTGCAGTTGCTCAAAAATAGTTTCGCCAAGTTCTTTCACCTCCGGTGCTTCTTTCACCATCGTAATTCCAGCGAAACGCATGTACATTCCCACATTTAAGCAATTGGTGCGTTCGCATCCATTCCGTTTCGTGCGATTTAACATTCGGTTGCATTGCTTTCGCTCAATATAAATGCAAATGAGCCTCTCGGTTTCAATTGGAAGAGTTTGGCGCATGAATCGCTTCCGAGTGGTTACGGGCTGAGTCGTGCGAAGTTTTGCGATCATGATGATGCTGATGATGATGATGATGATGATGATGATGGTGGCGACGGTGCTGCTGGTGATGATCGGTATGGTTGAGGCAGGGATGGCTAGTTCACCATGTGGTGCATCTGTGGAATTTCTACACTCCTCATCACACCGGGAACCATCCCATTGCGTTATCTGGAAATTCGGGAAACTTGGAAAATCATTCTGTAACTTCCGGCAGCGTCTGAAGCCTGTGCGCACCACCCCGTGCCGTACCACCAATAATCTAGCCCTTCCTCCACCCTCTCAAACGGGGTTGTCGAAACGGAACCCAGCGAACCATCGGATCACCACGAGTTCAGATTTTGCTAATGAATTTTAAAATCTTTCTCCCGTTGCACCCTCGTACGTTCCGCACCCGTATCCCACCGTGTACCATTATCATTGCGTCTCGTGGAAAAACCTCGAGCTACGGTTACGAAAGTGCTAGTGAATGGCGGAAGTTTGCCGGTCGGGGTTTCCTTAAGGGAGCGGGAGCACACCGTACAAGGCGTTGAAAGAATCGTTTGCGATGTGGAATCTATTAATAATTAAATGCTCGGTAAGAAACTTTTTCTGTGCGGGTACGGTGTGCCATAGGGTGGGTTTCGTTGTCGTGCAAGGTACAAGATGGAAGGTGTTTTCTTGTGTGTGTGTGTGTGTGTGTTTTTTTTTTTTCACTCTTCTCAGTTTTACCTGCTAAGCGGATATCGTCTGGTATCGACGCATATCGAACAGCTGTGGGGTACACTGAGGTAAGAAAGGCATATCGGTGGCAAAAGTTATCCTTTAGTGTTGCTGCGGTGCTTCGGGGGAAGAATATTAACTTTCCAGTGCGAGATTTCAAGCGCCAGCATGTTTGTGATCGGTAGAGAAAGTTTGATTTTTGAGTAACAGGATACAGGGAAAGCTAGCACAAAAAAAAGAAAAGGTAAATATGAAGTTTTGCATGCATAATATGGGCGAGCGTGTATGGCTATGCTTCGTCCTTTGGGAGCATTATTCAAAGTTGAGTAAAGATCGTGATTTTGATACACAACGATCATCTTTTATGCTTTGCAGCTTCGAGCGTTAGCGAATTGAACACAGCACACCACAAACTTGATAGTAGTTTTAACGGAAAAACTAACTTTTACGCAGAGGTTAATCAAATTAGCCGAACGTCTTGGCCTCGAAAATACACTTAGTTTATGTGCTAGGTGTTTGTTTAGTGGTTAAATAAGCTTGAGAATTATGATAATTTTCTTGGGATCTTCGCTGGTGTGATGATTCAACAGCAGGAAGCAGTATTGTGCTGTGTGTTAAAATAATTTCATCACAGTTGAGTTGCGATGCTCTAACATGCACCGACCATAAAAAGATTACACGCACGTAATTGTTATTCAAAGGAATGTCTAGTAGAAATTGTAATGTGAATGCTTCCAGTGCTACTGTAATCATTCCAGGGCTCCCTGCAATACATCCGTTTGGCTTACGGGTATTCGAATGGGATGCAGGGATCGAAGGGCGATAGTTTAGAAAGAAAGATTCCGTTACGCAATCATCGTTCTTCCATTTGGACTGGACGGTAAAGGACCTCAAAGTGGGTCGCCAGTCGGTGATGATGAACGCACGATGGAAGGACGCAAACGAAAGCAAAGGAAAGTGACAAAGGGGGTTAAGAAAGTGAATAAAGATCATATTTATATGCTGAAACTGTTGCTACAAATCATCTCGTTTCCCCTTTGGGCAGTGAAGGCAGAAAGGGAGTGTGATACAACTGGTTTGATAAAGGGCACGACATGGCCAGACCATCGAAGCCGAGACGATCGTACTGCACACTGTGGAAATACAAAGGAAACAGGGCCATGTCGTCTACGGAACGGAATTTCGAGATATGCACACATACATCCGAGTACACAGTCATGCACACACACACACACACACACAGACAAATATAGCACGAGGATGCATGGCCAGCCGGTTTGCTAGGTGAAGGTTCGTATCGGAAAAGTTCCCAGAACGTGTTACTGCGCTTGCAGCTGGTTGTGGCGGCAATGGGCGGTGACTCGCCCGTACGTCGCCCTTGCAGGAGCTGCATTGTAAAGGTTGACGATGATGTGCTACTGCTGCTGTGGTGCCCGGGGGGGAGGTAGCAAAGACGATTGTTGCCGTGCAGCGGTGCGCGGTGTAAAAGATTGAACGAGTTCAAAACGCTCGTAACACATGCAACCTCGGCCAGGGTTTAGCCATCGTTTCGACGCTAAAGCTAGCTACATATTTCTCCATTATGTGCCAAAGTTTGTGCTGAAATTTGCTGCAGCAAATTTGAACCGCAAAACACACATCTGCACACCTCCAAAGCCTCGCACCAGGTCGTGAAACCCTCGCACCGGTCCGGTTTTCGGAGGGCACGAAAATCAGTGACCAAAAGTTGGACGAGATGCCATTTATTGATACACTTATCTTCTTCCGTGTGTTGTGTTGTGTTGGGCACCACATATGCCCTGCGGTAGGCGGCGAAAGATGTGCGGAACAGTATCAAATGTGCTGTCAAGGTAAACTCTCTAATCCCACACCTGCCGATGACCGGCACACAGGTGCACCTCGTGCATCATCCGAACCGGAGTTAAACGATTATGGAACGGTAAACGAATGAAGCGGTGCGATAAGACCATTCCGATAAAACCGTTTAAGGAACGGAGCGGTGTATTTATAAATTTGTGATACGGGATTTTTTTGGAAAAATATGTTGAGCGCTTGAAGAGATGACCTTGATGTAAACATAACGACCGCTGAAGCAAGTAGTGCTGAAAGGTGCACGTCCAGTACTTCGGTCGGTCGGGTTAGTTTTGGAGTTCAATATTTTTGTTGACTTAATGTCTGTTCTCAGTTGGCAGTCATCCTGGCCTGCTGGAAACCGTAGTTGGAAACTGTCGTTACGGGTGGTCTAGGTTTCTGTTGAAAAAGTATGGCCGTCTCCGTTCAGTGTAACACTTATAAAACTAACCGTACAGAAGGGTAGGTTTCTTATTTTCATTCTTCTTGGTGTAAGGTCTTGCCTACCAAAAGTAGCTGGTGAGATCGTTTTTTTATTACCACGTAGCTGAAAAGTTAGCAATTGCTATAGGGGAACAGTTCTTGAAGGTTTTTGTACTATTACTATCGCTTGGATTTGGGCGGTTTGGTGTCATGATGGTAGCGGCGCCGGTCTTTACACGAACGGACCGGACCAAAAATCCCATTCGGACCAATCCCCCGTACGCAGGACGGACTATCCAGCTATACGGGCAAATACAGTCATCGAAAGCCAGAAGGTGACAGGTCTAGACCTCTTGAGGTCCTGCCGATGAAGAAGAAGAACTATCGTGTGAATGGTGGACTGTAGTATTATTTCTGAATACTTTTTAGAGCTTGTAAAATATATTAAATATTTAATAAGCATTCAATAATCAATTAAATATGGTTCCATAAATTCAATATATGAAATGCTCGAGTTATCATTACTACGCCAAAATGTATGCAATTCATGTAACATTTGCTTTCTTATAATCAACAGAGAATGCTATCTAATCCGCATTTGTATAAAAATCTCGTACCGTAGGGTTTGATACCGAACTTTTTTGAAACGGTTTAGCAATTTGTTTGAAACTTTAGACGTACTTTCAGCTGGCATGAAAGAAAGTTTTGAAGTACTTTTCGTAGTGATACCAGCACTGGTAACTTTTTTATTGTGATTTTAAAGAAAATTTTGACGTAAAACTGTGAAAATGTTATCCATCTAGGAACCTTAGCTTAAAAAGTAGTGGGCACATTATGGCAGGTTTTCAACATTCTTACGAAACCTTAGAATAAACGATGTAGAAAAACGGTTGTATAGAATATGGCCAGAAATGATTTGGGCAGGAGTCTAAATTTGAATTTAAAAGTAAGTTGTAAGTGATCAATGCAGGTAAGTGAAAAGTCTAGTTATAATTGGTCTTGCTCTTATCAGCATATAACCCATGGACCGTTTGAAAAGTCTAGTCTGTGTATTACTGCGAACATTTCCAATGAGGTGTAAATGATGCGCATCTTGGCCGAAGAACTAAGGAACAACCGTGGGAAATACAAAAGTAAACTGATTTAATAAATGTATTTTTTTTAGTAAATATGGCACTGGATTATGGAAGGGTTTTTGCTAAACAAAAAAGTATCGGTTCGTATCAAAAACTTCAATTAACTAGAAAACAACCGGCCTGCGATTTTACAGTCATTGAACATATCACTGTTAGGGAGCATGAGCATATTACACATTTTCATTTGCTCCATCCATACCTGTATCAAGGGTAAAGCAAGGTTTGTCTGATTTAGCTAGTGCTCTATATAATACAGAATGGCAACATTGTTATTTCAAATAAAACAAAAACAAAAACAAACAAAAAGAATGTATAGGTAAAAATGCGTTGTATAAATGTTTAAAACTGTTACATATAATATAAATTGTTTGGAAACACTTTAATACACTAGACCTGAATAAGCCATTGTTTTATTCGTTACATAATACTGAACAATTTTAATTACAAAGGGGCTGTATAAATTCTGCTGATTTTTCCACGAAATAACGCACGGCGGTAAACAATTTGCGCTAAACTAAACATTCGCTGGTTATAGCCGCGTAATAGTCTCATCACCAACAATTGTACTGCTGGAATGTTTGCAGAAAACATTGCAATGTGCCTGCAAGCTACAAAACAACGGTGGACTATGCGCTAATGCAGCTGATACTGTGATACTGTCGTTGTACGGCAGAAAGGGTGTAACATTCGAGCATCATACGCGTGTATCCGGTGCAAGGGTGCTCGATCATCATTTTCACCGATGCGCGGTGTACTGCTGCGGTACAAATGACAGTTAATAAACGCTCGCTCATTTACCCGCGTAATGTCGTTTGGACGCGGGTGCGGTGCGTGGACGCTAGCCCTGTCGGCTTCCGTTCAGTGATTTTACATTTAATTAAAATCATCCAGCTGACGGCGCTCTCAGGCCTCGTACCGGGCCGGTGTCGTTCACACTCATGTGTCAATATTATGTCACTGGCTGGTTAAGTATTAATGGATACTGTGCACTGTGCGATGGGGCAGGTCGAGATGATGGTTAGGATCGAGTTTCTCTTTCCCACGCCCTGAAGGCACCATCTAGATTAGTTTCATGAGTGTTTCGTGCGTGTGAACAAATGGTACTTTTTGCAGATCATTTAGTGCATCAGGCGAGCCGCTACAGTAGAGCAGCTGGTGGCCAAATTAATTACCAAACAACTCCATCGCGCCCTTTGTTGCGTCCCTGTAGCACCTCAGCCGGTCGGGGGCTCCATAGCCCGTGTGACAGTAATTTATTACAATCACAATTATGTCACGTCACCCTCACGAGGCCGAGGCTCGTTGGGCATCATTGGGTGGGCTATTTGTGGTGTCCACCTGCGAGTCCTGTTACCCAAACTCACAGGTAACACTCACACGGATAAAAAAACTAAAACAAAGCTTTATGCTGGATGCCCGGGGACATCTCAGCAATACACGCTCGATCAGCTCGTGCAGAACTAAAAAACGGGTTAATAGACTGGAGTGGCAAATGAACAAGTGGCCCATTACTGGCTTAACGAGGCGATGGTTTGTTCGGTGTTCCGTGCAACCCCTTCGGTGGAGGGGGAAGCAATGCGGCGGAAATGAGGGACAGGGAAGGAAATTGCAATCGGTAAACAGCGCCCGAACCCAGCTGGTGCATCTCGCTGAGGTAAGCGAAAGGTCTAAATTATAGGACACTCCCCGATGTAACATAATATTTATTTTCCGCCCGTGTTTATTTGCATTTGCAGTTTGTGCAGTGCCTACATCAAACAACGCTCGCTTCACCACCAAACCAACAGCCAGGTGGAATGGGGGGATCGGTTGGTTGGAAAAAATAAAACAACCCATGTACCATCCGTTCGCGAGGCGGGTTTGTGTGTTTTGCAGTGAATTTTTCCTCATTTTCACCCGGTAATTGCCGGCGAGGCTCCGGCGATGCCCGGTGGGTGGATTTGCATTTTGTTTTCAGTGAATTTATTTCTGCTAATGAGTTTTACGCCGGTGCTATGCAATTTTACCTTCGCGTACACGGGGAGACAATGGATTTTCAGTCCGGATCCGGTACGGTAACCTCCAATACATTGAGCAAACAATTTTCGCTATGTTTGGATATTTATTATCATTATAATATTGCGTTTCAGCGTTCAGCATTGCTCGCCAGCAGTGGAAGCTAGTGTTTGGTTTTTGTGGTATCGAGACATGGATAACATAACTCCATACGGATTATTTAGCCGTATCCGAGTATGGTGCAGGTCAGAGGAGAAACTATTGCATAGTGTATTTATGTTGAACTTAGTGTGACGGATGTCTATGAATTGCTTCGTATGAGTTTGTAGGTTGAAATTCGCTGTCCGTCAAATCAATGATAGCAATTTGAATAAAATTCTTCCACCATTATGATCATGTAAATTCTCTAAGTTAGAAAATTTATCCTAACATATTCGGGGTTGAGTGTTTTAAATGGAATATCCTCCTCTGGTTGAAAAATAGAGTTGGTGGAGTGTTAGCCATTGGTTGACTTACAGCCTAATTGTTGCTTCGAGCGTTAAACTTTAATGCGCCTAGTGGTATGCAATATGTTTAGTCAATGGTTGTTTATTAAAGGAAAACAAGATGATTTAACAGTGGATATTACTAGCGAATGGTAGAATGTCTCACCTTTCTTTGTCTCATTACATGTCGCTTCTAAGTTGATTCTGTTCTGGTGCTTTGAAAGGTTGCTGGCAGCAGCAAAACGAGCGTAATAAAATGGATAAAAGAGCGTAGGTGTTGTGTGGTTTTGTTTTTTGCCTAAAACTTTGGCCATGGTCTTCCAAACGTCCTGGCGTCCTGCTCATCCGACTAAAACAACTTGACGCTCTGTGAAACCTTTTTCTTACGCTCACACCTCAGCATAAGCCCTACCAGGTTGCGTTCCGTGCCGGAGAGCCTTCTGCCTCAACAACATTATTTTCGGGCAGCAAACCGGTACTGTGGTCTCCAAAGTGCTGAAGTAATGGTGCTTCAAAGAGGTAGAAAAGTAGGCAAAAAACAAAAGAACGGCGTAAGAATAGCGGGCAAGTTCAGGCGCCGGATGAAACCCCTCGCAACTTGCTGCAGCTGGTGGAGCTTTGGCTGAAGCTAAAGAGCTCGAGCTTTTATTTATGCTTCTTGAGCACATAAATATAAATAATACAAGGAGTGAAAGTTTTTTGTTTGCCGCTGCCGTGTCCTTTTGCTTCCTGCCACACCGTAGCGGATGGTTCCGCCTGCCAGCCACATGGTTTGTTTAGTTTTTTTTTTCGGGGCAGTATTCATTTTGTGAACTGCTTCTTATCTTGGTTTGCCTCCCACAGTGGTATTTTTCAAACCAGTTACCAGTGCTTAGCCCGTGAACACTTGCTTCTAGTCACGATCGGAAGGACCGCGTTGAAGGGTGAGACGTATACTGTCCCGTTCGCGGTTGGTTGCCTTTGCCAGAGCCATTTACACCGAGAGCCACTTTGCTGGCCACTTTGCCGCACTTTTTCCTCACCATTTGCTCTTTGCATACAACTGTCGGGTGTTTCTTTTTCTGCCAGTTACCACACAGCATACAAATACAAACTCTCCGAATGGTGAATGTTGTTGTTTTGCTGCTCTGTTTTGCAACGGCAGTGGTCAGTGGAAGGTCATCTTTTAGTGTTATCAGTGGAATAACTAACTGGGAAGCAGACTGAAAAAATGTTTTTGTAGCAAAAGAAAAAATCTAGCGAAAGTAGAATTAAACAAAATTGCTTACAAAAACGAAGCGTAGAAGAGCAACAAAGTTTCAACTTAAGAAACAGAGGTGAAAAAAATAGTTTACACCACAGTACGCTTGGACAGCCGAAACAGAACAACTCGTACCTTTACTGTGATGTGCTTCCCGCATGGAACAGGGCAGGGAAGAGTTTGCAATAATTTCTTTCCCACTTGCTACACCAAATGGCTGATTGTTTGCCGAAAAGCATTTCGTTTGCTGCACCCTCCAGGGCATACCTTTGCAGCGGGGCACGCTGGGGGTTTGGTTTCTTGCTGGGTTATTTAATGCGTGAAGCAGTCGCCAAAAAGGGCCGTTCCTTCCGTTTGGGCTACGGTGACGACGCGCGCGCACCGTATAGCGTTGACCAAACCATCGGGGCAGCAAACCATCCAGCATTTTAACGAGCATTTTCACGAATGCTGCATGGTCGGCCGCTTCCTACATTAGCCCACTAAAGGGTCGGTTATTCAAAACACACCGCAAACACGAACCGCAAACGACCATCACGAGCGATCACTGGGCGGTTGGGTGGTTCGAGGGTCGTTTGTGTGTATGTGTAGGTGTGTGTGTGTGCGTGGGAACGATGGGATGGAGGAATATTTTACTGTTTGAAGTGGTCACTTGACTGTACAAATAAACCCGAGGAAATAGAAACAGCCCGGCCGGCAGTGAAAAGCCCCCAGTGGGGATGGGGATGGGTAGAACCTTACAGTACAAGGCACGGTAGGTGGAAGGTGCTTCACAGTGGAAAATTCGTTTACCAGCGAAGAAAACAAAGTATCTGAAGTGGGAACGGAGAGAGAGTGAGAGAGGAAAAAAAAACCTCAGTAGAAAAAAAATGGAAACATCGAAATGTGACTTTTAGAGTCAGGTCTTGGCCGTCCAGATGTCTTGCAGCGGGGTCGGTACGTTGATAGCTGTATTATCGCTTCCGTCCTTCCTGCCCGTTTTCGGCTACTTGACGACCCTGAAGCCTTAGCGGGTGGAACAGGGCAAACGATCAAACGACGCAAAGGGCATTGCATTGCCTTCATTTTGGCTAATCATTTGAATAACGGCAAAGCGGTTGCCGGTCCGGTGGTGGAAGAAATAAATTGAATACAAATATGGTGGTGGTGGCGGGAAAATGGGTGGAGCAGGTGGAGCTTGAATTTGTGTGTGTGTGTATGTGTGTTTCTTTCTTTTAACGTTTTGTTTCCGATATCCTATTGGGTACGCTTCGTTAAGAGGGGATGAGTTTGATCAAATATTTACCGAACAGCTTAAAACGTACTGCAGCTGATGCGTGATTGCCATTCCAGGTAGCTTAAGACATATTGGTGTTTGAATTGAAACCAAATCAACATAATTGGTTGACTTTGAACCCCCACCGTGAAGGTGTATTTGATTTGGGAGGGGTTGGCAGAAAGATTACGCTTGTCCAGATTGTTTTAATGTTGAAATTAAGCTAAAAAAAGGTTTGAATTTTGAAGTCCATTCTGGTTTGGTTCGAAAATCTCACGTTCGTTCGAATTGGTAAAACCTATTGCATACATTCAGGAGCATTCCGTACTTTTATTTATCAACAGGACATGGTGCAAACTTTGTACGTTGAAAGTTGTAGTAAACGTGCAAAATGATTGTAGCTTTGTAAAAAAAAGTAAAGGAATTTAGCATAATGTCACTGCATAAACTCATTTCGAAATGGTTTGAAAGCGCTTTGAAATGGCTTAAGGGTTTCAAACTTTTACAAAGATTGCTATTTTATGGCCGCAATACTTTAACGCACCGACTCGAAGAGCTAATTAGTTAATTTCTTTATTACAAGCATAGCGATCAACGGCAACTGTCTACTTTGGTTTCAAACATTCATTTCGAACTGCGTTACCGTCAGTGCCATCGAGTAAAATCGGCTGTACCGAGGAAAACGGCAAACCATATTTCCAATATGGACTCTTCACTGAAGTGTTATGTTATGACATGATAAAGCGAAGTTATGGCCAATCGTCCCGGGATCGTAAAACATATGACCCCGGGGCTCGTAAAGAAGGGCTCATCAAACTCGCACTCCGGCAAGCAAAACATGGCTCTAATTGAACTTTGCACATTCTTCGATCCCGGTGCACCCATGCGTCGCACTTTGGAGCGCAGGGAAACTTTCACAAACTCGATCGAAACGGAGCGAGTTTGTCCTGTAGTCGAACGCTCTCACATCTCGGACACCAAGGCATACCCGGGTCTCGAGTTCACCGTCAGTGGTAGTATCCGTTCGGATCAGCGTACCGACCGCACCGACCGCGGTCGAAAGGTGAAAAACTTCCTTAACGTCGTTTACTTTACTGCTCAATGAATATGTCAGCCCGTTTTAGATGGTTTAGAACAGAAGGCAGGGAGCGGACGTGAAGGTGTCGTATCACGCGGGGTTGCGGGCATACGGAAAATCGGCGACGGGGTTGGCAAAGTTTTAATGAACATTTATCGCTGCGGACAGTCCGAGTGCGAGTGCTATCGTTGCAGTTTCGGGTTTTGCGATGCAATGCGAATTTGCGCTGCATGTTGGGCACGGTGTGATGGTTGCAAACGGCAGGAACACGAGCTTACCGTCACCAAACCAATCAACCGCTCACGACACCGGGAGCGATGTAAGCTTTCTTCAGTGTTCGCAGATAGATCGATGAAAAAATTATGTACATCAATTGAAGTTAAAACTCGCTTCCAGTTTGGCTGGAGGACTTTCGGCACTACAGAATGTATCCAAACTGTCACCGTGTTGGACAGGATGTCGTAACTTTACCCTTGGGTAATGTGCCACACCGCGAATCCGACAGCCCAGGAGGTCAGAATCAGAAGAATTGTACACACCACCCCCTGGTATAGTTTCCACTCCGTCCAGGTACCAACCAAAACAACGTCGAGAATGGAAGACGGTACCATCGGCTAAAGTTTTACATCGGTATCACATGATCCTGGTATTTCGTGGCTGCCACTGTGAAAAGGGGTTTTTTTGGGTGTGTGTGTGTGTGTTCAGTCTCTTTGTCAATTTGTTCTACCAGAATCCGTTTCGGACGTAGGTTCAACCGTCGCTGGTCGTTTTCTAAGTCATTGCAGTCGAATCTCGCCTCCACAATGCGCAGTCAGGTCAGGCACTGGGGCAGAGTGTACCACCGAGGATAGAAATAACAAGAAAATCCCGCCAAAGTCCATTTACCTTTTTCCCGTGGATTACGCTCTCGCACTTTCAATATACCTTCGCCTGCCTGCGCTGCACTGGTCCGCAATCTTGTCCGAAGGGCTTGAACGCAAGCCCATTTCCCAGCCGGTCGGTCCGGGTCCAGTACGGACAGGACGATATTTCTTCCTGCAGCATTGCTGGTGGGATCGCAAATGGATGAAATTCAACGGTTTTGGATTGTCCATCGAGTGGTAAGCTGGAAAGGGGTTGGTGAAATTGGTGGAGACAGCAAAGTTTTCCACCGCCTAACTCTCCCCCTTCTCTCCTCTATTTCACCCACCGTCAATGGAAGGAGCCACAGCAATCTGGTTTCATCCGGTGCTGGCACATGCTGGACATGTGCATGGAACTTATTTCGAGACGACTCGTTCTTCTCTAGTTCCGTCCAGGTGAAGCAGGACATCAGGTGAGGTGGTGCAAGAGTTGGGCAGCCGGGTTGGAAGAAACAAGGTAACAGACGTTCGGAGAATATTTCTTGCCGCAAAAGCACAACCGAACGTCCGGTGGCAAAAAAACAACAACCCCTGGCGAACGAAGGGAGAAAAAAAACCAAATCCGTGATCATAGGTTCGTGTGATTCCTTTGTGCGACGATATCGACATAATGGATGCCGGTGCACGGTTTGGTGCCGTGGCTCGTGGCATGGCGGTGGTGACAAGCTTGGCGTGGTGTGCTACCTGGGTTAAAAAAGTATAATTACTTTTAGTAGAGTTTTGTTCGCACTCTGCCCCTGCTCGCTGCTACTGACGATGGTTGATGCTCCGGTGCACTTGAATAGCTGGAACGGCTCGTGGATGAAGGTTTGCGTTGGCGTTGAGCGCCCTCTATCCACCTAGCAGGTGTATCATGGTTTCGAGGCAAGGAAAAGCTCGCTTATGGTATAATACAATATTATTTATTCTAGCTACATCATCTCGTTATTTGTGTTAGTTTTGTTGTTTTCTCGCATTGCTAAGAGAACAATCTTATCGGACACTGGCGTTTTGACACACGACAAAACAATGGGATAGCAAACCGGTTCAATGGTCCCGTTCGCAACCGTGCCCGAGCTAGAACCATTTAATGGCGTATCTTTTGTAATGTGATACTAATCCCCATGGATCGATTGGTGTTGGCGGAGCTGGCGGACCATCGTGATCGGACCATTGCTGCTTTCCAGCAATAGAAATCTCGCTCCACGGCGAAACCGTAAGCGGATACTGATCCGGACGAGAGGCGAAACCCCTTATCCATGCCCGCAACCGTCCCATGGCCGGCGGTAGTAAATGGTGAATCTATTCATGATCCGCTCTGCTGTTTCATCGCACGCAGCTCTCATTGGGTAAAAGGGAACACTTTGTTTGGTTAGCAATTAAATTAAAGGAATGGCATCTGTTGATTCCACCGTTCCGAATGTCCATGTCGTCCATCGATAGGGTTCGTGCTGTTGGCGGTCACATTAATCGGATTTCAATTCACTGGCGGTCGTGCTGGTGGTGTGAGCTGCTGGATGTGATTGAACACTGCCGCTGGTGCTGGGATGTGGTTGCCGCTATAGCGCTACTTAGTCTTCCTGGACGAAGTGATCTGGCAGCATCATCGCAGTGACACGTGTTTCAAGCATTTCAAGAGTGGTGGCGATGAATTAGAACCAAACCAAAGGGGCTCTATAATCGGGGCTGGAAAAAGGGCAGCCCTGAATATCTAATTGCCAATTCTGGGAACGCGTGTCTGAAGAAAGCTTTCGTTTGCCTTTACCAATTTCGGTTGATTGTGTGTGTTTTCATTTGGAGCGTGTGTGGAAAAAGTTCTTCCCATCTAATGCTGTCGGTGCGGGGTTTCGACGGGTACACGGTCGACCTAATCACCGGCCGAGGACGACGGGCACATCGGGTAGACAGTGTTCCATTAATCCCATTTCATTATCTTACCCTTCGGGTACCTTTCGGAATGACGGAGTGTACGGAGAGGATGTTTACCCAGCGAGTGTTGGTGGATGCTCTTTGTCAACCACCCATGAGTCCTTCTGAATGTGGAGCGTTAGCTCGTCCAGGCGGCTGGAAGCAGCTGGTCTGACAGACACGCTGTCCGCACAATGGTGCGGTGTCATCGCTAGACGAAAGATCCATTTGCAGCTGGAGCAACGGTGAGTTTGGTACGGGGTGGGGATAAAGTACTGACATCGCAAAAGACACATATGGCCGCTGAAAGGCCATCAGTGCCAGTGGATCGAGTGGGCCGTTTCAAGACGTTTGGTCGGCATCGGCTGTCACACGAAAGGCAACACCAAGCACGCGTGTACGTGTGTGTTATGTTATTATCTTAGGTTAGGAAGGATTTTCTCTCTATAATCTTCTCATTAGCAGCGACAATACAAGTGGAAGGTTGAGTACACACTGCTACTAGACACAACGGTTGCACACAGTACGAAGGTTAGTCGTTACGGGCGCTGTTGGGGCACGATCGGTGCGGAGACTTCCAAACCCAAATGGACATCTCCCATTACTGCGCTCGGAAGGTGTCATGTTGTGCTGCTGGCCGGTGGTCGTTGCCTGAAATAATGTCCACAGTCATCACCTGGGTTGGGAGTCTCATATGTGTGTGTGTGTGTGTATGTGCAGCTCGGGAAGGGAAATTTAATTGGGAAAACATTTCCGCGTGTTTTGACATCAATCGATGGGTTCCGGCAAGCGTTAGCTAGACAGACACATTGGGGTGGAATTTTATGAAACCGGTTATGGTGGGGTTCCGATTGATTGATTGATGTATGATGGTGGTGGGATGGGTTGATGGGAATGGTTGTCCGTGCGTCAACAGATGTGTCCCAGGATCTGGCAGGAAACAAGCCAAGATACATCATCTTATCTCGATCTCGGGAAACGGTCGTTGCGGTGAAATGTAATCCATCCTGAGGTGAATAATGTGAGTGAATGTTCCCCCATCGACGGTTTGGCCCGAGACCTGCCAAACAAGAGTGATTTTGATGGTCGCATAATAAAGCAAATGTTAGCCACAAAAAAAAAATGCTTGATTGATCATTAAATTGTGGGACGCTAGGGTTTGAATTTCGGACGGAGCAAAAAAACCAACATGAAACAAACTGCACAATTCGATGTAAATTGAGGCACATAATATGGGAACCTGTAATCATACCGGTTCTTGGAAGCGTGCCCGAGGGTGGTTAAAGCATAAAATGTAAATAAAGCAATTAAACACTTTCCGGCCTTTGGAACGATGGCGTGGGGTTTGTTCGTAGCTTTACTTTTTTTAAAGTACACTTTTTGTTCCCATCCGCTCCTTGCACAGTGTGTTAATTTCCGCTCGTTAGCATATCCCCGTATGTGGCGCCACACACGAGCATACCCCGCAGGGGCGCAGAGGTTGCAACCTTCTTTGACGGGGCTTCGTGACCCATAACTGGGGAGGGGGTGGAGTGAAATTTAATAGCATGATGGTATGATGGAAGCATCATGGCGAGGGGTTTCGCGCTCGTACCAGATTTTCGTTTGGAAGCGAAGGCCTGGGACGGAAATTGGTTGTGGTTGATTTTAATGACGTTTCGAAGGTGATCCCGTCAGCGTGTGAAGGCAGGTGCGCGCGTGTGTGTGTCCCCAAATTGATGCATTTTTATTGTGCATTTGCATTGTCCCGTTGAGGATGGCTGGGTGACTGGGTTCATGTCATCGGGTTCAGGCTGAGCGTGCCGGGAGTTGACTTCGGAAATCTATAAATTAGTTATTGGATAATTGCAGCTAATTGCGGCTGTTGACATAATTAACGGGCTTGGTTGCGTGCGTTGGCAGCGTGCGAGTTACGAGCGGCACTGCTGGAAGCTGTAGCCCAAACAGACCGGTACGGAAGTCCGGAGCGCAACTGTTTCTTTACTGTGCATGAAACTGACACCATGCGGCATTGTGGGGTGTTACGCTGGAACTCGTTAGCCTGCACCGTACGCGGTGGGATTGTTTTCTTAAGCGTTTACTCATCATTTCGCATCACGCTGCGGTATAAGTCCATAAAGTCCCACCATAATGCCTGGACAGTGTTTAGTGCGCTGGTGGGTTTGTTCCGCTGCCGATACACTACTGTTGGGGATACGGGAAAAACAGCGAACACCGAATTTGGCCAAATTGCCACTGGGGCTCAATGCACGCAAGTCGCCGCTAGCCGATGGGAGTCTGGGGGTCGCAAAAACGGTCATACGTGTACGACGTACGCCAGCACAACTGTTGCCGAGGGATGGTTTGTTGCTGCATAATGTCGAACGCTTGCACGTTCCTATGGTAACACTCTAGCCGCGTCTGTTGATAGCGTTAAAATGAGCTCCGGACCGAGATTCGGCCAATAGAAATGGAAATGCTGGCGCAACACCGCCATCACAAACGCGTGTATCGTACGGCGCAGCCTTTTTGCCATGTGAAGATCCTTTTTGCTACCAGTCAAGACTCAGCAGAGTCTTGCTTGGAAAGCAACTGAAAAGTGTATGGCATTTTTTTCTTGCTGTTCTCCGAAGTTCAATCCTACAATTTCTAGTGAAGCCTGTTGATGTCGCCTGCTTTTCCGGATGGGTTTGACTTCCGTCGTTATGGTGCTGGCGGTGTTGGAGCGCTTTGGGACGGTTGTAGACAACGAAGGCACACGGCTTAATTTATTCAGAGTTGAATGGTTTTATTTGCTACATGTGACTGAATGCTTGTGGCCTCATTTCTATGCTAGTGTGTATGTTATGCTCGTTAAGTTCTGCTTGGGGTGTGTGTATGTGTGCGTGTGTGCTGATGTTATTGTGGGAAATGGTTTTTCTTGTGTCGGGTGAGACGGACGCGATGCACAAGAGGGAAAGGGAATAACAAAGTTAGAAAGTGAAACTAACTGGGACCGTCATCTCTGATCGTTTGTACTATCATTTATCTTAGCAGCCGACAGTGAATAGGATCTCAACTCCTGTCAAGAAAGCGTCACAAAAGTGGAAAGAAAGACGCACACGGTCTCAAATGCTAGGAAAGAAAAGAAAGAAAGTGCCTTATCCTTGCGATGTGCAACAATAAAACCGCTTTGGAAGCACGTTTTAAAAGGAAATCTTTACAACAGCGCACAGATAAAAATTCATAAAGATATTATGTCTGTCTGGTCGTCACAGATTTCGGAACGCCCTTTCGGGTCCACATATGCAGTATGGTTTTTTTTTCACCCAACACTTGCTAGACTGGTTTATAAAAAAGCACAATCGACCATTGAAACCATCCCGAAATATGTCCGATAACATTTAGTACCGCAAAGGCGTATACTGTTTTTGTTTATGTTCACTGGAAGTGAGTCGTTCTTCTGTTCCAAGACGTGATTAATTCTTGTTTCACATTTTGGATGGAAGAAACGAAGTTTGTTCTCCTTGTTTTGCCGGAAATGCCTTTTTTGACTTGACGATCTTTGACTTGATCTGGATGACCATGCAAAGATACGACTGATTGTCTCGGTCAGTTTAAAAAGGAAATGAACTAAAAATATTAAAAAATAAACTGCCTATGAGTATGCGAACTTTTCCATAAATCATTGTTCAGCATAAAATGTCGTAAAGCGCAGGTTGTCGGACTTTAGAAGAGTTTGTTTTTTTCGTGTTTGGGATCACCACAATCTGCCTTGGGCCGTTGTCAGTTGCAAAATGCTCAAGAATTCGTAGAGGAAATCTTTTGTACTGTGAAAACAGAAAATGAACCGATCTATCGCATAGTGATAGGGTGCGTATTTGCGTTGTCATGTCGTTCTGGTGGTTTGATTACGTCGTAGCAAAATATGACACACAGCGTCACGGGGTGGTTCGGAAGGATTACGATAAACCAATCACGGTGCGTTCCGCCCTGATTATCAATGTTGCCTATCGGGGACCACGGCGCCGGTGACCTTGCGTTGAGCGACAAATATAAACTTCTGCCGGAAGCTACAATGAGAGAAGAAGAGCAAAAGAAGAAGAAAAAAAAAACTTCACACAGGACAGTTTTACATAACATCTCACCGAGCGACGATGTAACGAGCACGGTTTCCCGCCGGCGAGGCTTTGATACGGATGCTTTGGGGCTGACAATTCCACGTTAAGCGCACTGTTATGGCCGGGTTCGGTAGATGAAATCGTTATCCATCGCTGATAATTCACTTGTCATGGAAGTTAGTTTTATTGCCGTCAAAGTGAACGTGAACGGCGTTCCATTAGGGAAATTGTTGTTTGTTTTCGTGCGCTGTATGAAACGGTACGGTACTGTTTTGCACTGTGCGAGAAAGTTATGTAACAGATACTGCATAACACTCGGCCACTGAATTGTAGTAAAAATTTTCTTGAGTTGTTATGCAAGATGACTCCACGCTCGTGCCGTTAAAAGGGAAAGATCTCATCTAATTTGACTTGCCATGCGTGATAAATACTGTGGAATTTGTCAAAGATGATTTATTTGCATTTAAGCTTAGGATAACTTGCTGTTACAGTAGTTAAGTCATTCAAAGAAATAGCGAGAAACGTCCAAGATAAGTGATAACAATCATCAGCGAATGCAATCATCGCAACAGTGTATTACGCTGTAAAGTGGGAGGTAACTTGGTCTGGTCGTGCCGAAGTTCTGTTTAAGGTTCTGTTCCACAAAATCTAAAGTTGTGGATTAAATATCTTTTCGCGCAGTTTAAGCATGTACGGCTAAATATGCATGCCGCTGTTTTAGATAACACATTCGTACATTCATATGATTGTATCTTTTACGTATCGCAAAGTAGGTGAAGTTAGAATTAATGAAATGTTTAAGAATGTTTTAGGATAAAATTAACCAATGTGGACGGCTCTTTGCTTTATTGGCATTGAGTTGACGAGCAAAGTGTGCAGTGAAGAAGAGCAAAATGATTAGAAAATTCTGAATCAATGTACGAAGCTTTGACGGTCTTTTTGTATAAATAATTCCTAAATGTAGTTCATTATTATAGTTACGAAAACCAGACCTACCAGAAGCCCGAAATCGCCCAAGAGCTTCACGCTTTTAATTACAATTTAGTAACTCTTGTAAGCTTGTTTTCCCTGAAAGGTACATCGATAGTAGATGAACCAGCCCTGGAAGTCACCATATACGGTCTAAAAATACTTCAAAAAACGGATCAGAAGTTGTCGCTTCTTTTCAGAAAATGCATGCATGAACCGTCGCAACTAGACATCAAGAACATGATGCAATAAGTCCCAACGTTATTGATACCTACCAGACGCCCAAAATCGCCCAAGAGCTTCGCGCTTTTAATTACAATTCAGTATCCCTTGTAAGTTTTTTTCCTGAAAGGTACATTGACAGTAGATGAACCAGCGCTGAAAGCGTTTGGTGACTGTCTAAAAATGCTTCGAAAAACGTATCTGAAGCTGTCAACTCTTTTCAGCGAATGAATGCACGTAGCCATCGTAGCAAGGAATCATGATCATATTCTGCCATACGATACGCATGTTTAATTAATATTTAGTTGCACTTGTACGTTTTTTTCCTGAAAGGTATATTTATTTATTGATTACCAAGTTTAATATCAGTTCGATAGAAACTATCTTTACGAAATAGGAAAAGGCTTCATGCTTTCTATTGCTATTGCTAAGGCTATTTTACCATCATTTTTGTATTAACGTGACGTTTAAAATAATAAAAGTTTAAACTTTTTACTCATTTACATCTTTTATTGCTCTGTTTGAATAGTGTATTAGTTCTGTCAGAGAAATAAATACATAATTATAGCTTACAATTAAATGCTGTCGAATGGTTGACAGGCATCATGATTCATTTGCTTAAAAGAGTTGACCGACAGCTTGATAAATGATTGGCCCCAAATTAAACCACTCTCGGGTGGGCTGTGCCATTTGTGCCGAAGCAACTGCTAATGACCTCTTGACATGCTCGATCGCAGCCTGCAGTGCTACAGGAACCGCACGCCCAAAAAGTGAGCAAATTATTCAAACACTGAATATCACTTACTCAAAGTAAATGTCTTTGGCAGCTGAGAGCCCACCCGTACCATCGTTGTCGACTTGCGGTAGTTAAATCTACTTAGCTCAAATTACTAGGAAGTAAGTGAAGGTAGCTAGCAAAACTCACCTTGAGTCGGAAAAAAAACCACATCCTCCCGAAAAACCAACGGAAAATGGAAGCAAACTGAGCAGATGCAATGGAGACAGGAGGAAAAAAGCAACGGCTGGTTTCGACATTCAAGGCAAAGGAGAACTGCGGGTAATTTCATTAGTGCACTAAAAGCAAAAAAATCTATCGAAAATTGTCATGGTTGGTTTTCGGTGAGGTCGGTGTGTTTGTCTGTGCGGCTGAAAACCGATTCCGCTTGACCGGTTGGTGCATATTTCGGGGTTGACGCTTTCCTAGACTGCTGGGAAAGGAGTTTTAAGTGGACTGGTGAGGTTTTTCGCCCGAGATAGACGAACGAGCTGAAATTACACACCAGTAGCGCTCGACCGTACCGAAGAAGGAAGGCAGGGCGCGTGCATTTGCATTCGGATGTAAATGTTCCGACAGTAGAATCCAATTTGCATATTTCACTCCCCTCGTTCACGGCAGGGAGCATTCGGATCGTCTGATTCGGTCGTGTCGATATCGCGGATCGCGTCCTGCTTGGGTGTAAGATAGAAGGTGGAACCGAGAGATCAATGTTGGAACGATGTTTGCCACAAGTCGTGTAAATCTCACTACACGGTCGTACTGAGATACGGCCGGGAAAGGGATGCACTGCCGAAGATGAATTCCACAGTAATAAAAAAATGGAACAAGAGAAGATAAAGTATTAAAATCGCAGCATGCTGCCTCTTCACGCCACTGCGGGTGGTTGAGGTCTATAACCTCACCGTACTAACGCGCCTGGTTGAGTCCATCAAACCGAGCGGTTTTTGCAGATCATGGCACCGAATGGAGAGGGTGGAACAAAGTGACCGAATAAACAATTACCTTCCAAACCGTAGCCGGTGGTCCCGGTGGTTGTTTGTCCGCCTGGTGGAGGTTTGTTGCTGTTGCAGGTTTGGGAGTCAATTGAAGGTAAGAAACACTCGTTGTTGTTTCATATCGTAGCACACTTGCGCTACCTCACTGTAGAATGGTAAAGCTCTGGTAGTGTTGATTTAAGCAATAGTAGCGTACCATCTTGAACAGCCGTTGTCTTTAGAGACGGCAAGAGATTTCCCTTTTACCACCAGTATCCACGATGCTGAAGGTGTTTCTTTATGGTTTGGTATGTTTTTTTTATTATCTTCTTCTCGTCCATTCCTTTACCGGGTGGAGGACACTAGCCGTTTTTATTTACAGTTGTTGCATCGTTGGACCGGTCCAATGAGATGGGATTGCCTTCGGTTCTCGGTGTCGGGCTCTTGCCGCTCCAATCGCTTTGTTCATTTACTTTTGTTCATGATTGTATGTGTGTGTATGTGTGCCACGGATACGACGCAACAACCTAAGGGAAAGCTTGGGCTACGGGATTGTGGGGTCATTTCCTTCGTAGTAGCGGTCGTCCACGTTCCCATTCCGCAGTGCCGTTTTAGCGGGTAACCTCAAGCTGTGTGTGAGTGTGTTTTTCCTCTGCTACTCTTGCCAGGATTTGCGGTTGTATTGTGCCACGGTCCTGACGTTCAGTTGCAACACCGGCGGAATGGAATGTGTAGCTAGTAAAGTGCATCTAGCCACGCAAAAGGTGGTTCGGAAAAAAATACATGGCAGAAAAAGAGCATCTGTGGCGTTGGGTACGGGCGCAAAAAGGTTGACGAACAAGCGATTAGCTGGGCAGCTGCTGGTCGTTCGTGGCCGTCCGTTGGACACGGTTCATCGAGGACCCGTGGGCGACCGTGTGACAACGTGTACAGCGTGTCACGCGTTTCGCCACCAAGGACGGGACCACCCGGGGGGTGAACCAGAACAAGAATGTTATAAATTTCCATTATCTTCACCGGATTGGGTCTGACGGTGGCGGTCGGTGCTTGGGAAGCCGCCGGAGCGACGAGGTGGCGCGGTAAGGACGCGTAAAGCTTGTAGTAGTTGTAGATTTCTGGTTTCGCTGTTGTTGTTACGGGTTTTGCAGAGACCATCAACATGGTCTCGCCCGTCTCGGTTTAACGTTGAGGCCTGACTCGCTAGAAGTGGGTTGTATGTTTACAGCGATCCCCAGATCCGTCCCGCTGCTCCGTCGGCTGCGTCCACGCTTCCGGTGTGAAAGCGTACGTTGTCGTCGTTGTTCGAGGTGGTTGGAGTTTTTTTTTTTGCTGTCGTTGTTCCAAGTGCACGCTACCGTGATCGCATCATTTCTATTGCCGTTGGGGGCAGCTTGTGTGCTTGAACATGCGGTGCATCTTGGCAAAGGTGGCGGTACTAGTGGCGGGCGTGGAGGTTTAAAACATGAAACACCAAAAAAAGCCATCCATTCGCACGTTTACCTTGCGTTCGGTTGGACGGTGGAGTCACCCACACACACACACGGGCGCGCGCGGCTACATGGGTATGACGCCCGCAGCGCACCGAGGGTAGCGCGTGATTTTTCTTTTATGCAAATTCTAATGATAATTAATGTTTGCGTTTCGAGTGAAATATATATACATTCTGGTGCAGCAGGAACCGTGCCCTTTGAACGACTGGGCGTCTGCATCGTGGAGCGTGATGCAAATAGGGGAATGAAACGCATGGCGGCGAAGGCGATGGTATGAAGTGGACAGGTCACTAAGACATGCCTTTTCGTTACCTATGAGATGGGATTTTGTGATTCCGGTTCATGGTTTAGGGCTTCTGTCGTTCGTCGATTTTTGTTTCGCACGTACACTGCATGCAATAATGTGCTGCCGTGGTAGAAGCGTTACCACTATGGTCCAGAGGCGAACATTGGAGTGGAAATGATAATGTGACTGTGGTTTTCAAAATCAAGCATAGCTATTGAAAGTAGGACATTTTAATAACAAAAAAAACAATATTTGTATCCATTCCATCCACGGAAGTGAATCCAAATGTCTTTGTGATATCGAAAGGGGTAATGTTTATCAATGTTTTGAATCAGACAGCATTTTGTATTGCTGTAATAAACAGCTTCCAAAGCTTCAATGAATTAATTTAAAAAGTGTAACTCATCATGAATATTTTTTCTATCCGCATCATATTACAGTTACATACACTTGTGCGCCATCTAGATATTCAACTTACATTACCACGATAAAGAAAAGTGTTTTCATATGCTATTTATTATTTAACCCTAGCAAAAAAAACTTAATTCTTAATCTATGTATAAAATTTGGGAAAATGTATATAATATCCGTACGTTACTCTGAGGTGGACCACTGATATATTATGATATATTTGTAAGTAAATGTGTATTGAATATAATTCCCTTTTTTCAGAAAATACCAAAGACACATTGCTTAGTAATACGACCTACGCCATAAAGCCAAATACAGTTTTCATTCCAGACACAAACCACAAAGTGATCTAGAGCAGTCAGAATAAGAATGGGATAGCATGAGAAGTTGCGTCCCCAATACACACACACAGGAAGCTATTTTTGAGCGAATTAACATTTAGGTAAGAATTAATCGCAACATGAAATATCACCAAAAGATGCGAATGATGTAAAGACACAAAAGGTAATGTTTTTAGAGCGAAAGCAAATCTGTAATTTATGAAATTTAGAGAGAGTTCATCCGATTGCGCAGCAGGATATTAGGAATTGTTATCAACAAGCTTCTTTCTATCTGCTTTTATCGATATGACAACCTCAAAAGATAAAAAACCTGCCATTTTTGGCTTTCTTTGAATTTATTTAACCGTAGCCGGATATTCACAGTCCTGAGTACTGAGCATTGGTCCGGATGGGATTTTGGACCGGTCCTGTCGTGTCTACCAATACACTACCGAGTCCCTCCCATGTAACAAATAAATCTGCCAAAAATTACGTATGCATAATACAGGTAGTAGAAAGGGATAATATGTTACAATTTCGTATAGCTAAAGGTCTAAATACGCTCATTAGGGCAGTGCAATAATAGTATGCAAAAGGAGGCTTGCGTGGAGCCAGAAATCAGGCCACTTTCTAGAGTCAAATCAAGCAAAAAGACAAAAGTCAAATTGTATAACCTATTGCTACGTAAGCAGGTAATAAAAGTAAAAGTGCAGTGGAAATTCCTCATGAGTAATAGCAGGAAAAAACGCTGTACTAATCACTACGACTGTTAAAATGACCGACTTGTGAAGAAATCATTACACGGCAAATGTGATTCGTATCGTATCATTACATGTGCATGCGTGTGTCATCTAGGAACATGTTTGAAAAATTTTACTCAGAACAACCAAATATTCCTGGCAGAACTTTGAAGAACGAGATTAATCGGATAACGGTTCCATGAAGTGCATCATTTTAATACAAGCATAATTTCACGGAACAAATGAGAATATATCAGAACAGTTTTTCCTCGAAACAGTAACATAATTCAACTATACATTGTAATCACTTTTACGTGGGGATCATCATGACCATTGTTTTCAATAAGTGCAAAATTTAGCGTATGGGAACAAAACTCACTATATGATGCTGGCATTACAAAAATAGCATTCAAGGTATTACATATTCATGACATTTTAAATCTGTTCACTTTTCATCGTAATTTTGTTCTCGGAAGCAAACAACCACAGTTTGTTCGGTGGTTTGATATGTCAGAAAGGGGTAGAAATTTCCATTGACTGAAACCGGAGTAGTTCCATCACCAAACAGTATCATAATTCGAATTTTATCCGATTAAGTTAGATGCACACTTATCGATTTTATCATTCGCAAGCTTTGCATCGAGCTGGGTTTTTGTTGTCTGTTGGATGGGAAGTAAGTGATGGTTCAAGGTGGTAGATGCATTTCAGTAGCAACCGGTACGAGTACGATGGAGTCGATGGTAGGGATTTACGGAAATAGCTTTCACCTGTTGCCGTTTGCTTTCGGTAAACAATCGAATCGGTTTCGTGTCCGGTCGTCGGACAGACGGGTGTTGTTGCTGGTGTCCCGTAGTGCCTATCCATTGGTGCTTGAGACGAACGTTTTTGTGCTGGTTCGTATGGTTGCCTGGGTTGTTGAGGTTTATGGTTGTTCACAGCAAATGGTTTCATGCGGGCATTATAAAACGGCCTAAAACCGGTTTCACTTTTGATAAGCCCTGGTAGAGGGACAGTGAAATGTTTCAAACTAGTACCATGCTCTTAACTTTAATCCTAGACCATGAACGCTGCATGACTTGTCGGGTATTGGGGGGTGCTTTCTGTGGAGACGATTTCCTGGAAGAGTAAAGCTCAAGTGCAAGAATTGATCTTCAATGGTGTTATTACCATGTTTAAGTCAACTGCTCAGAAACTCGTCTAAAGATGGCGAATTTTTGTGCGTGGTGGATGTCTGGATATTTTATTACCAAATAATAGCTTGAAAAGCTTTTCAATGTCACTACAGAGTCACTACTGATTTGAATACTATCTATCTGTTTTGTTGCATTGGTTCTAGCTCCGTTAATTTGGTCGCACCGTTTCACGATCTCGAAATCCATGCTTCCAATGCAAGAAAATTGTAATCACAACCCGTAACGCCCTTTTTCGGTAGCGCACAGCGTTCGGAACTTACTCGGCACTTTATTGCCTGTGCTGAGTACTTTGGTGTGCGGTTTCGTACGTAACGGCTCACTGGCGCAAGGTTTCATCGGTGGCAAACGGTGTTCGTTGCATCCGGTTCTATTTCAGTTGCATCACGCACGGGGATGAGTAAGCGAATGGGATAAACGCACGTAGGATGTGTGGCCCGAAGTCTGGGCGCGTTTTTTGTGCGCTTGCCAAACGAATGGTGGTACATTTCCGGGAACACGCGATGCGTCCAGATGGATAAGGCTCATTGAGGCACCAAACCGAAGTGCTTCCGGTTTGTGAGTGAACGGTGCTGTACCGTGCTTCACGTCCGTCTCGTATGACCATGTTGTTAACATCGGCGTGATGGAACCGATCCGAACGATCCGGTTCGGGCAATGTAACTACTTTTTGTTACACTTTCGGGATGTTTTACAACTTTTCTCTCCCCATTTTGATAGGGATGCTAGGCTAGCTTCTGTCAGCCTAAACTGGACAAGCTATGGTACGGTAGCTTAGTGGAGTAGGTTCGAAAAATCAATGCATGATACATGTGCAGTACGTTAGAATGAAGAAGACCTGTGTTCTTTCCCCCGTTAGTACCATGGCATTGATTTGTTAAGGAAGGGCAGTTTATTTAAGGATTTTGCATTTAAGAACGATAGAAACAAAGCTCTATGACTAGCCGTTTGCAAACGAATGCATTTCTTCTTGATCCATCGTTGCGTTTGCATTGCACTACAAGAAACGCATAACTCAACGGAACCAATAATCGTGACCATTTGTTGTGTGTTATTTATTGACCAGCTGCGGAACCCGGGCAGGACCGTTCCGGTGCGGTGAGAATCTTCTCCTTGCGCTCGTACCTTTTGCGTCAAAAACGAGCAACACTCGGCATAACCACTCGGCCCTCCTTTAAAGAACCCAACAAGGTAGAAAATTCCTGCTGGAAAAGATTCATGGTGACAGATTTCCCATTCATCCGTGCCACAATAACTCGTGCACGGTACTGCTGTGTGCCTGCCCGGGTGGAGAGTTTTTTTTGTTCGTTGCCTGCCAGTATGGAGCTTGCGAACCGGGTGGCGCTTTCCGCTAAAACGTCGCCATAAATCTTTCTTCGTTTCATAAAAGCAGCGCTGCGTCAACGGTATTTGGAAGGGGCCCGGCCGGTTGTGTACGTCGGTTTGGCCCGGGCTGCAGTTTACCGCGTTGCATTTCGCGCTTGCATTTGCATAAAGTGTTTGATGGAAAACACCGACACGGTGTCATTTTTCGACGTCTTTCGGTGCGAATGGTAAAAGGCGAGCACGTTTCCGGGGCGTAATAAAACGCCGCATCCACGGTGGACCGTTCGGTGCGGGTGAGGGTAAGGAAATGTTCAAATCAAATTGCGATTTTACGTACGAAATCGCCCGTTCTCCGGGTTGGTTTGGAGCTTTGGCGGAGTGTTCATTTTATGGCCACCAAGAAAGGATAGCTAGTAGGGGAAAAAGGGTTGGAAAAACGAACTTTCCGCAAGTACCACTTAAAAAAAAAACAGGGGGGAAGAATTCTTGAAGACTTAGAACGATATGAAGCAAAGCACAAAAAGGCAAAAGATAAAAATTTGCATTTGATTGAAATTCAAACAGTATAATTATTACGAGTTGTTTTTATCGATTGATTCAGCTTGTTTGCCTTTCGAAAAACTCTCCCCCTGGCAGAAGCAAACAGGGGGAAAACAAAAAAAACTCCCATCCCGATAAGACAGTTGGTGGTTCCTGTGGCAAAGCGCACATCAAAGAGCTGATTCGAACCCCTTTCGCTCAATTGGGTTCATTTGTCTACGATTGTGAGCTATCGTGTGGTTCGATCCAAGCCGTGTCGTTCGCTAGCGACGCTGGTGCACATTTTCCTTTCAATTTGCGCTGAATGGAGGTCGAGAAAATGGTACCGCCGTTCAATCAACTGCGGTACCGGCGTCGTTGGCTTTGGTTCGTTTAATTTCTTTTGCAGCAAAACCAACGATATTACGGGGGAATGTTACGACGGAAGATGTGAGGCTTGTCTTGCACGGGGTATTAGATGGAGCAGGGAAATTTATCTATATTTTTGCCACGCTCTATCGTAGACATGGAATGAAACCGCTCCCGCATGAAGGTACCGGCGGTGCATAATAACGGTTATTTGTAATGCAAAGTTTTCTGGCAATGGTAAATGATACCGTTTTGACGAGGTTTTTCATGGTATCCAGCTGAAGATGGTTTACTGCCTGAGATTTCTGCATTCAACGTGTTGATAGATGAATTAGACGGAACCAAACACACCAAAATTAGTCAGCTCAGTGCCATTTTATTACATGTTTGCAGAACTCTTCCCTCGTCGAATCATTTTTGTTTCTTCCGTTTTTCCTGAAGGGTTTCTTCGTTGCTGCTTAAATACCAAATGTCGTACCAGCGTCACTGCCTGTCGAGGGTAATTCGCCGGAGATGAAAAGGACGTCCCTTCCATTAACCTTATGGCATCTCAATAATCATCCAACCGATTCAGGCGAATTCAGAGTACGCGAATGGAATTTGATGCGACCAATATCGGGATCGAGAAAAGGGCAGATTTTGCATTGAGATTTAGGGACAAAAAGCCGAGGCGGAAACTCTTGCCGCTTTTGCCTGGGCGTTGTAGAGTGGTGGTAAAAAAGGGCAAGGCAAGACTGAAAATGTTCCACAAATTGGAGCTGTAGCGGGATCCTCAAGCAATTGAGCTTCAACGATGATTTCTATGAACCGTGGGAAGAGAGATAAAAAAAAACACAAAGGTGAAACAAGCAGTTTCATTAGCCAGCTAGCCTACGGATGGTTCCTGGTTTTTCTCCGGCGCTATCCTTCGAACGAAATGATCGAGCGGGTTCTGCCAGGAGTCGGAGGTGCTCAGGAGCCTTGATTCGGGGAGTTCGTATTTGATCATAAATTAATATGTCTATGTTTTATCAGAGCGAGAGGTTTTTTTTTACCCACCCACCAGAAAGGCTACCGAAGGAATCGAACGTTCTGGCGCTGAAATATTCATCGACCAAAGAAGGACCGGCCAGTTCGACATCAAAGAGATTTTGTTTCCGCTCCAGCATAGAGCACGTTAGGGCAGAGGATCGTGGATCATTAATGGATAAATGTAAAGCTGCGCAGTGCTGTTCAAACAGTGAACCATTACAGCGTGGCATATTCGCTGGGTGGCACAATTTTCTATCCTCCTCGAAATATTTTTTGATTTCACGGGTTCGCCATACGCACCGGTTGGAATGGTTTGCATGACGCAGACTGTACGTGGGAATTTTATGATCAGCACGATGATTGATGCAAGGTAGACAAAACAGGTAATCTCAATCAATTTTACTGCTGGCCCGGCCGGGTATAGGTAAAAAATTCCACGCAATGAACGATGAGAAATTAGAAAACGGCAAAGTTTTGCTGTTGCCTAATCGATCGATATCCCTTGATTGATTTGTGTATCGGTGATGGAGATGAAGGTAAATTGGTCGCAATTTGAACTGCTGATGAAAGGTTTATAAATGGGTAATAAAAAAATGGTCGCCTCCACCGGAGCAACCTTCACTAATAATGTATTTTTAAAATATTTCAATGAAGCTTGCAAAAGGAGAATTATTTTGACGTCGATCATCAATTAAATATGAGTTCCGTAACAGCAATGAAGATAGTAGGGGCAGGCTACGGAAAGATATAGGATGGAAGTGATTTCTGATGAATTTTGGGCGAGAAAGTGATTGATAGAATAATACTGTTGAGGAATAAGAAGAATAATAATAGAAATTGTCCCAAAGCAATTGTGACCATATTAAACCGCCAAACAGTTTGGGACTTAAAATTTAATCCTGGTCACAGCTCCAACTGATCTATGTTCGCACAGTTAATCTCACATGCCTGCATAAGAAAGCGGTAAAAAAAACACTTTCAATTGCGATGGTTTACCGATTACATGCACATCAACCAGATCCTGCTTGCAAACGGGAACATGTCCCAGGCAGTGACACCGTTGACATGTACCAGTCGTGGATCATTTATTTTCCTTTATCAACACATTGGCTTTTGCACGTTTGATGCGGGTGCCTGATGTACGGTAAGTTCCAGCGTGTATATGTAGAGAAGAGTGAACTGAAGTGGCTTTATCCTTTTCAGCAAAGACGAGCGGAACCAGTGTCTTCACCACTGGTACCAGGCCAGTCAACACAAAACAACAGCAACAGCTCTGTTTCTGATGACGGGCGACGGCGGTGGTGGCTAACAACAATATGTCACGCTCAGCAGTTGTTGCATGTGGGAAGCAAGGCGCCCGCAAATGGGTGGCCCCCTAATCGTGGGTGTGTGATGGGTAGCGCAAAGCAACCACCAACAACTACTTGAAAAGCCCGGTGGAGAAAAATAGTCGTGCCCGGGGCGGTTTTATTGCTGACACAGATCAAAGATAAGCCGTGGTTCCGGGAGTGTGTCGTTCCCGCGTGTCCTGTTGTTGGTTGTCTCGGGTGAGTACTGAGCTGTGTGTGGGTGGGTTTGTGTGTCTGCTTTGTTACCCATACAGAGGCATTCCTTTAGAATGTGTTGGAATGCCTGAAGCTTTTCGCTTTGCATGTGCCGGGACAGACCTCGTGGTCCGTATCCTTGCGTTCTCCACACGGCGAGCGAGAGACAATGATGTGCCCGGTGTATGAAAGTGATTTGAGTGTGGGGGTTTCGATCGAAAGAAGACCGATGCTCCACCGAAAGGTATCACCGGTATCAGCTGAGCGTGTGCACGGGTTAGTTCGGCTGGCGGTGCTAAGTTGAGTGATGATGCTCCAGAACTTGAGCTAGATTAAATAAGTTCCAAAGCAAGTTCTTGCCGTGCAGCAACCACCCGGCATGACGCTTTCCCCATCTCGTGCAGTTGGTTGGTGGCTCGCTCGGCACGACCGTGGTGAAAGTGAAATAGATCTTTCTCACGGGCGAATGGAGAAATAATAGAATTTTAAAGTGCTTTCGAGCGATAATTTATGTTTATCCTCTGGCACTGGCAAGAAGATGGATGCTCAGTTACGGATCATCCCTTTTTCACCCAACCCACTCTTGATCCGGTTTGGCAAGGAGCGAAGGTTGTGCTGGCGTCTGGCATCGTTGTACTGTAGAATGTGTACCCGTGCCAGTTCGTATCAGTGTATGTGCCCCCGCGTGTGTGTGTGTGTGTGTTGAAATAAATTAATGACAAACTTTCGAATTGGGACACTTTTGGGGCCCCTCGCAAAGCCCGGTACTTACTCAGTCCGTTCGGCTTTGCTGGATGGGACCGTTGATAGTTCGCTTTAAATGACTCTCGATTCATGGCAGAGCGACCAAAGGACGATGACATGGTACCGTTTGGTTCGGTTTATGGAAACGGTTAGGGTATGATTAATTTCATCCAATTGCAGGCAAGACCCAATTGTATGCGGTTGCGCAGGGTGTGAAAGGTGGGCCCGGATCGAATGATTATCTCGGGATGCGCCACGCTATGGTTTACCAGACGCACGGCTGTAGGGGCCCCGGGAGAGAAAATTGAAAAATGAAGACCGAGAACGGAAGTGACGGTTGCCTTCTTGTAGGGTGGGGTGGGGTGAGTGAGTCAATGAGGGGCTTTGGTTCGCAAGATCAAAGCAGCCAAACCGGAAAGTGCTGTTTTACGAACAATAAACGCTTTAGTGTTGTAGTCGTCCGCTGGCACTGGAAGACGCCTGATGTGGTGGTTAACCCTTTGTCCCACCTTTCAGCGGTGGCTAAAGTGGTTGTCTTTTGTTTTGTCACCACGCGACGGTGGCACTGTTAAAGATGCTTGTCTGCTGCGGTTATGTTGGCCTAGAACCGGATGCTGTTGGCAAAGGTTACAGTGGTAGAGGTTTTGTGTAGTGAATTCATCATTTATGCACCGTTTTATGGGTTGAAAGCTTAAGATTTGTGCAACAATGAGCTGAAGAAATATTGAAGCAGTACAATTTGCCTATGGGAGTATTCCGTATATTGTTTTAAAAAGTAGTTGTAGGAAAGTAGATTTTATAGGGTAAATTATTGATGCTATAAGTACATAATTTTTTACGCTTCAAAATGTGCAACTTGCCATTTAGCAATTTTAAGAATCATGTGAAGTGTGACAATTTAAGGAATACAGGAAAGAGAAAATTTTCGATGTCATTTGATTTTGTTGTAGAAGTTCTAAGGAGGACATCTCTTTGCGAAGTAATGTTGTTACAGCTTTTTTTAGCTCGTGAATTTGTGTATTTTTAATTTAAACCAATATTTAAATTTCGTCATAATAGTTTGTACAATTAAAAAAAAAAATACAACGCGTGCCATAACTAGTTGGACACTAACTCTTTGCGGCTTAAAGATAAATATTTTAATTTACAATTTATTTGGTATGTTGACACGAACAAGTCATTTCCTCTTCTCAAGAATTTTGTAAAGTGACTATGTTTTGTTACCTAGAAAACATCTCTTTAAAATATATTTTTTCTAAATACTCTTAAGTGGTGCTTATTACGAATATGAATTCTTTCTATTATGGAGTGTAATTTTATTAATTAAAGGAACAAACTATCATTCCATTTGTACTCTCTACATCTTGCTTGCCATACGATAGTTCCAGGCTAATAATTGTTCGAAAATTATTTCCTGACATTCTTCAGCCAGATAGCCGAGCAGAACTCAATTTGAACGAGTAGGGACTTCATCCCCCCCCAAACCAGTAGCAATCCTCAACGCTTTTTCACCGCTGGTTTGCGCATTTGCTTCACAAAGTTCTTTATCGTCCCGCCGTATGAAAGCTTTATTACAAGCAGCACAAGCGGCGAAAGTAAGTGTCCCAGCTTGTTGGCACAAAGTGGGTCAAACGACGGTTGGTAGCCGATGCTTAAATTTCCGTCCCCGTCGCTTTAATGGTCATTTTTATGGGTGATAATATTTTAAATGTCATATCTTGTCGCTGATTCATTTGAGGTTCTTGGTTGGGTGGGGGGTTTCTTTGGTTTCCCCATCCTTGCGCCCGTGCGTAATGAGATCCGTTGGTTAAAAGCGCACAAGTGGAGAGAAAAGATTCAGTTCGCGCGCGTGTGT
This sequence comes from Anopheles marshallii, assembly GCF_943734725.1. NCBI lineage: Eukaryota > Metazoa > Arthropoda > Insecta > Diptera > Culicidae > Anopheles > Anopheles marshallii. The sequence goes on along the minus strand of NC_071326.1, from coordinate 28,847,640 downwards.
GTGTGTGTTTGATGGAACACCCGGAAAGGTGTTGTGTGGTTTGGGGCACGGTGGAAAATAAAGTACCATTTCCGTGGTTGGGATTTCGCACGGGCTAGTGCCCGGCCCTAGTGACGAAGGTACCATGCGGTACCGTAGCATATGGTAAACTTTTAACCAACCACTTTTGGTGTTCATGAAAATGACTTTTTCACTTCATGTCCCGGATGGGGTTGAACGTGCACGGGAACGACACTGTTGGAGGTTCATGTCGATATTGAATGAGCTAGGGTACGCGTTTGTCCGTACTGTTCTACCCTGGGATGAACCGGATGATGGGGAAAAACAGGGCTTCTGGTAGTAAAACATCCTTCCGAAACCTTTCGAAATGGTTGGGGAAGTGGGACACATTTCCGGTACCCCAGACAGCATCCCTTACCGACGGTGAAATCGGAACATCACTGGGTAGGCGTCCGGTGAAAATAAATGCTTGTTATATCCGGTGCAAATGAATAACACTACGATTTTGTGGGTGGATGGGCGTTGCTACATGGCCGACGACAATGGTCACCGTTGCGGAAGGTGTTGTTGTTTTTTGTGGCTCGCGTTCATGGTGAACTCCTGTGGACAATATTTCCATCTTCCGCAGTGTCTGTGTGAGTGTGTGTAGTCACCGAATGGTGGGAGGTTATTGGGTAGGCATGATGGCACAATTTGGTGTTTATTCGATAGAGCTGTTGCAACTGTCCCTTTGTTGGCTTCGAAATCGCAAAAGTATCCGCGTACAGAATTCGGTAAGCGTCGGTAACACGGAGTAGCAACCGACACGGCCGTAAGGTTGGTAAATTGTTGCCCTTGGGGTGGGGTTTCCCGTTACGGGATGCGGTTGGACGGAAGCGAAAGTGAGAAACCGTACATATCTCTAAGGTTTTATGCAGCAGAAAATTGTTTTGCTCAATGTCGCAGACATGTTGCTTCCTGGTGGCAGTGAAATTGCTCTCCGCTGGAAAGAAGTGGTTGTGCAGAAGGCCTGATATTCTAGGCAGGTCCGTGTTCGGACATCGGGATGGGCTGGGTTGGGCTACTTTTTGCATGCATGCAGTAAATAAACATCGTCCCCAGTGTGGACCAGTGCAGGTCCGGTATGTGTATGCTACGGGGTTTTGCAAACCATTGTTATCCGTGGGTCGATCGTGGTACGGCGAGGAATGTTGGTGAAGTGTGATATTTTAGTTAAATGTCAGCAGTGTTAAGTTTTTCACAATACCCTAGTAAAAGGTGACCGGAAATATGATAGCATTCATATGTGTTTATTCTATCCACGGAATGAGTTTGCAAGGGCAACGAATTGTTGAGCGGGCAGGAATTTTCGGGGTGAAATGAGCGGACTAATGGTCAGGGCCGAATGTCGGAGGTTTTATGATAATGTCACTGATAAAGAGAAACTGCCGTATCTACAAGACCCGGTCCGGAGTTATTTTTTGTTGCCTCCCATCCGATGGTTGTATTCTACCAGACTTTTCAATTAACTTTAATCTGGCGACCGATACCCGAACGGAGGTGCACCCCCGTAGGTGGTGGTAGTTTGCGAGAACGTCTGAAAAAGGTAAGGAACTAAATTAAGATATCGATTACCGGACGAGTGTTGAATGGGGCAAGGGTCTAAGTGGCCACTCGAACGGTGCTGACGATGGAACTGAAGCATGAGCGGGCTCGTAAGTTAACGAAACAGGTCCGAAAGGTCCAGTTAGCCGGTAGGTGCTGGTGTTACTGGGAGTATACGTGTGTATTTGTTGCCTTGAGGGGCTTTGGAGTCCACACCCATTATGGTTTACAGCAGAGAATAAAGTGTTTGTACGATGGGTTCGGTTATGGGAAGATAATTTGTGGATACGCAGGAAGGTGTAAAGAGCAAATTGATAATCCATATGTATGCTTTGTAACGATTGGTGTTGGGTTATTTCGGTAGCGGACCAGGGTTATTGTAAGCGTTGATACCAACGAGTAACCCGTACGAACGTTTCATTCTATTCGTACAATATGTAATTGTCAAGGTTGTTGGAACCTAGGTTAAGGGTGGGATTTTTTATTTAAATAAGTATGAATTGGTTTATTGTTTTGAAATAATACGTAGAGTTTTTGTAATGGTGTAACAATATGTATGAAGATTGAAGTAGTTAGTAATTGCTGGCTACTGGCTATTGGTTGCCATTCTATTTAAGGACTTTTGATATGAACGATGTAAACATTAGTGAGCAATTAAATGTCAGAGCTCTGCTATCCTGATTGACTTTTTAAATATATTGCATACTTCGCGGCGCTTACACTTCAGACACATCCTGGATCGTTTTGATATGCGTTCGTTTATCAGTATGGAGAAGTAGTTAATTTTATTTCTTAAAACAAAATATTCCTGTGTGCTGAAAATTTATTTTAATGTTATTTTAATACTTTAATATATTCATGATTAATTACTTTGTAAAAGTTTCTTTGATTGAATTCTAAAAAATTGTTAAATTAAAGGAAGTAAATAAACTTATTTGTAATTCATCTTCTTGATATAATCAAGTAGAAAGTATGCCAGATTTTTCTTGCTACACTTTCAATAGACGAATAGCACAAAGCGTACCTTAATCTTCTTCGGATCGTTTCGTCACAGCCTTGGTCGGCTTCCCGATCATGATTGCAAGAGGAACGATCGATGCCCTGCTGCCGTCGGTGTGGTAAGCATTCCCAAGGGCGCTCAATTTATTAAATTTCGCTTCATTTCTTTTCGCATGGTGAAAGCACGGGGTGCATGAAGAAAACCTCCGAGTCTAATGCAGCTCGGTGCAATGGAGGTTGGAAGCACTTTTTATTATGTCTTTCTTTTTTTGCACGTTTATGCAAAATTTAGCCAGGGTGTTCTTTTTGAAAGGAAAGCAATTTGAATGCATTTTGCTATTGCACCACCACTACAACTGGGTGAGGTGGGTTGAGGAATCGTCTTTTTTACGCTCCTTCCTTATGCAATGTTCCAGACTCGATGGAGCGCAATGGCGGGAACAGAAAGCAACCGAGATGAATGAATTGTCAATGACGAGCCGAGCTAAGCTGTGAATAGTGTAGGCATTGCAGATGGGGCAGATGAGTGCGAGATAAGTTCACGCGAAACGGGCAACGAAAGCGCACGGATGAGAATGGTGCCCGGTGATGACGCTAAATGTTGATATCGAACCATTATGGATACACTCGGGCCGATGGGAACGCACGTGTGAAACGGCGCGTCAATAGCACGCCCGCGGTCTCGGTGGCTGCAAAAAGGCGACATGTTGAAATGAGGCATAAAACGTACAAAAGGCGCCGGCGAATCGACACAGCAGAGCAACCCGCCGAACAACGGACCAGAGGCTTGGCAAAAGCGTTCGCCGTGCACGGCATCGGAATGGCCGATGGCAGCAAATTGGATTTTTACAGTTTGAAATATGTTACTAATGGTTGAAAATTGTTTTCCATTGTCATTCGCAGCATTTTGGCTTCCAATTTGCCGTTGCTGGGATGTCCTCCCGTTGGAAGAATAGAAGGCGCAACCCAGACGGGCATCGGGATGGAACGAGAGTCGATAGGTTAGGTGACTATCGACCGAACCATAATCGATGTAATTTATCCAGAAAATATTGGAACATCGTACCGGAAGTGGCACCCAGGCTCGAGTGTACTTTTGTCGGGAAATTCGCACGCTTTAGTTGCCCGATAGGGTTTTGGGGCTTGTTTCAGACACATTGCAAGCAACACGGTCATAGTTCGGGTGAAGTTTTTCTTTGCGTGTTTTTTTTTTGCACATTGTTCTGCGTTTACCAGGTCAGGGATACCGTAAAGCAAGACAAATGGACGCCGTTCGATCATGTTGGCGTGTGAACGGCACAATTAGGGAAGGGCCCCATTTTTACCCCATTTACGGCCGCAATAGGAAGTGAGTGGCAGCGGGTGGTTTGGTTGCTAGATTTTCTCACAGTAGCAGTGTGCTGCTCTTACTGGTCTGATTGGTGGTATTAACGTTGGCGTTAATGTTTGATGACTTTGGGAGCACCGTCTGTTATTAGAGCGCGAATTTGTACCAGTTTTCCTCGCCGGTCAAAGGTATGAATTGCGTTAATGGCAGCGACGATCGTGTGTTGTTTGAATGACAGGTCGGTTTGGGCGATGGAATAGGGAAACATGCGTCATTTAGGATTAGGTGGCTCCTTGGCGTCGCTAGTAATGGAGCGCTGGGTCTTTAGCAGTAAGCTTTGTTATGATTTGGAACGAGCAAACGAAGCATTTTCGTTCCCAATGTGAAATATATTCGTTTAAATGGTCCAATAATAAACCTAAGCAAGCAGAGTAAGCAACCAAGAGTTCAAAAATACAAGTACCTAAGATTTGAACACTACTTTGGCTAGGGAAACCATTTTTATTTAAAATTACTTTCTTAAACACAAATCGTAAAGCGCATTCACTAAAAACGTGTCAAAATACCTTAAGCAAAAATTGTACTATTGAACGATAAGTTAAACGGTGATTGTAAAAGAAAATAAAAAAAAAATCTAAAAATACATGCCAACGATATGTGACGTACTTTCTATAGCAAAGTCAATTCATTTCGATAAGTCATAATTTTCCCACATATACACATACACACACAAACGTTTTACGATCATTGCCATTTTAACGAGTGTGCCTTGCTGTGCATGCATTTGCGTATTTTTATACACCATTCGATCGGCCAGTTTTCCATCGACCCTGCTTGATGGAATTGGAAGCGGATTCGTACCGTTCGCTCAGCGACAGTGACGTGCACAAAACAAGGGGTCAAATGACGAATTGGAATACGAATCGATTAGATGGAAAGTTAATGCTTCGAAAGCTTTACATGGTTGTGTGTATGCGGCGTTCAGAAGGAAGGAAAATGTGAAAATATTTCCCTCGATTGATTGATGTCACAGGACACCGAGGATGAGCTGTTAGAAGAAAATCGATGAAGTCAGCAACGAATCCGGTCGGTTTCCTCCGTGCATCTGGTTTGGGGACAAAGTTCCGAGAATGGTACAAGCTGACATTGAGTCTGTTCCAGGATTGAAGCCGGATAGAAATCTATTTCCATAATACACTCCACATCCTTCCCGGGGGCAGTTTCGACAAATGGTGCCCGCATACCGTGGTACGAACGAGATGTTTTGACTGGTGGGGAACCGTTCGTCTGACTGGGTGACTCGATTGTGATAGATTTTTCTCATGTTTAGTTTTACATATTTCATAAATCTATCAATGCCCGACCCGTTGGGAAATCCATCGTTGAATGTGGTTGTGTCAAAAGTCATGTTCATTTGACTTGTTGTCGGTTGACGACATTGAACTGGTTGGAATAGGTGAATAGCGCAAGCACAGTTCGGCATCGGTGGGATTCGTTCACCTGGCATGCTGACTCAGGTCGTAACTTGGAAGATCTTTTTATGTGAGTCGTTTCCATTTGAGTGCAAAACCAAACCGTAGGTTACATTACCGCTGGGAAGTTCGTTTTGAAAATGCGGCTAAGGTGCATGTCGCAGGGTCCCAATTTCCGCATCGTTGGTAAATAAGAAGGCAGCAAAAAAAAAGTGGTAGATGAAACGAGAATTGGCTAAGCTCTGCTGGAGACGGAGCCCGGTGCATGTGCCATGAAGTGAGGGACAGGAGTTTTGACAGCTGGTTTTGAATATTTTATACAAATCGAATCTCCGTGACTATTTCGAAAGTGCAATCCCGGTGCTGCAATCTTTGCAGTGAATTCTCGGTATCTGACATTGCTTCACTAGTCCTGCAGCTCCGTGCAAGACCGGTAGCAAACCAGTGACCTGTGGGTTAGTGTCTTGAGATTACGGTCGGCGAAGTTCGCTTTGTGACAGGGAAATAAAAGTTTTTACGATAGCCCACCATTAAGTCCTAATTTGGTGTCCGTTTGTCTACGGTACCAGCGAAGTCGACTCGTTATTGCCATCGTTCTCAAAAAGGGATGCTCGTCTGTCCCGTACGAAACGATCAGCATAATGGGAACAAATTTACGGCACCGGGTATCACCAGGTAGTCTTTATGGAGTGGAATTAAATCATTCGTTTGCTCGATCAATAATCGAATGGAGCGTCCTTTTTTTCGTTTCCAACCCTAACGAACTGCTCAACTAGGGATGGATAACTTGCAGACAAAAAAAAAACTGCCCAAAAAAGCAAGAAAGGAAATGGTCCACGCCATTCGTCAGTGAGAACTTAATTCTTTTTAAGGGAACTCAAAATGACGAGTGGCTTTCCAATCGAAGTGTATTGGAGAGCCTTTCCCACCGATCGGATACGGTGGAAAGAGTCAAAGGATAATTTAAATTTCGAATTCGTTAACAATTTATCAACGTAGCTGCGAGGATCGCATACAAGGCGGTTTCGAGTAATGGCGTCGTGTTGTGTGCGCTTGTACTTCTCCACCAGGTTTTATCTTTCACTTTTACTACGGGATTATCGTTTACTGGTGAGCATTAAAATTGAAGTCCCGAAGATGTACTGTTATTGCTTTTTCCTGCATGGTTCAGCAGCAGCAGCGGGCAGCTTTCGACGGCAGCAGCAGCAGCACCGTCACCGGGCACGCAAATCCAGAACCTGCCGGGTAAGAGCTGTTTACGTCCAAACACCGAATCTTGCGTTGTGCCGTACCATTTTGGAGGAAAATTGAATGGCATTTCCTTCGCCTTTTGCACCGCAATAAATTGTAATGGTTTGCGTTTTATTTTTTAAGGAAAGCAGCAAATACTGAATGCAAACGAAAGTGAGGTAACGAACGGGACGCGTCGGTACGGTGCAGCAATGCTCTCAGGTACAGTGTTTATTTTTGTTGGGGAATGTTTCGTCGCCCAACGATGGGAAAGAGTTTGAAGATCCATTCGGTCTTACGGTCGACAAAATATGTTAATCAGTAGAAATTCATCACGCAAAGATTTAGTGCAAGGAAATACATTTTTCCGGAAGATCTTGTAAGCGAATTGGAAAGTTGTTGATGAACGTGATATTGAAAGTATTTATTGCACGAAGCAACGTACAGCGATTGCAGATATTGAAAACGTATCAAACTTGTGGCACTGAGAGAAATTTTTAAACGTGGTGTCGTGAAATATATTTGACTGTCTATATTTTAACAGATGCCATAAAGGCAATAACACAAGCTATGGATATTCGAATTTCGGCCTCCATAAAATATTTATTTAATGTTTTCCACGAATGGTTTGTTGAGAAACCATAACTTGGGTGTGTGTGTATGCAAGAGAATCATTCGTTATCTTTACGAGGCAAAATAAAACACTGCCATTGCTATCGTTTTGGGCAAGGATGACTATATCGATGGCCTGAAATAAATCGAAAACAGCAAAATCTATAATAGACCTAAGAGAAGTCCCATCGGTTGAGCCCAAGCTGCGTGCTACATTCCAGATATAGCTGTTGGTTTCATCTGTTGTACTAGTAGTAGATGTGTTGAGGTTTTTTTCTACCAGTCTTATGCTTTTCTATATTCTATTTAAGGATGAAATTTCAAAAGCAAAAAATTACCCAGACGAACCTACACGGTCGGCAATCGGCGAGCAATGAACTGGAAGGACATCCTTAAGTACTTTTGATGAGGCGGCCGGACAAATGCTTCGTCTTGTGTCGGTATTGGGTCCATGGATGTTGGTGTATCGTCTGATGTGCCAATCAAGCTCAGCAGTAGCTAATTGTAATCCAACGATTCTAGTGTCTTAATTTAGAACGGCAGCCGAAGCTTACACTACCGAACACATCGGTTGGTGTTTGATTTGGGATTTGAAATGGAACAGATATTTTCGTCTTCCTTACGGACTGTAAGACGATTATTTTTAAAAGATCGAAAAAAAAATACAATACGAAAAGGTTGCTGTTTGCGTTTCGGTTGTTCTGCAGCCTGTTGATGCACCTGCTAGATTAGGGTTATTTATTTCACTTTCGATAAAACCTATCAGTAGTACACTTTGGCGTTATCGGGCCGGTTGATTCGGTTTCAAAGTACGCTCCGAATAGCAACATAAGTGGTAATGTGTCCTAACAAAGCGCCACCGAATACCCGGCTTCGGTCTGTCAGTATTTCTTGCAGACGCCAAATCAACGTTGATGTGAAAGTGAAAGCTGAGTGCTACTGAGTGGTGCCCACTGTGTCAACAGGGAAATGATTTAGACCCCCGATAAGCGAACAATGGGTAAGCGATAGGGAGAGTGCGGATCCGATGGGTGGAGTGGGTATGGTCGGTAAATGGGTTGGTCGTAAAATGGTAAACCAAATGGAGCGAACGAATTATCGTTTCCTTCTCACCCATGTGGCAGTACGCGCTCATGCTTCATATCACAGACCAAATATCGTTTGAACATGCACACACAGGGCATCGGGTCAGAGTTGCGAGAGTTTGTGCTCTTTGAACGCGCCGTACTGCGGTACGTTTGTCTGAGGAATGCGCGCGAGTGACTGTGTGTGGGAGGTGGGTGGGAGGGTCAGGCCGGGTGTCTGGGCGGCTGGGACAACGGCCACGAAAATAAAGCATGATGGAAATGCTCTAAATTGCTTCATCAAAACAGAGGAAACCAGTTAGTCAGAAGTCGGCAGGCGATTCGAACATTACACTTTTCATCGGCTGGCCGAAAAGTGGGCAGCAGGCACCATTTATCGTGGCAAGAAAATTGCGTCAGAGCGAACACGGGAATGGTTCTGTCGGTGTTGCTCGTTGCCATTTTTTTTCTCTTCCTTCCTGCTGCCTTGATGCCAGTGGTATGCCGCTTGCTATTTATTTTCATTCGAACGTTTTCATTCGATCCGGCACGCATAAAGGCACCGGAGGCCACCGGATCAAGAACCTTACCGGGGATGGGTTTGATGTGCCTGTTGTTTGGCTTTTGTTAATGAAATTGGGATGGAAGTGAAATGAATGGGTAAAAAATAAAAATGGGAAAATTGGCAACATAAATGTTGAGAAATGGGCGCAAAAATCAATAAAAATGAATGTCCCGATCGTTACCGTTGACCGTGGCGAATTCAAATGCTTGCTAATATGATGGCAAGCGAAACACGGGACGGATGTGGTCAGAATTGATTGAATGTGGCATGGAATTGATGACCGTTCGATGTGATAGCAATGGAGGCTGTTGTGAAATTCTTGTGATAGTAACGTTTTTTTTAATGTTTAAAACTAACTGCCATTTTACCCTTTTTGCAAATAACTTTACAGTATTTCAGGTTGCCCGACAAACAAAATATGCAATCCGCGCAGCATAGCGCCGGTATGTATGCAATCAGTATGTCAAATATGGATGCTCTGTGCTGATAAAAGAAATTTAAATTTATTTGTCATATTTTAATTTAATGAAACAAAACGTTCGCTTGTACTGTGTTTAAAATTGGTAGACGAGAAAATTGCATTAAAATATGCATAAACATAATTTCTTTTAATTTAAATATACTATCGTGTTCTGGAGGAGAGCCCTAAAGTCCTTAAAAGCTAGTGTTCATAGTTAACGACTTCGGCGAACGTTAACTCCTGACCCGTCATATTTTCTCGAATGTTCCACTCAGTGCTGTAAAGAATGGCAAAATATCGCATTTTGAAAAGGCTTGATACTTGTGAATAGCTAACGTGCCGTTTGAAAGTGTGCGTTTATATCTGAAGCCGGTGCTAGATGAAGTCAAGAGCAAGGCCAAACCGTCTACACAACCCGAGGCTTCTGTTTCACCACTCATTTAAATGTCAGAAAACATAAAACCGAGCACCGCATTATTAACAATAACCGACGATGCTTCAACAGCCGAGGCACTCAGACCTGCATCAGCAGGCAAAATTTCCCATTCGAAAGTTCACCGGTGAAGGTTTCTTCGCTTTTGTTATCGCTGGCCATCTTGGTCGGACGGTATGCAGGCTAGGCAGACGGCAAACTTGGACCGAGCTTGCGCTCGGTCGGTGCGAAAAGGATTATGGCCGCCCGGCCAGCACCGCAATGAAGATTTATGATTTCGGTCGAAAGTTGCAAATATTTAATTCAGACAATTATAATCTCGCCACCGAACGCCTTCCGGTGATAATTGAGTACCGAAAATATGGATCGAAGCCAGCCCGAAAGTGCCGTCCACTGTAGGCGAGGGATTGAAGAAAAAAAAAACGGGAATCATCTTCATGGGGTGGTCGCGGAGACAAACACCGGAAGTGAGTGTGAATGGGGGCATCGCTAGCGTGAACCGGGCTGGCAGGAAGGCGGCCCGACAGGATAAGCTTTTAGTATTTTCGGGGACGGGCTCTGCTTAATGTTCATTAGCGAGGCTTAGCGTGTGACGGCGAAAAAGGGTCATTAAACAGAGCGCCACCGAAACAAAAGGAGCAACCCCCCGCATACCCCATGCCTGGATTGAGATGGAGGACAGGGTGACTTTTGGGGCCCTGAAAACCGGGAAACCGGGAGTTGGGCTTTAATGTAGGAAAATTAGAAATTTTGGTCTAATATGAAAGTTTATTGTGGCAAAATGTCAGAAAAAGTCGTGATTAATTGACAGCAGTTTGTTTGTGTTTGGTTGCGAGATTGAGTGTGTGTATGTGTGCGCGAACCAGGGAAGAAAGATGGTAGACAAGAAATTGGTAAGAATCTTTGCCATCATTCTGCTGTCAGTTGGAGTTTTACGCTTCCCATGCCTCACCTTCCTCCTTCTTGAGGAACCTCCTCACCAGATCGGTGGTCGCTGATAAGAGCAAGCACAAATTACAAAAGTCTGCGTTCGCTCGTGCGCTTGGGGAGTTTTGGCTTTCTGAAGCGCGCGGTTCGGGATCGCGTTTGACGTCTCGAGACAATGATTTATCTACCGTCAGTCTTTGGTGCGCCGGATGGTGCGTGGTTTGTCGTTTGTCGTTTTCCAAACCCTCATAAGCCTTTTAAAGCGCGCGCTCCGCACCGAACTGGGAAGCGTACTGGGATTGTGGTTGTATTGGAAACTGATTAACCCGGGTGAGCAAAACAGTTCACCCAGTGCGCAAAATGGCTGGTGGTAGGTCATTGACATGGAAGTAAGTGGTGGCAATGGGTAGGTTGGTATCTGGGGCGCATTTATAACTGCCTATTAAATTTACTCGTTGCGCGGCGATGCGATTTTTGCCCTAGCAGGAAAGCACTATGGTAGAGGTGGATTGAACAAGTTTGCCGCAAAAATAGATCGGTGTCATAATATTTTAGTATTTTCTGTTCTTATTCCATTCGTTTCGTTCACGTTCGCTTTATTTCGTTTTGAAACCCGTTAAAGGCAACGGAAATAAGAAATAAGTTTTGAAACGAAAGATTTGTATGACTTAGAACATGAATTTGCATACCTTCAGGCGTTGTTCGCCACCTCGCTACTACTGCACCAAATCAACGGGGTAAATTGTAATTCACTTGTTGGAAGCACAATTTAATAGCCAAAACTGTACATAGTGAATTCACAAGAAGTCGACTGACAAAATAACTTTACATAATATACTCCCAAAGTTCGGTCAAAAGTTTTTGTCCGTTGCTCGTCCTGTTTGTTACCGGTGTGCGAGCAACAGGATGTCAGCGGTGAATGCACTTTGATCGATCGCGCTCAATACAGCCGAAATGGACCGGAAATCCATCATCAACGTTTGGCCGCCTGTACAGTGCGCTTACGATCGCAATCAGTGCCGGCTAGCCACGGACAGATTCGTATGAAACGTGAAGTGAAAACGGAAAGTGAAGTATGATTTCAAAAAACTTTGGAACTGGATAAATATGAAAACGGCTTCGGGGGGTTGAAAGTTTTCTGTTTTTTTTTAGTTGTTGCCAATACTCAGTTCAGGAGAGAGAGGAATAAGCAAATCTAGCTGCTGACAGCAAGGTACAAAGGATGTAGTGGCGCAGGGCGGTTAAAAACTTGATGGAAATGTTTGTTCCTCTAGCAGCTTGCATTCGCATTTCATGATGTGCTTTGGAAGTATCTTCTTGTTATGCAATCATGTAATACAAAACTTTGCAAATTGCAAAAAAACCTTTAGTGAATGTTTTTCACCGCTGGTTTTAGTTATCTACATGGTAGGAATAACGTCAAATTAAAATTCCCCGATACGTACGATATTTGATTCATCTGTCCAAAACGGACCACCATCACCATTCGTAAATGATGAGTTGAAAAAGAAATAATTAGAGAAAAAAGAAAGAAGAAAAGGCCGAATGTTTTCATGATCGTAAATGGATACAAAAAAACCCCCATCGCGTAGCACTTCCATGTTTATGTTTTCCTGCTCGTTCACTCTTGAGCGCAATAAATGTCTGAAATGTCCCAATCAAGCACTCAGTGGAATGAAACAAGCCCCAAATTTCTCCGCCACTACTGATCGACTTTCGCTCTCGTTATGGTAGTCGATTTTTTTTCTCCACTATACTTTTGCATGTATGTGCGTACATGTGCTTTTTATATATATTTCCGCATCCGTGCGATGAGTTATGAGGCCGACGGGGAAAAACCATAAATAAAAATATTTTGTTGATCATAAACATTTAATAATTATCTTTTATTCATGTTGATCGATACTGATTGGAGGGGCCGTCGTTATACGGGGCACACTTGTATTCTTTTGTGGGTGTATGCCCTCCCCCTCCCCCATGCCTCCCTCTCTCCATTTATTGTTGCTACGACTCCAACTTTCCATCTAGTCTAGGGTCGTTGAGCGTTACAAAAGGGCAGCACAATAATGTCCCGACGCGTATCCCAACGCCCAACGAGTTTTGCCCCGGTTTCAATTGCGTATGCGGGAAAAGTTTTTCCCCACCGGGTATGGTCGTGACCTCGTACATCTTCCAAACCGGCCGGAAAAGGCCCCGGTACGCTGGTTGCGAAATGTTTCTGAAAGCTCACCGATTCCAGCCTGATTCGATCAAGGGGCAATGGATGTTCATTTATTTTTATTAGTTTTCGGTTTATTCAACTTTTTTAGTTCTTTCTTTCCGGTTGTTCGGTCTAACAATCTCATCCACCGCCAACCGCGCCATCCCGGCCGTTTTCGATGGTCGATGTTCCGATGTGCTTGAATGGTAGTGTGCTTTTTTGTTGCCTTGTTTGCTTTATTATTGCCCCCACTTATACTGCAGTTGCATGTTTTTTCCACTTTTCCACCGAACACGGACGCAACCGAAAGCGATAAAATTCGGTGGCGTTGAGTAGCAACGATCATCATGACACCGCCCGGGCAGCCATCCCGTGGTACTACAATCCGTCATGGTCCACGGCCACCTCATTCCACCCACTATAGTTCTTTCAGTTGGTGGGAGGGGGGAGGTGTTTTCCTTCCGACTTTCCCTACCGGCACACATTACCGGTTGCACGATACCTTCTTGTCTTTTTTTTTTTATTTGGTGGGAGGTTTTGTTTCGGTGCGCCGTTTGGAACGATGGACCGTGGAGGCGAAAAAACGATCCAGTCCCGGGCCGGTCATTTGGGGATTCGCTTTTACGTTGATTGCGTTTCGATTTATTCGCTTTTCGCATGTCAAAAAATCATTCGTAGCTGTTGCTCCTACGCCATGTCGTTTGGGTAATTCTTTTTTTGTTCTCCTGTATTTGACGGAGTCTGTGATGGTTCGCTTGTCGATATTTCCTTTGTCCAGCTGGTTCTATTTCGGTTCCGTTTTCTCGCTTCATTTTGTGTGCGTACGCGTGTGGGTGGAGTGGTTCACAATAAAAACGCAGCACGCAGATGGAAGCAACCGAACTAATGCATACAAAATGGGAAGCATTTTCCATTTCCATTCCAAATGTTCGGCCAGAATCGGAAACTATACATTTATCATCACCGATTCCAACACAGTCGCGGCTGGAAAAGGAATGACCGCATCAGTGGTTCACCGGTGGGAAACGTTTCACCACCACCGCCTTGGTGCTGTCGATGAAACACACGAACGAATGAAAAATAGATTATTTCGATTGCAACCGTCCGTTTGGCTATGAATGGGTGGGTGATATTGGTTTGACACTCGGAATTGAGCCACCATGTTCGCTATAATCGTTATCGATGCCAGCAACAAGAAAGAGGCACTACGTGGACATGGATCATGGTGCTGGGCGAAGGATTTGGAATAGAACTCTCACACTTACCCACATACACACATACACACACATGGCACCCTGGTGTAGTGATGGGCCTCTTTTCTACCGTTGCGGGTTACGGAATCAAAGATTATGCGGCTTCCTGATGGCCGGTTGAACCGTGAGACGAATCCATTGCCGGATTGCTATTGTGTTCCGTTGGGTGGTGGTTTGTGGCTGCAACCAACGGCAAACGGAACAAATGATGTGTGCGTGTGGGTCGATGTATATCTGCCCCGGGGTTTGACGTTCGTGTAGGACCAATTTCGCGCCTTTCCGTGTGATGATTTGACAGCAACGATTCGCACGCCATCATCATTTGGTGGATCATCATTTATTTGGTTGGTGAATGTGAAGTCCCGAGTGGATTAGTGGGAACGGGGACATTAACGAGGTGAATGATTGTGATGGGGAGGTGAGCCGTGCTGATGAGTGCATTGATTTGTTGCTGGCGAAGGACTGGTGCTGGAGGTGTGGAAGATGGGTGGAAATACATTTATAATGTAGGTGGTCTAATACTATGGTTTAAAAAAAGAATCCTTTTCGAGAATAACACCTTGAACATTGTTTGACTAATATTTTATATTTGCTTTAAAAAGAAGACGATCTGTTGGGATTTATTTGGATAATATATTAAGCTTGCTGTCCATTGCTCCAGCCCCTGTACAAATTACATGAAATAATACGCAAATGCATTAAAACTTGAATGTGAGTTTCCTATATTTACTTTTCTAATCTGAAAAATAGTGAACAACTTTGTTGTAATATTGATGTTAGCTAAACTGTTTTTATGACGGCTTCCGAAGAAATCTGTTTGGAACTGCAACGCAGTCACCATCTTTCGTTGAAGTTCTAAAATTACAATGCATACATTTAGGCGTTCAACACCATCCACTCAGCTTCCCGAAGTAAAACTGACACGAGATACACTCTGATGCAGTTGGTTTTAACAACAATGGAGCGATTTACACCTACATAACTTCCATCACCATGAAGAACGTTAACTGACTAATATGCCACTAAAAACATGGCTGCATTCATGAATAGCATTAAACACCAGCTCGCATGTCGCGACGGGCATTCGCTTCTGCTTTTGATGCACCAAAGCCACGGTTGTTAACAGTCACTTCCATTTCATCATCCTACAACCGGCAAACAACTCAATGTCTAGCTCGAAATTATGCTAGAGACAACCATACGCTGCACTGCGGGTCTTTGGTTCTCCGGCGCAGACAAAACACCAACCGCCAACAGGGCCGGCACCGGCAGAACTGGGTGGCTTTTTACTATCGGCGACTCGGCGTCAGAACACATCGGCTGGGGTTGATAATGGTGATAACGAGATGGAAAATGTGTATATGTGCGTGCCGTTTCATGCACCGGCAACTGGAACAGGAAGGCAACGCTACTATATCCTGGTTGGGCGATTTGATCAACCAGACCGTTCGTCATATTGTGACTGACTTTCAAACCATGGGCCCGATTCTCATTCTGGATGGATGAGTTTTTTTTTGCATTTCCTCCCTACTAATATACTATGCCTTCGGCAGACCGGGAGCCCTGTTGGTCTGTTCCAGCACTTGAAAACCACTCAATGGTGCGAGCGAAGAGCCTGATACGAGCTGTGGCGGACCGAACCCAATCACATCCTCCACGGACGCACACAATAAACTCTTGTGTCTTGTGTTGTAGCGTTTGGTTGTGAAGTGCGTCGGTGAAGTCCCATACATGACACCCACACGTGTGGGGTTTGTTGAAGTGTTTGCGGATGGGCAAAGTTGCCGCACGTAGTCTGGTTTGCTGGGTAACTCAGATGCGTAGAGGATCTAGGATAATGTGTGACGCGTTGCGTTGAAGGAAGGTGCAGGTGAACTTTTTTTTTACCCAAAGTCTACTTGGTAAGGATAAGTTTAAAGTAAAATTTTGAAAAAGAGAAAAATATGCAGCGCAGTGATGTATTTGGTAGTGGCATCGTTCACACGACAGGACCGGTCCAAAATCCCATCCGGAACAGTCTCCCGTAAGCAGGAGACTATCCAGCTATGAGGTTGTAGTGCCGGTGAAGAAGATTTATTTTTAAAACTTAAACGCCAAATAAGGAAGCCTACGAAAACTTTAATGTGGACAGATAGAATAGAATCATATTAGTGCGCTGACAGTCCTATTAAGAACGATCTTAGTTTTTGAAAGATTTATTTAGTAATGTTATATAGCAAGTCGTCCTTTCTATGTTCATTCATAAACCAAGCAGAGTAAACGTTACCGGATTCACACGATCACGAGCAATTGAGCAGACAATGGTTGCATCATTCATGGAAATTACTTATACCACCACCACCACGCTAGGTACCGTTAATGTGTGCGAATCCTTTTGAAAAATAAGAACATTGATGCAAAACATGACAGATAAATGCTGGGAGCCATATGGAAAAAAAACTACTGCATCATTTCCTATTAGCATGTTGAACAGATGGGAGGTAATAATTGATGTACTGCACAGCAGACAAGAAAAGAAAACCAGCAGTTGATTCCATGACATGATGTAGACAGCGACGCGATAATGAGCCTCTCAACGAACGGTGATGGCTGAGAGCATTATGTGTAATTGCAGCAAAACGCAATGAACGTTAAGAGACGCTTTCCGACGCAGGTTGCGCATCATCGTTTTAGGTGCGCTGAATGCGAGTGGAGGTGGTTGTGAAAGTAGCACTAACAATACGTTGACAGCTACTTTGATGTTTGGTTCGTACCAGCGTAGTTGTTTACAAGTTTTTCCAACGTCGGAATAGAACTAGCATCTTTTGAAGTTGTTCGTTTTCTTCTGCAGTATTGGACATAAATATTGTTTTCCATGGAAATGTGTAATGGATGGCAATTGTTCACCATTCGCCTACGATGTAAAAGTTTGCATCCATGTTTTTGATGGCTGATTGACGTCAGCACGCATAGAAGATTGCTGCTCTTGGAATTAATTATAAATAAACTACATGTGAGCTGTATGCAGAATGAGTTTCTTTTATCAGCATTTTGGTTAGGAAAAATTATGCAGGGTCTTTGTTAAACAAATTAATAAAAAGAACACTCGCGTATTTGCATCCGAATCTGAGTCAGCATTCTTATGCAAACAGTGCTTATTTGCAGCAAATCTAGCGTTTACTCGTCGAGTGATAATTTTCCCACATCCGGTCCTGTATTCACCAAAGGAAATGTGATAAGGTGCACAATGGTAGCTTCACATTTTTACGAGATGTGTCGGTCGGTGAATTTGCATTCGAGTATGACCGACGGTTAGCACCTGACCAAGCGTTATGTCCTAGCCGTGCACACGAATGCAAGCGTATGTCAAACTGCTAGTTAAGAGCTTGAAACGTTATATTCCTTCCAAGCCGTAGCCCGGTTGACGGTACAGTGAATTCTTTGTTTAGGTCCGTTGGGCAGAAAAGGTGTAGGAACTCGGTACGGGAAGCATAAGCTGCAGCCATGATAAGAAGCGTAGTGAGGTGTAATTCACTGCCCCCTTCTCTGAATGACGTGTCACGTTTCTGCATTATTTAAGATAATTTTTCTTTTGTCTCTTGTGCCGGGTAACCGGGGCAAGTGTGCGCTCCATAATTTAGCCCGACGCGATATGCATTTGTCTGTGTCACGGTGTGTCACACGAAGAAGTATGTGTATGTGTATGGTGGTACGTAAGGACACGTGTTTTACCGGTTGTGCAGTTGTGCTTAACCTGCTCACAGGCATGTCTCTCGAATTGCTACGTTTTGAAACTGGAAAATCTACATTTTGACATAGACTCACACACACTTGGCCGTAGTTGGGGCAGGAGGGAATAAATAGCTTTACTCAGGTTCCGGTAAAGTCTTTCGGGAGGGCTTGTATTCGTTTGAAGAAGGCACAAAGCTATCAAGTGGAACCGGTGAACCGGTGGAAGGGCCCCACTTGATACACCTCCGACGGAAATGATGAAGTAGCTACCGCTGCAGCACACAGTGAGAAGGCCTTGAATTGTTCATCAAGAAGGCAATATGCGGTAAATGTGTTCGTCTTTGCAGGACTGCCGGCTTCGACCGGCTGACACCGAACTGCTTGGTGGAGGAAACCGAGAGCTTTTAGATGGTAACGTGTGTCACGTGTATCTTAGATGCTTAGAAGTCTGGTAACGGAATTCGACCACCATTTGCTTCTGCTACCCGGCCCAAAACCTTGCGGGTATGATAAATCGAAAGAATTCGGTCGCATTTCTTGTGTTCCGGTGGACGTACTGCTCCGATTGCAGTACTGTGCAGACATTGCCAGCACAACGTACCACTCTGCCAGTGACAGTACATACGGCAGGAGCAAGATAAATGAACGTTTGTGTGATTTGACTTTCTTCTGAAGCCGACCCTTGCCCAACGAGCGCAGAAAAGAGCAAGTGGGAGCAGCTGAGAAAAAACGTAACCGAAACCGGAATCGAATAGCATCATCCCTTCATGCAGGCCGCACGAAAGCAGAAGCAGTTGCAAAGAGGGACAAAAAAAGATCAATGGATTAAATGTTTTATGATGCGTACTGCTGCAGTGCGCATCAACAAGTGACAGGGTGTGTTAGGGTGGTATTCGTAAATCGATTGAATGAATAGTACACGGGGTTGCATGCGTTAGTGCCGGTGAGCAAGTAATCATTCGCTTTTGATCGAATTTTAACGATAGGACGATGCAATTGATGCGGTTGAATGTGATTTATGAATCAGATTGTGGAGAAAAATGGGAATACAATGAATCGTCAATCAATACCGTAGACCTGAGGGAGGGTTTAAGAATGTTCATCGTTTAATGATGATTTTACAGCACTTTTCGCGATGCATCACAATGAATAATACGTAAATGTTTCACGGAGAAGCGTTGATTGCACTAAGGTTTGCATAGATTTTGGCGTTTTGAATGGCTGTATTTGTGAGCCGTAAAGTATGCTATTTGTACTGTTTTCATTAAAGAGGATCAGTGGATGGCTGTTTTTTAGCGTTTGATGTAGCGTTTGGTCGCATGGACGAAACCTGTACAGTGAGACCAGTAGTTTTAAGAGAACCATCAAACACGAGTTCATTTAAGTTTGCAAAATTATGTTACTGCTGTTCGCGAAAGTGTCCAGGATGAAATATTTGCACAGATAGATCAGTTTAATCAGCATTCAATGTAAACGTAATCAAACGAGCTGTGCAGGCTGAATGACGACTTGCAACGCAGGTTAAAGAGCTGGTCATGGAGGTTGACAGGAATGTAACGCATATTGAACGATTTGTAACTCAAGTTGAACGCAGGTTGAACGGAATGTAATGCAGTTGGAACGAGCTCGTACGACAGGTTGAGCGAACTGCCCGTCGAATGTAGGAGCATTTAGTGAACGACCTGGAACGGTGGAATGAGCTAGTTATAGGAAGAAGATAACGGATTAAGGACATATTTGTATGTAAGACAATAGAACGAAAGATCTGTACCCTTCGTTCTATTGTTTACAACGAACTTACCAGGTCGTCAGCACCAGGACTAACAAGTTCTATGAACGATGATGATTTTGCTCTAATTTAATCCGACGCTAATTTATGTTTTATTATATTGTTTTTTACGTGAAACTCCTCCAAAGCTAAAAAAACCTATTTGTTGCCGTCCAGTGGTTCTGAGGGCTCCTGCGTCATGGCAAGATCGAGAATCAGTTGTAGTGCCTGATAAGTAAAAAAATGATGTTTCTTTTTGAATGTAAGAAATACTACATTTAATATATAGCATGAACTAAAGCATTGAAACGAATCTCTCTTCAACATGTTGTTGTGATACCCTTCACTCAAGAGTACATTGTCTAGCCGGAGGTTATGTCAGATGAAGGCGGTGCGTTCGTGACAAGACCCCGGTGCGGAAAGAAATTCTTCCTTCATCCGTCCATTCATCCACCTGGGCGTATATTTAGAACATCCGCCCATTGCACTGCAACAACGTGACTGTGCCGCGTGTGTATGAGAAATGAGTTTCCATTGAATAATGAATGAACACTAATTGCAGTTTGTGTTGTGCGCAGCTTACGTCGCCGTTGCGTTGCTACCGCACCACTTTCAGCAGTGCAGTGGACGTGTCATTATCGTTGTCGGATACTGTTGCTACAACCAAGCGTGAGGATTTACCTGCACCTGGCCGCTTATCACGGGCACTTTCGTCAGAAGTGCAACGACCACGCGGATAAGTTCGGTCCAGCTTGCACAAAGTCTCAGGCCATCGGGGAGGGCGGTAGCCCAGCACTGGGGTTAGTTTTCTTTTGCACATCCTCCATCACAACCTGTCTCCAGGGACAGATTTACGGAGCACTCAGAGCAAATGGGTGTATCTGTGTGGTGCCGGAATAAGCGCGACCAAAACGAGAGCGAGTTATGTGCGAGGATGAAGTTTTCGTATAAATTGTGACGCTGTTTTTCATAATTTATTTAAATATATTTATGCTCTAGCAATGGTCGTCTTTGCTGGAATCACTGACACGGACACGCAGGTTCTCTTCCCGTTTCTGAGTCGCGCTGGAAACCTTTGAAAGCAAAGCCTTTCTGGCCGGGTGCTCTTATGCTTGGTACGAGTGGGTGAACCATTCAGGATGATAATGATGACCCGCTTTCGCTGGGCTACTCCGAACGCCAGTGTTGGTGATCATTCATTGCACTTTGATAGAGGCACGCCGTATTTTTGCCTGTGCCAACTTTCTCCACTGGCAAAAGAATTTGGCACTCGCGCTTTGGAGGAGCCCTTGGGGTTGGTAGTATACCGAAAAAAAAAAGTACCACGGGGCTTCGTGTGACCGACTTGGAAAGAATCTTGTTTCTTCGTCTCCAGCAGCACCAGTCGTGCAGCGAATGCATTCCAATGGAATAAGAAAGCTTAATGTTTGCGGTGCGAAGAAGCCATTTCAAAACTCCCACCCCGTGGATGATTCAATGTTGAAAAAAGCTTTGACCAACTTTCGAACGAAAGCAGAACGCTTTTTCTTTGCTTTCTTTCTTCCGTTTTGTTGGTGAAAGTGAAGAAAAGTTTTCGCATTTGTAAAATGTGCTCCCGTGTGAACGCTAATGTTTACTTTAGCACTTCTGGCACGCTTTGGCGCTGTGGTGGAAGCCTTCTACTTGCTCTTTGCAGCGGAGTTTGCGATGCTCGAGGCGGAGCCTTTTCTTCACACCTGGCCGGATGGCAGGTGATCATTAATGGTAACTCTCCCTTGGGAGGGTGGATGGGTACGCGGTTTCAGCTGTTTCCTTTCTCTGACGGCGGCATTGGTGGGAATCAAACCCGGGAAGGAAGAAGACGAAGCAGCGGCGTTTGCATTAAATTTTTCTTCCCGAAAAGCACACAATGACCCAATTTAAGACATTGGTTGCATTTTTTCCCGGAGGACACTGTCACCGGGAAAAGCCCGTGTTTGAGTGCGACCACTAGGGGTGGTGGGAGTTCTAGCTCATCTTCTGTGCGATGCGTGCTGGGAATGAAATTGGGTACAATCTAGCTCGAACTGCCACGGACACTAATAGACTTCCTCTTTGTTGTTGTTGTTTTTTTTCTCTACATTTTGGAGATTTGGTCAGCAAAAAGGGATCTGATTAAAGCCGTATCGGCTTTCGCTTCACGAACCGGTTATTCGATTAGCTCGCACACAAAGTATCCTCGTGTGCGACACAATGTTGCCCGTCCGGTAAGGTTTTTCCGATCCACTCCAGCACTGGCAAACTACCCCGTTCGCTCGGTTGGCGTATCCCTTTCCCATTAGCATGGCCGCACCCGACCCGATCGGAACGGTAATCAGATTCATTCCAGAACTCTCACGTGGCCAGTGTTTGCCGCTGCTGCACGGCAAAACTTCCACTATGGAGTCTATGAAATTAAACTTTGGCCAGAACCTGTCCACCGTGTCCGGTGGTTTTGTCGACGACAAGGCAGGACAAGGTCCGGCAAACCGGCGGCTGCAGCGTTAGCCCGACCCAACCCCAAACTAGTACTCGGTGTTCTACCATCTCCCGCAGCACTAATTAAGCCGTCCCGTTTCGGTGGGACCGTACCGGCGGTGAGATTGCGGGCAAGGGAGTGAAACAGCACGGCCCAAATTACGGGCCGGTAGGCCAATTTTGTGTGCACCACTAAAGAGGGTCATTGCATAATCGGCACATAAAATATGCTTGAGCGCGTCGGTGCGCTCACGAGCGTATGAGCAAGTGTGTGTTTGTGTGTGCTGGTTTTGGAACCTGCCCAGTACCCTAGAAGTGACTTCTCGTTGTGCTCACCTGCCCGCCAAATTATTCCGTTCTCTGTTTGAATATTGTGCAGTTTTCACCAACTGTCGACATGCTACACGAGTCGCTAGCAATAAGTGCAATTATCCAGCTGCGATAGCTAAGTTATCGGTCTGCTTTGCCTTCCGACACTGATCCGGTGGTGTTTCGTCCTTTTTTTTTTTAGGTGTGTGGTACCTACAACCCTTTTGCCAGCTAAGGCCGGGTTTAATGGGGTCGGTTACCGATCGACCGATCGCCAGAGTTGATCGCAGAGTCAGCAGCTAATTGAAAGCACGTGTGATTCGAGTGTGGTTTGGTAGTGATAGAGTCACCCAGGCCGTTGCCACGATGTGGGTCGGGTGCGGTGGTTTCGATGGTCAGCCGTGCCCTAGGCTTCGTGCAGTTTCCCAACACGACTCACGATGCTTGTAAGTGCACCGAAACGAGGCGGCACTAAAATTAGATGACCTAATTTAATATAGCCACCCGCGAAACTGGATACAACCACTGCTTGCTTGGTGTGCCGCGAACAAGTAGTTACGCTGGCAAGTTTGGTAGCGTAAGTGTGTTTTTGGTATTGTAATACCTATCACAAGGATGGATTTACAGGCTATCCTGAGTGGTATAGTAAATACGAACCAAAATAGCCTATGAGTTTATTCTGCAATCGGCTGAACTGCCTCTAGGCACCGTTGGTTGAAATCTAATTGAGATCTAATTCAGTGCTAATAATAGTTCCTATTAGCGATATCGATTGAGCCGCAGTTGCAAAGAACAAATACTTTAATTGTTGCCTCGCCGCTCCAAAGACTTTACTTTTGTTGAATTGAGAGATCTCGTCCAACAAAAATGTCCCCTTAAACAATGTTATTAGTGGAATCTTGAAAACTCCTTGAATGTTTAGCTTCTATCGCTAAGGTGCTTACGGAAATACTCGATTTCGTAGATCAGAGTTGCCCACCAACTAGTTGACTCACTGAATAAGTTGAACAGTTACAGTTTCTAATTCATCGTCCTTTTCTCTTTTTCGGTTGTGTGAACGACAGCCGCATTTAAGGCTGTCATCGACAGCCAACAGCAGATCATCGTAACTTTATTTTAATGGTTTGTTCTACAATTTAACAATTTTAATACGATATTTCCACAAATTCAGAAAACATAACTGATTTGCTATTACCGACAATTGAAGAATTCTGTGGCACTACCAGGCTATCAAATGAAACATGATATTGGATAAATTAAGCTCAGTAATGCGTGAGAAGTAATACATCAATTCAATGTTGGGTGAAATGGACCTGTTAATCAGTTAGCATTGAATAAGTGAGTACCGTGCCACATCCAATTACACTGGAAAAGCGTCCTTATAGATTATTCCAGCTTGTTGTACTGTCGGAAGGAATATGTATACGAAGAAGTATCATAAGGATTAGTAGGTAATAGTTGTAAGCATTAGTTGTAAGAGTATTGTTTCGTTAGGAAATAAATAGACGGCAGTCGTGAACGAAAGTCGGATTCTCAACATTATACTTGTGATTATATTATGACGTCTTCTCATGTTGGTACCCATGAAAAGTTCGCACCCCGAGCAGGAGCCAACCTGGTTGGCCTCATGCAATGGCATAGATCAATAATGTTACGTTATGCAGGAACAATAAACATGGCATACCTAGTGGTAGAGAGTGCACATTTAAATTGATTTTACTAAGAAACGCTAAGCTATAAGACTTTTCGTGGTATCGTTGGTGGTTGCATTTGTGAGGCATTCGTGTTTGCCTCACTAATTTCAGGAATTGATAGGATATAATACCTGATTCGATGTGGTTGCACATTTAAATTGATTTTACTACGAAGCGCTGCGACATAAGGCTTTTCTTGGTATTGTTGGTGGTAGCATTTGTGAGCCATCGGTATTGGCCTCATCAATATCACGAATTGCTTGGATCAAATATCTGCATCGAAAGGCTAGCAGAAGGAAAATGCTATCTTAAGTGCTTTGTAATCATATTTAAAATTCGGTTGTGACTTTTCTTCCAGACAAGATACAATAGATAATGTGTAATGGTATAAGCTATCTTGCAGTCTTGTAGGTGGAATCAAGTGTGGTCCATTAGTGTACATCTTTTAAATTGAACAGGTAGATGAAATCGGAGAAAACAAGAAACGACAAACCATTATGGACTAAGGATATAAGGCCAAGAAAAGAAATTGCACTGAATCCAACCATGGGACGAGTGTAGATTGTGCACTTATTCCAACAGTTGTATTGTTTATGTCTCGCGTGCAGCCACCACCACCACCATACCGGCCAACAAACGATACGATTGATTTGCAATGTATACTTAAGTGTTTCATGTTCGCAGCTCGAACTGTTTGCACATAAGTATGCGTTCGTGGTTTTACAATAACTGAAGCAAGTGGGTGGCTTGCGAAGCGGTGCAGCGGAAGTGCAATCAACACACCCCCATGCATGTATGGCGGAAGAAAGTGCTCATATACAAACAACCGGTACTTTTACGAAAGATTTCTAATTAAACTACAATTATCGTCACGAGAGGGTTCCCAGCTAATAGCGGGCAGGCCGGGCGTCCGGAAAAGGGGCATCAATTTCCATCGCAACAACAACACCGGCCACATTTGTACTCATTTGCTTAATAAGACGGTGAATGGTGTATGCCACCGTAGAATCGTGTGTGCACTTTAATCAATAACCAAGTGAGGTGTTCTTGAGTTGAAGAACCTGCCAGGAGCTTTTGTGATCCTACCCGAGGGCGGTTAGTCATTGTGCGGCGTGTTTGTGGCCATTGACCCGACAACAAACCCCTTCTTTCCTTGGATGCCAATCGGACGCCGCAAAAGCGCACTCATCGGCGGGTCGGTTTTGAAATGGAAGAGCTTTCAAGTGGAACTCGGCATCGTGAATGTGATCGGTGCATTACGGCAATCTTCCGATGAAGGTATTGTGGCTGTTTGTACGCATTGTTACATACACGCATCGTCGTTCCCTGGGGAATGTGGTTAGATCGAAACGTACCGATCAGCATGGGGTTTTTGAACTGAACTATGTGTATGTGTATGTGTGTGTGTGTGTGTGTGTTCTGAATTTAATCGAGGGGTTGGAAGCTGGAGGAATTCAATTAAATCGTTGATGTCGTTTCTGACGTTTTTTTCCGAGCGTGGTGCAAAATCTAACTGGTTAACGAACCCAATCCCGGCAGGGAAACATTTTCCTTAGATGTGGTTTCATCGCAGAAAAAATGTGGAAGGGAAATGCAGCAAAAAAGAGAACCGGAGAAAAGAAACACAATCAAGCTAGGTCACAGCGTGGTACAAACGAGTGTGTCGGCGGCTTCCCGGGAATGGTGCCATTGCGAAATGAAGTTGTCGATCGCTCGTCAGCAGAGAGTCGGTTAGGAACGGTGGTGTTGATATGCTGGCAGAAAATTGGCTTCTTTTCATCGCCACACGCGCTTCCGTACCACCTGCTCATTTTCACACATCGCACCGGGTGGGTCGGTTTCTTCGTTGGGCTGTAGCGCACCGACCGCCAAATGCATGCCGACAGGTGGGGTACACTCGGCTCGTTTTGGGCCAAACTTGCTAATGGTTTTGTATCGTCGCCGTCGTCTTCTTTTTTTGCCCTGCCTTCGCTATGCTACCTTGTTTGGTCATCCGCTGCTTTAGCCCGGTGCCGTCGATATGGCCGATTCTGGTGCGAAACCTTTGTGCGATAAGCGTTGGTGGTGTGTGCGCATTAAATATTGCCCCGTTTGAAACCTGTCCAGAACGGAGCGTGCGGAAGGGTCATAAATCACATCTGATTTTCCGCCGTACAACAATTCACTGAGTCATGCGAGGCAAAAACTTCACCCCTGCGTAAACCGTTTCGGGAACGCGCCTGGTAAAAGGAATTATTTTTCTCAACAAGTTCTTTGCTTCTCGCACCGGAAGTCATTGCCTGGGACAAAGAATATACCCAGCACGCGTACCTTGGTAAAAGCGGCTAAGCAGACACTGTTATGGATAAAAAGAGGTGTTTTGTGCTGCGAATTGCATACTTTTAGGCGGTGAATTTATACAAGAAAAACACCCAAAAATGGGTCGTTTGTTAGGAAAATTGTTTTAGGGTCCAGTCTTACAACATATTAGTTTTAATAACTATCTTAGCTTAGAATAAATTCGTAGCTGCCAGTATAAAAGAGTCCATTGGGGGTAAAAAAGGAAACACAGTCGATTCAAATGTAAGTGGGTCACAGTGAGTCTAAGGGAATTGATTAAAAGCGTCCACCAAAAAGGTGTTGAATGGTGGTAAATGAGAAGTAATGCTATCAAAGTTGAGCGTTTATGCATCATTCAGTAAGCGGGAAACAGTTAACGACACATTAGTTCTGATTTTACTTCTAATGAAGCAATACGAGAGAGAGAGCGAGAGAACGAAAGCTTTTCTCGTCCTGTCATTAATTTGTATAATTTATTTTTGTTTGCCTTCTACTCCACTGTAACGCCCGCAATGGAGGGCGTATATTATTCATTCGAAACTATGCAGCATTAAAACCGCACATGGTACCTGGAAGGTTGAGCTCAAATCACGTCACCTTTTCGTTCCGCTGCTAGATATAATAAAGACACTATGAAAAGGATGTTCCTGCTTTGCACAAGCGGATAATGGATTGGATGCAGGCGGTACAAAAAGATGATCTCTTATCATTCACTTTCTGTGTGTAGCCATATTCCTGGTAGCGGTGGAATGCATCTAGGTACCGTGCGATTGAGGATGAAAATAAATAATAAACCCATATGTTACCATCAAAGGGCAGCAGCTCGGGTGCCGTGTCGCTTTTCTCTAAGGTGTAAAAAGTGTGCATTATGCTGAGGGTAAACATGCGTGACAGAAAGGAGACGCCAGGATGGATGTGGTATTGCATCATGTTGTCGTCGCATTGCTCCATCGTGCCGTCGTGACCGGAGGTCGTCAGATGCTGCAGATATTACGATGCTTGCCAGAAATCGTCCGCAAAGCTTACCGTGCTGTACCTTGATGAATTTTGCGAATCGTTTACTATTATTTGCTTCTGTGCGTTTAGTTCGAAAGGTCCCTGCTCGGATGGGATGGAATGCGATCGTAGGTGGATAATTTGTTTGCATGGTTTTTGCTACGGTGACGGATCACATATGCACCAACAGGTGCCCACGGGCCGTGCGCATTAGGGCGAAGGAAATTGCGGTGCAGCGGAATATCAATGCGACCGGATGGGATAAATAGCCATGTTTACACTGTTCCAACTGTGGTCGGTTTGCGTACGATGGGTGCTTGAGGATATGTTTGTTTTGACTTGCTCCGGTGGTAACTGGTTGCAATGGAATGATGGTTGAAATACGTGGATTGCCAGCATGCAACAAATTAATGAGATGAGTTGAGGCGATTCTGCAAATGGTGTTTTTTTGTTGTTGTACAGTAATCATATTTGTTTGCAAATGAGTTCATTTGTGCTTTTATCATTTAGTGCAATCAGTCTTTTTTCCAATATGCAGAAATGTTTGATGAACCACAAAAGTATCTAAAGAAACGAGAACTACTTTTGAAAAAAATTGAAACCATACTGAATGGGAAAATCCTTCCAGCCATTTAATCAATTCAGCAACCGGCTCACTTAGGCCCGATCGAGTGTCCCTTCAGATGTAAATAATGCCAGCGAAATGGGCAGTCATTGATCAATTAAAATTAATTGATGCTCCAACTGGCTTCAATGAACGGACGGTTTGCGTTGCATATGAAAATGTTTTATTATTATTTCACCGAAACGTTTGCTCCCCCGACTCATTGCGTCCAAAATATCCGGCCAAAAGAGTCTGGTTTGGCTTTCGTGTTGGTGTACGTCATCGGATGGCCGCGTAACGTAAGCAACGCGCACACGGCAAATGCATTCATCTCCTGCGCTGGCAAATGATGCTGGGTGATAAATGTTGAATGCATTGAAAGCCACAGGC
Organism: Anopheles marshallii; assembly: GCF_943734725.1. Classification (NCBI taxonomy): domain Eukaryota; kingdom Metazoa; phylum Arthropoda; class Insecta; order Diptera; family Culicidae; genus Anopheles; species Anopheles marshallii. Next base: position 28,819,248 of record NC_071326.1, on the reverse strand, counting down.
GCGCGATCGAATTGGTGAAAGGCAGCTCGAGAAGCCGTAAAATCGATACAACTCGTAATAAAAATTGTGTGAGGTTTTTTTTTGTGGCCTTCTTCCTTTGACCATATGGTGTAGCCTTTCATCGATATCAACCCGTCCGGTGGGCAGTGTGGTAAAAACGTACTCCAAAGCTTTTATTTTGGATTGGCACAAGCTAAAGTAGCTTCTGATTAAGCGTGTGGTTTTCGCATGGAGAAGCTGAGCTGTAATTAATATTATGGCATGCTCAACATGTTTATGCTTGTCAGCGTGAGTGGGGTTTTGGAGTATGTGTGTGTGTGTGCTGTGAGCATTCAAGAGAACCGTCAGAGGATTGCGTTCCAATGCTGTGAAAATGGAAAAATCAAAAAGAAAAAAAAAACTACCACAAACGCACTGTGTTAATATTGCTCGAGTACGGCCACATAGGTCCAGTTGCATAACAGAAAAAAAAACATTATCTGAATTTATCCTTGTTTCGATCGAGTTGAGTAAGGTGGTGAAAAACGCTTTCCCGAACGAAGAGTATCTGTCCGTGAAGTTTCGGTTTTGCGGGGCAAACGAACAGACAACTCTGGCAGGCACCCATTCGGCTAGAACTTTTCACCGTCACACAAATTTCATGTTTGCTAGGCAGGATTAATTCAATTTGAATAATTCGTTTTGCTGATAAAAGTTTGATTTCAAATTGAAATTATGCTAATTTCATCAAATTACTAACCGAGCCGAGCTACCGTACCACCGAAGCTACCGCCAGCGCACAAGGACAATGAGCCGCAAGGAAAAATCGAACGCACGCCCGGGCACGCACCGGAGCGAAAATGGAAAATTGTGTTTTTGGTGCGTATTTCTTACGTACTCTGCCGGGTGGAAAATGAGGATTAGGAAAATGAAAGCGAAAGTGGAAGGCGCAAATTTGTTTCCAAACTTCGAATCGTTTGTGGGTGAGGCCGTGCGAGGTGGGCGGGTGGTGCGCGGTCGATTGGGAAATGGTGAAAAACTTACGGCGCTCAATTGGAATGACCATATTTTGCTTTCCGATGCGCCACCACAGCACCACGCGAGGATGACTCCCTGCGTGACAACGACCATGGATGGGAATGTACGGGCCCGGAGTTGAACACTGGCGGCAACGAATTGTTTCCTGATAGTGAAACGTGTTGTTCGGGCGTTTACATGACAGATTTGATGGTTTGATATCAGCGGATAACAGATCTGGTTTTGAGAGTGTTAACAAAGTAGAAAGAGAAAGGAAAAAGCGAAAAATTTAAATGGAAGCTAGCTAACCGTCAAGCGTGTTGGTTTCTTTTCTGACGAAACAAAAAACGATGAGAAGCGGTAAGAAGAATGTAATATGTTTAGTCTTGCTCAGCCTCACGGTGGGGATCACCGTTTCATGCTGATGTTTTTCTTTGCACCGACCCCAAGGGAAACAATATGGAGGGCAAAAAAAGCATTTCTTGATGGGACGCATCACGAGGTGCCGAGAAGGATGACAGAGGACACGGGAATAGCTTTATCGAAATCTGTTTAATGAAGAGATCGATAAGCTAGAAACGTCCTCCGTTTCCAATGAACGTCCCCGGGAGTGTGTTTCGAAGACCATTCTTGGAAAAGCAGATTAATTTATTCGGTAAACTTTGCTACCAGCGAATAATGAGCTAGCGCTAGCGGGAAGGTTAAATCGGGCTAACACGGACCCACCACCCATTTCAATCTAAGCGGCAGAACACATTTGTCCCAAAGTGGGAAGCAAACCAACAAAAAAAAGTCGGTCCAAAAACCGTAAGCAAACTGCTCCCAGGAAGATCAAGGACACAGTGATCGAAACCGAACGTCGCTGTTTTGCTCACTAATTGGGTGCACCGTGCTGTAAAGCGGTGACCAAATTTAGGCAGACGAACATGCAGGTTGGGGGTACTTTTTTTTGTTTGGTTGCTTTTTGGGTCGCTGGTTAACAGAAAGCGAGCGGGAACGCATCTCAACTTTGTCCCTCCGAACGGTAATCGTATTAATGGCACCCATAACGACCGGTGCGGGAGCTGAAGTGTTTTGTAAATGTACTTTTTTGCTTGTTCTTTTCTTTCGCTTGCGACGTATAGCAGCCAAGTATTAAAAGACAAATGATTCCTAGAACGATGTGTCTCCTCAATAGGTGCCGTGTTTAAATTAATGAAAAAAGTTTATTTGCTCATGAATGTGCGCCAACTGCAAGAAGTACGTTAAGCTCAGAAGTGTGCGTGTGTTTGTGTGAGCGTTTGTGAAAACATCTTTACGTTAGAGCTTAGAGCAGATGACTTGCCCGCCACTCGACATTGACAGATTAGAAACGTCAAATGGTACGCAGCTGTGATCGCATCACTGATGTTATACATTCGTTTGATTTCTTGTCTCTTGTGATTGGTTTGCTATGAAAAATAGGGGAAAAAACTTCATTTATGGTGTGCCAAATTTGATTTATTGAGGAATCGCATGTCAAATGTCTAGTTTGTAAGCTTTTCTAACAAACACGACCATGCGACCACGGATGTTTTCTTCACGGTCTAAACGCCACGTTTTCAAATTAAACAGCCTAAAAGTATGCAATCGGCGAATTAAGCATTGTTTTTGGCCATGCACGTTATATCTGCCTGAGAAATGAGGAAGCTGCAACAAACGCATAGCTATCAGAATGGGATTCCAAACGCTATTTGCACTAAATATAATCGTATAACACGTTGTTGGTACGTTTTTGTAAGTTTGATCAATTTGTCGTGCGATTTGCATACTTTCAGGAAAATGGAATTATTAAATTTCAGCAAACATTAAAACGTTTTTATTCTTACGTTGAGCGTTACAACTATGTTGTAGCTAGTAATGCAAAAAAGGTCTCAGCAATAAATAATACCAAATCTATAACCGTCATACGATGTAGCAATTTGTTTCATGGCGTTCAAATACGCATCTTCACTTCTGCATCTGTGATTACTTTCACAAAGAGTCATGAGTGTTTTATCGTTTGGTGTAACAGTTTTACACACACATACACATATACACACACACACTCAACAAGCTCATTAAAAAGCCATCTGTTGCATTTCAAAACTGTGTCGCGAGCGCGTGAGCTTGTTCTTTGGCGCAACATTTTACACATTCATTTGATGCTGTCGTGCGCAACAGCCAGCTCGTTAAACGGGAAGTGTGTTCGTTATAATGCCGCTGCTGCTTATACAAATCAGCGACCAAAGGTGCGATGCGCTGTTTTTCTTATACTTTGCAGCACACTTACAACTCCTCTTCCGTGGGTCACATTACTTGCGAGTCGATCCGTCAAAGCTGTTTGAAAGGCCGGGCGTGTGCACTTGGCACGTATTCACGCTCGCTTGAGAAAGCTCGACACCGGGTGTAGAAAAGCAGCGGTAGCGAGAACAATACAGCGCGAATGGTCGGGTAACTGCATCACCGGCCGGTAGGAGGACAAGACCTACGATAGCTGTGCCATCCCGTTTACAGCTAACACGTCGCATCCGTGTCTGTATTCTAGGCGAGGCGCTTTCAAAAAACGGGACGACCTTCTACCATGGAAAGGGTTAAAAGATGGATAAATGAATGCAATCAAAACCGACGGCAAGCCGCGTGTAGAGCGCACTTGTGAGATTGGTGCATACACGAGTGATGCTGTTTCGAACTGGTCGTTGGCAAGTGGGTAAGTGCATTGTAATGCATAAAGTCGCACACAGTGTCGCTTGTTTCGCAGCCTAGAAAGTGATCATCTGTCAAGGTTATCTCGAAGAAAACATGAAAATTGGTGTATTGGGATAAAACGCGAGGTAGGGAGACAGAGGCGAGCGTGTTCGAGGTAGTATCATTACGGTAGCCTCAATACAACTTAGAAAATACCCTATCGAACTTTATGGGCTGCGTCGTCCGGTGTCATTCTCATGACGTGATCAGCCCACCGAAGTTCTATATATATATATGAGTTTTATATAGGTCCGGCTTCGTTCGTCGTGACAGTTGTTTTCTGAAAATGTGTAATCTGATTAAATTAGACCGTTTTTCCCGATTTCCCGGTATATCTATCCTGCCGGGAAAGGTGCCATCTACCGGAATTGTGTGGTATTGCGTGTGACATCCACGCATGACTTTTGTCAATGCCAATCCATTTGTCTGTAACAACTTTAGTATCCTTGAGATATGGTAACTGTAATTAGTTTTATAAAGTTAAAAGCATTTCCATTGGATTCATCCACTTAACGGAACAGAGGATTAAAAATAATAATTTTGTTTGTGTTTAGTTAGAGGAACATTCCATTTCTTCCTTCCAGCTAAAAAATGCTTAAATTAAGCACAATGAGGATTGTTTGCCTTTTTCGGTTTGGCTCCTTATGCATCATGGCATCGTTGCAGTCCGTTCACGTTGCATTTGGTAGCTCGAACGAACGGGGCAAACACGACAACGAAATGGGGCGGAAGCTGTTTGTTTTGTACCCTTTCGAATTCTCCCGGGACCCATGAGCAGTCAGGAAAATATATGAGTTTGCTTTCTTTAGTGAAAGCATCCTCTTTGCTTCGGTGCCTTCCTCCCTTGCTGCGGCCACTTCCAATCCAATACAGGCACACACGAACATACACAGCCAAGCATGCACTCGCATTCGCTGTTCGGGAGCGTTTTTCGAAGAAACATAAAATGTTACACGTCTGCAAACGTTATGACTGCCATTAATGTCAGCGCGTGGGGGCCCTCGATAGCTCCATCTTATGCACGTACCAAACGATGCCACGATACGGTGTACTGGGCGGAAGTTCGTGATGGGACAGCTAAAGTTTCCTTCTTTTGCGTTTCAACCCCACATAAAAGACGGTGCTCGGGTTCGGTTAAAAAGAGGGTTAAGAGAAAGAGAGAGAGAGAGAGAGAAAGAGAGAAAGAGAGACAGTGAGATGCAAAAGGAGGACACCGGAAAAAGCATTTTCCTTCCATAAAACTTTCCTCCTGCGAATGGCGTACGGTCGTTGCTTTGGTGAGTGAGATGAGAAGTCAAAGCACGAAAATAGGACACGCGAGTTGCCCCATTTCCGGTGACGGCCTACCCCGGGTCTGGCGTGTATGCATTCGGTTCGGCAGCCGCTCACCATTCGTGCTGGTAAATGCACTTTAGGGATAATTACAGGATGTTCACGAAGTTGGTACGATGCTGGCAGCTGGGCGCTCGTCCGGGGCACTGGGTTTTATCTGACGGGAAGTTTTGTTTGCCTTTCGGGACCTGCGGGAGTTCGTTTTGGTACCAGATTTGTGAACGGTTCCGGATTCAGGTTGATTTCCTTTTGCTTCCGTATGTGTGTTTCGTTGCTGGTTAATATGTAGATGACTTTGTTTATGTTTTCACGCTTGGACCCGGAAATGCTGGGAGCTAATGTGTAGGGGAGGGGATTAAGGACATACTTTAATTACGTGATACGTGCAGCATCTATCCATGATCCATTGTGCGGAAGTAAGGATGAGTTATGAATCTTTTGAATGTGTTTTCAACAGCAACTAGTCAAACAGATTCGCATGCTTGTAACCAGACACATCCTTCCATTGGGGAAAAGTTACTCCATTAGAAAGTTGTGTTTGAGTTGGGGCTTTAATACGATAAGCCTTGAAATATTACTTTTCCCAGCGACCCGTTCGCTTACGATTGCTGTATTAAAAATGCAACACTATTGAAAGATCGGAAAAAGCAACCTTTCATAAGCACAATCGTAGTGAATGCTATAAAATAATTAAAAGCATACTAGCAGTGGAAAAGCAAAATGGCATAAGGCATTGAACGTGAGTTGTTGTTGACTTGGGATTATTGTTTGGTTACATTGCAATTTACATAATGAACTGTCGGTTAACCTGGTAGGGACATTCGACTTGATGGTGGAAATGTTGTGAAAATTTAATCAAATCCATCCCACTGCCCACTTTCTCCCACCTGCTGGTGCTGGGATGGATACTACTTCCATCCTACAGTGTAAGATTTTTTGTTCCATCGAAAACAAAAAAACGATGGCCGCGCGACGCTGATAATCGTAAAGTGAAAAATACTCTCCTTCTCTGGGACCGGAACTTATTGGTCCCTCGGTTCGCGTTGCCTGTAATCATCATCACTCGCTACCCGGCAGCCCATTGCCGCTGTACGCGGGCAAGAAGCAAGGGGCGGGAAACTTTTGCCATCCACGCACACCGCCGCGTTGCGCTTTCTTCTTACGGTGGATCGCGCGTACCGAAGATACCGTGCCGGATCAGCGAAGGCCTTGGGGACCAATTTTCGTGCGTGCCCTCCTCCCAGGTGAACCGTAGGCCCCGAGTGCAGGGTGAGAGTAAAGACATGACAAAACAGTAAATATGCGCCTTCCGTGTAGCAGGGATGCGATTTTCCCACCCTCTCCAGTAGACAGACGCCCGAAAAAAAAAGCACGAAGCGAAACAGCAAAACATGATACAGAATCGAAGCAAAATATTACGCACATCTCGCGGACAAATGAAAAAAGTTTTGCCAAGCTATAAAGTAGAATTATTTGCATAAAAGGTGTGTTTAGTTGATTAAATTCTGTAGAGAATTTATTAGTGACCGGAGACCAGCACCAGTAGGGTCGGCCTACTGGATTCCGAACACCATTGGACAGCGGAAAGGCACGAACAGCTGCGTGAGTGCGTTTCGTGAAACCGCCTTTTATTTTGTTTCCGTTCGAATCCGTTGGTTTGAGATTTTCACTGGCACCGCGTGGGAGCCACTTTTCCAGCACCGTGCACCAACGGAGCAGGTGTTGGGCCTCGGAGTCGGTATTCTATCGGCACGGAATGGGTCGGTGAATGTTGCAGCCCATGGTGTAATTTCAATCATTTCGCAGCTTTGGGCAATCCATCTTCCCGATGAGCGGTAGGCAAAGGCACGGAAAGGACAATTTACGGACTCGGAGAAAGGGGGAGCGGGGGTGGTGGAAAGATTTTCCAGCGAAAATTGAATTTAAATCGGAGCTAATGAGGCGCTAGATTGAGACGTCCGGTGGCTGATACCGGTGGCCAAAACAAATTATCACCCACAATGCCGTTCGGGGAGTTCAGCTTTCATTTCCCACGATGGTGCGTTTGTGTCTTTGTGAGCGTGCGAGTGTGGAAATAGGCTGTGTATTCTAGTGTGAAAGACGAAAAAAAACAGGAAGTTGCCATGAACCCGGTAGAAAGTTTGAATAAGAATTTATTCTTTGGTACTATTTCATTTCCCGAACAAAACCGTTGAAATTGATGTTGCCAACTGAGCCACCAGAGAGTTTTGGTGCTATTATGGCGTGGTACTGGCGCTTCTGTTCTGGACTGTATCAGAAGTATTTAATTTCGAATACTGCCTGCTGATCCGTGCGGTGGTGTCTGGAAAATTTAGGGAATGTTTTATGATATTCAATGGCGTGTTTTCGTTTTTTATCCCATCCCACCACCCCCATCCTCCCCTCCTCATCATTCCGGTTGTACCGTTTTGGGCGTTTGTGTAAAGGTTCGCGTTGTGGCGTTTTGTTTCGTGCCGTCCGGTTTTCGGTTGTCATTAAAAATACGCGCCCCCGCGAACCATGGGTTTTTGGTAATATTAAATTTTATGACTATTAAATACGCTACCCAGACCAAACGATACGTCCACCAGATGGCGTTACGTGCGGTTTTGATCGTAAAAAAAAAACACAACGTCGAACTTTACTTCGGGCTCACTCAGGCATATGATGGTTTGGGAAGGGAGGACACCCCGGGGCGGTATTGCAAGTGGGTAGTTATTGGGTTCGGGTTCGGTTAGGAATCATCATTTGGGCAAGTGATTTTTATTCCACTCTCTTTCTTTTTCTCATTGTGTATCTCACATTCTCTTGCTCACTCGAACTCTCCCGAGGTTTGGAGTTGGTGGTTTCAAACATGATGCTTTGATTGACTTTGCGTCCCATTCGAACTCTCCCCTTTCGCTCCGTTCCCCTTTCGGCTATTTTGTTTCCCCCGGGGGTGGTTTTCCTGTGTCAATATTGAAAAAACCCCGTTCGCCTATATTCAGTGGCTTCGTCTGGAGTCACACTGTTAGCTTGGTTGGAATTGCGATCGGAACGTGCAAAAAACAGCTTGCCTACGAAACATAAGTAATAAATTTTTATGACTCCAACATGGAGCATCGGTGCGCACGAATCAATTGCCGCTACAGAATGTGGCTAGGCCTCGATATGGTGATGTGGTTCAAATGATGATGTGCTTTTTTAATGATGAATTCATTCATTTAAAAGTCATTGAAACGTATGTAGCAGGCGAGTTTTAAAATGTAAATGGTTTTCAAAAGTTTGGTTTTCGTGTGTCATGATTGGTACTCTACGTTTTACTCCGGTTCAATTCAGTGGAATCATAGAAGTTTATTTTTCACGTAGTAATGTTTAACTCAAACAGTAGCCCCTGCGAACGTCTAATTGATCGGAGCTAAGAATTCAGATATGTACTTGGCAAGTGCTGGATATAAGACGCTGTGCTGGATGTCATGGATTGTCATTTACTCATTAACAATATGAATGTTTTTGACGCTCTTACCGCACTTCAAAACAGAGACGATTTTAAAAATACCATATTTGACAACCACACAGCATTTCACTACATTTAAACAATGCAATGCAATTATTAAAAAATAATTCTTGTTGTATCGCTATATCGCTTGTGCACATCAGATTATCTACAGTAGACGATGTGCACTAGGTGAAGGGGATCTGTTTTAAAACATCGCTAAAATAAATTATTTCTTCAGGAGTACATTATAAAGTAGTAATTACAAAAGCTTAAAGAAAAAAAAATGTTCAAGTTACGTTACACAAAACAGAACCCTCTTCCCATTATATTCCTATGTAACAAATGTTGATACCTTTTCCCCTCCACCCGGCTACGTAACAAATGGTTAATTTTTAAGGGAAGGTGATTTAAACGGCATATTTCATACTAATAGCAGCACTCATTCAAACCGTATCTAAACAATGAGCTGTCCAGAAAAGACGTATAGTCTATTTAATAACATATTTTCTCATGTTTGGTCATGCTATGCATTGCCATGCTTTCCTATGAAAGTCCTTGAGTACAGCAAAATCGATACGTAACTACACGGATGCCGTACTTGTCGCTCCAAATTATTCGTAAATAATCAAGCACATGAATTACGCCCGCACCAAATCGGTTGCTTGTTTTCGAGGACGAAAGTGTGTTCGCGCTCCTCCAGGGAAAACATTACCGAAAGGAATGAATTTATCCACCGCAAATAGAGTTAGCCAACGCTAATCAACGCGATGGGTTCGGGAATGAAACTGGGGTAGGATAAATCCCCACGAAGGGTTATTCTGTGAAACGAACAAAAAAAAAAAAACACCATTAGTATCGAAATAGGTCAGTTTCGGTGCGTCTTCCACCCGGTTCAGTTCCAGTGGGCGTAATGATATGGACGACGTTCAGCGAACGTTTCGCCCGGGTGAGAGTAAGTTGTCAGCGAGCAGCTTTACCTTGTGGCTGTCAGAGCTCACCCCATCACTCGCTAGGACAATAAGAAGATAAAGCGGGACGTCGAGACGCACGATCCCGGATCGAGATTTCGAGGGAAAAACGGTCACAAACCGACCGGTGTGTAGTGACACGCTAAGGTCATAATTAAATACAACGAAATTTGATTTGACGACAGCAGGGCAAACTAATGGCGCTAACCAACGCACCGGCTACACGCTAATAAGACAAGTGATGAATTTTTAATGAGATTCTCGCACCCCGTTCCCCGAGAAAACCGAGGTGTCCACTTCCGGGGCCGCGTTGCTGGCTGGGCGGAATGGTCAGAATGCCGAACCTGCTGGGCTGGATGGCGGGTGACGGGTGCGCGACCAGCACGAGACGCCGTACCGTAGTTCACAGTCCTTTTGCATATACACTAACGCCGGGTGGTACCGTGAACCGCCGAAGCCTGGAAAGCCGGTCCGGGCTGGTGTTTGACGCTAGGTAAAGTTTGCTCGTGAATATTAAAGTGAGTGAAAACAATTCCGAGTGAGGCCTGGGTCGGATCGGACGACAGAATACACGGGCCGTTCGAGGGTTGATTCGTGGCGCTGTTGTAGATGAATCCTTGTTTTTGATAAATATTATTAGATCCCACAATAATCAAGGATGATAATTTTATCATCTCCCCTGTGGGGTAACTGTCTCGGCCGGTACGGAATTAAACTAATTGATCCAGCTAAGCGCGTTCACTGATGGCGATGGCACGTTGACGATGGCGATTCCGGAGCAGCACAATTATTTTCGTATAGAAATGAATCGATCGATCGATTGGTTTGCGTGTACCGTACGGGGTAATGGTGATGATTTCGATCCATTCCATTCCATCCTTCCGGTGGTGGTCCCCGTTCGCCAACGGAGTGAGTTTGCAAGTCCCGGAGCAACTACAATCTCAAGGCCATCCGGTGAACGAAAACCGAACCGGACGTTGTTTCACAAAAGGGAAACATTAGTGTCAAAATTCATTTAGTCGACATGACAGACGTATCATCTGCAAACCACACCAGGCACCGACTGGGCTGGGTTTATGCCGTTCCTTTCCCCGGGGGCCTTCCGGGACTTCCGCTTCCGCCCAGTACAGACTGCTATAGTTTAGTGGCGTTTTCGCATGGTGGCTGGGCAGGAGTCCGATGAGGCTGAGAATTGGTGAGAATGTTTTGATTTCCGAACCTGGGCCACTGGTAGCGGACACTCATTGGGCTGGGCTGTGTTTGCAAGCGGAAGAACTCGCCAAGCGTTTGTGGGTTTAGCTATCTGTTGGTGTGCCTTTTGAATCATACGTTCACAGGATAATCTTTATCGTACCATTGGAGAGAAATCGAATGACGAGGATGATGATAAGCACCGGCTACACTTACGGCTGAGAATACTCGAGCAACTTTGAAGGGTTGATTTTAATTTTTGTATTATTGTATAGTTAATTGTAAAGTTTCTCTTTTTATTGTGGTTCTTTATCTTCTTTTATTGAGCTATGGATTCCGAAAAATTGAATAAAGTTTTTATACAAACTTGTTCTTGGTGCTTGAAATGTTGGTATAGACCGTTTGTCACACACTTTTCGAAGATAAGTTCAGAATTTAGAATTTGATTTAGTCTTCTATTCTATCTTCTATTTCGGAAGCATATATTTAAACTGTTGCTAAACCTTATACTTCGTATGTATCAGCTAAAACTTCAGTTGATGTTACTATTAGTGTCGAAACTATGCTTGAGTAGGAGCTTCTTTTGATAAAAACCACCCAATAGAAGAGCATACTTCTCGATCGGAACTCTCGGTTCATTCCTTTTCCTGCAACTATCCATCTGTATTTGACCATCACAATGTGACCACGGCTTCCTGCTAGTTTTAACGCTTTTTGCCTTTCGGTCCGGTCAACCACACCGCCACTCGCCGTCTTCCACGGCTAATGGGTTGTTTTCTTTAGGCAGATCTTCATTATCCTTTCTGATTATGCGAAAAAGCTCGGCTTTGTGCCGTGTCTAGCTCATCAACGCTCGCCCTTTCCAGCCATTCTTACCCTGTTCACTTCATCCATCATCCATTGGCTGGCGTTTTCTTTGCCACTTCTCAAATTCCATACCGGTGGTGAATAATCCTAGCCACCATCTTTATCGACCGACCGGTTTGGATCGTTTTGCGGGTTCGGTTCGATTACCGCGGGGTAAGGCGTGAGGGTTTACAACCGCAGTACCAAACACAAACACTTTTCCCACTGTAAGGGACAGTGTGGCAAACATTCCAGAACGGGAGGACTGCTGTTTTCTCTCCTTTCCACCGGATGTGGAGTAAAGGTGCGGCTAACAAGAAAAACAGTGTCTTTTTTCTCCATTCTCTAACGAACAACCGGTGTTCCGGGGCACGAGGTCGGTTCGGTAATTTAATATGCTTTATGACAATATTTTCTCTCACAGCCACAGTGTAATGCTATTGTTTGCAAAATTTATCCACCGTCTCAACAGCGTGTGGCTTGGGATGGTTTTCGTTTTGGTCGGCAGGTTCTCTCGCCGTTTGTTGGTAGAATAGACAACAACAACAACAATGTCGCCCAGATGGTTGGGAAGGAAAATATGTAGGTGTGCGCCGTTGAAAGAATCGAAGTTTGTAGTAAGCCATGCCACGGGGAAGAGCTTTTCATCGATGAAAAATGTAGCGACAGGCAGGTAGCACTAGGGAAGACCGTTGACAACCGTGACATGGTAATTGACAGGAACCGGTGTTAGTGTCAGAAAATAAATTAAAACGTATTAAAAATATGTTTTGGATTTTTGTTGCTGTTGCTACTTTCCCATTGTTCGATGGTTGTAAAATTATTCTCATATTTTGCTGCCGTGATTCCCTTGAGTAGCGTTGGTGATGTGTCATCGTGTTTGCTCCACTGTTGGAGCAGCGTATGTGAATGTGTATGATGTATTGTGAAAAGTTGAACATGCAATAAATTTTTAATTAATTACCGTGAACGAATCAATTGCTTGGGCTTGTTTTAAACAACCTACAATGTGGGTCGATTTTATAAAATTTTTATCACCTATTGGTCTCCAGTTTTATTATTGGAATGAATGTAAATTAACACATGCTGCATTTTTTACACAGCTTCATGTTTTGTGGAATGAAGTGCATAAATGGCAAACAAATATTTCAGTATTGTTGTGGATTTATGCCTGTGGCTACCACGCAGTTAGCAAACATTCGTATTCCGTTTACTTATGTAGAGGGTGTAGAAGTTTGCAAAGTGAAAGAATGAATTGTTTATGTAGAAGAGCGCTAGAATTTACTGTTAAATTAAATTCAAGTCAAATTAATTAAATTCAAGTTTTCTGTTTTTTCCGACTGAAAAGATAAACGCTGCATGTTATAACTGCTTGCGGTAGTAGGTCAATCGATGTGGTATTTTTACAAGCTTTTTTATCTGTTGCAAAGGTACTCAACTAAAGAAACGCAACATTTTGAGATGGGAATTTCTTTAAAGCACAGCGTATTCTTTATTTTATTGAATAATAATCGTTAAACCCACAACTGATACACAATTTGTTTGTCATGTTTGAGAATTGTTTTTTTAAATCGGATTCGGCATCAAATTGACCAGGTAAATGTGTATAATGTCCGTTGGTATCTATCGCCATTCTTCTCTTGGAGCTCTGCAACCGTTGCAAACTCTGATGTACGCTGTTTCATTTCGGTTTCTTTGCAATCTTTGTCTCTTTCACAACCGTGATCCGTGGTGGTTACGATCTATTAAATCTTACCAGCCTGTTATTAGCAACGAACGTCGTAAAAATTCAGTTCATCCAATCAACAACCAAGGCAAAACTATTAAAAAAATATTTGTAAACGATTACATAAGTCTTCAAATATTCACTTCGTCAATGATCCGTGTTCCTGTTGGTGAGTTAAAACAAAAGTATTCACACGATTTTCTGCAAATTAAAAAATGAAAGCGACACTAATGAAAACCATTTTAGATGGGTAATAAATCACCCGTTGTGAATCACCTTTGCAACAATAAATTTCTCAATAACGAAATAATTAACACCTAATTGACAAGCAAATTAAATCGCGTATATATAGGACACCGATACGAGTAACTCACGGTAGCGCTTGTGGCGGCAATCATGAACACACACATACACAAAAAAACATGGATTACTCACAAGAGTGTAGTATCCATAAAATCACGAAACCAATCGCCAATTTAAAAACCGTGCTGCTACCGGGGGAGGAAAAAAATGGCCGTAAAATATGCGGTTGCGGTGGTAAATAAATTCCCAAGAAGCTGTTGCTTTTTAATCTCGCGGCCCGATGTTTCCAAATGCGGCCAGCAGGCACATAACTTGCACATTACAGCGGTCTGTTGCCGGTTCTGGTGTTGTCCTTTTTATTTCACATTGCCAAAGTACTGCTACAGTATGATGAGCATCCGCGATCGGTTTTACTGTACAGCAAACGGGGAAATTAAGCAAGCATAAGGGCCGGATACGCTACCAACACGCCTCAAAAAGGGCCGCCACCACCATCCAATACAGAAATGGTTGGCAATAAATTGAGCTATCACTTTTGCGAAACCTTTCGGTACACTTAAATTAATTAAATTTCTACACGATTATCTTTCTCTTTGGTGGATGCTGCTGGTGGGGCCGGAACATGACGAGGGGATTCCATCTTACGTACGTTTCGTGTGTCCTTTTGCACCAGCGAGGGAGGCCAGTTTTTGCTGACCAATCAGTAAAGCCTTTCGGAAGTAGGCGAAGCAGGCTGCTCCATTATCCATCTCAACTGTACCAACCTTGGATTGCAAGCACACTCACACACACACATACATACACGCAGTCTGTTATCTTGATCGGTTTCGTATTCTTACTGCTTGCGCTTTATGCCACAGCCATGTACAAAAGTCAGGCATGCTCGAGGTCACATAAATACCTAAGTCAGGAGATCCCGGGAATCGAAGTGACCGAACGATATAATTAAATTAGGAGTAAAGTTCAGAGATCCCTTCGGTAATCTATATTATGGGGGTCTTCTCATCGGTCGGGCGAAAAAGAAAAAAAAACACGCCCAGGAAAATCAAGAACCCTTAGGAGACCGCTGCTGGTGGCCAGTGGAGGTGGTGCAAAGCGGACGGAAAATTGTAACTCTTAAACGATGGTTAGAAACGGCGTTGGAACGGGTGAACATTTTACCTTACCACCTATCACGGGGAAAGATGAGGACGGCGGCAGGTGTGCGGAAAGCCGGGAGGGGAAAAGATTTAAGAAATACACACAGGAAAAACCGATAAAAATCAATCGCCTCAGAAACACGAACCCTGGTCAGCGAGCTGGAAATTGTAACATGGATTGGTGATGCCGGTTCTCGACCGTGTTGTGTTGTTTTGTTATTTTCCCCCCATTTTCTCTTCTCGGACTCGGGTTGTTTTTTGCTTCTTTTAATGGCTGCAAGTAGTTGATGTCGAATGTACTTGACGGTGTTGTTGCTGTGTGCCGGTTTCCCAACGGTGTACGGGGTAGTGCGAGGTGCTCCGTTCAGTTCGCCCAGTGAGGTTTTTCGCCTTCGCCAACTTTCCAGTACGTGGGCGCACTTCCTGCCAGATAGCCTTGCTGCTGAAGGTATCGAGTGGAACATGTTCAATTGATGGAAGTACCATTTGTTTTCTCACTTCCATTGCCCTTGGATGAGTCTTTTTTGTTCGTGCAAAAGCAAAGGGACACAGGGAAACACGGGGTAGGTTTTTATTTCTAAACTCGCCAAATGCATGACCGAACCGGACCGATGCAGCCGACCGCGAGTACGCGAGGGCAGCGGGGGAAGTGACTTAAATGCGATTAAAATTTATTATACTATAAACATTCAAACGTGCTGCTGCTGGAAGGGAAACAGCGAAGCGACCTTTGATATCATTAGGAGCGGAATAACACGCAACAAGCGTGTTGTTGGTGGTATCTTCCGGTCCGTCCATTTGTTGGGTGGTTTGATGCTCCCATCAACTGGTCGGTTGGCCATACTTAAGTAGCAGATTAGTCGGGTAGAACGAAACATGCTTGTCGTGTCAAGCGGGGAATGGCTAAGGAGGCGCGATTGGTAACTGTTAAAGGAAGCGATACGCATAAGCGTTATCGTGCGTAGCGTTTGATGTTACACAGCCATTTAGCTTATGATGGGTTAAGCCACAGAAAGGGTTGATTCAAAACTCAACAGCGTAACGAATGAAGGGCACACCAAAGGTTGGACGTGGATGAACAATTCTTACATAACAAGAAATAATGAATATTGGTCGTATCATTCAAACATTTTTGTTACTTTCGATCTATGCGCTTTCAAAATGATCAGTAAGTGCAATGAAAGTTAGCAATGATGTTGGGGTACTTATTTATTTTCATATACTCACCAAACTTGCGAACCATCAGTATTCTTACTATTCAGCTTTAAAGTATAGAACTGTTTGAACAACTTTGTCAATTTAGGTTCAATGCTACAGCACAGCACAGCAATGCGCACGAAACTTTATGATGTTGATCGGGGGCAACTTTTTAATACGCAGAATAATGTACAGCATAGACGTAAGCATATTGCTGTGCATATTGAAAAATTGTCCTCGTTCAACAACGAAAAGTTTTCGTTAAAAATAATTAATGAAAGAAGTTACCATCCGAAGCCATGTTGTGCGGGGAGGCGATTTTTCGCCAGTCCACTTTTTAGGTTGATTTGATTTCCCTCTATGCGCTCAGCCATGACCATTTAGACGTAAATGTCTTGATTGGCAAATGTAAACAAAGCTACCGTGTGCCGGGGCACGGTCATTGGGTTTTGCGAAGCGAGATGTGAAATTTAAAATAAGCATGATTGACCATTTTCCCCGAAGGAAACCAGACGAGTTTGTGTGGAATGACCAACGGTACCGTTGGAAAGTGGCATAAAAGCATCCCATCCCAACACGGCACATCCCGGGTGAGTATCTCTTCTGACTGGTTCGTTGTTTAGGCTGATCGTTTGGGATCTTTAATTGAAACACTTCAAGTGTATACCATGGGGAACGCTTGTGGTGGCAAAAGTCCTTTCCTTTACATGGGACCTGTGCGCCCAAAGTGCGGCGCCCAGTTTTGGCTGTGCACACACTTGAGAAGTTAATTAGGCGAGGAATTTAATTTTGCCAATTAGTTTCGCAGCCAATATCGTCAGATCCACGAAATCACTTCAAGCGCTTAGATGACGAGCGAGTGACGTGGTGCGGGTTACATCTTAAATACTATACGCGATGCCGGAAGTAGGGCCACCATTGAAGTTACTGCTCTTCAACTCGCCTAACCCAGCATCTTGATTCCGATCCGATTTGGGAAGCTGTGCTTGAAGCTGTTGGGTTGTAATTATGTAAAGTATTCATCGATTCAACGGCAGCATTTGGTTTAGCCACGGTGGCAGGGTCATGTTGTGGGGGCAAAGCGTTTCTGGCTGTGACGCTTGAGGATACTGCGGGTGCAATGTTTAATTTTTCCAGCACATCTTCAACGATGAAACCCTTCCATCATGGGCCATCTTCAAACAGGGCAAGATACCCTTCATCTCTAATCTCGCCAAACAGTGCGACGACTCGGTTCGGAACAGCAATCCAAAACCGTGGACGAGCCGAAACGGGAACGCCACTAGTGTGGCAAAGCAGTAAAATTATGAATTTTGTAGCACTTTCCCAAGCGTAGCCGGGTGGCGCCAGCACGAAGAAATCGATCAAGACGATTTTTGGTACCGAGAAGCGCACGCGAGCAGCGTCAACATTAGCGACGGCACGATAGCGGCTATAAATTTTGATCCTATTCATAAACGTGTTCCGAGATTTTGAAGAGTCTTGTTGCGCCGGTAAGCCGCCGAAATGGCTGCCATGGTGGATGAAATTGTTCCGATGAAGTGGCTTGCCGTGGTTGGTTCGTTTCCGATCCGAGCGGTCTTCAGGGCAGGGTGCTTGCGTTTCGATTTATTGAGGTTAAGGCAGGGAAAGCGTGGCACGGCTGTGTTTATGGATGAATCTTTTACTCATCCATATTAAATTCGTGCTCTCGTCTTCGCAGTCACCAGAGAAATGCGAACGGAATACGGAATGTGCAAGTAGTAATTGGGCTGAATGTTGGAGGGAAATTAACACTTGCTAATTTTTGTTTAAATTAAGGTGAAATTTGCACTCGATCGGTTGGGTCGGTTGGGTTCAGAAGATGCTCAGATTATAAGAGATGTTTTACTAATAGTTAACTCGGAAAGAGAGTTGCAGCAAAAGGAATAGGAAAAATACTCCACGCACCTGTTGAAAGTATAAACAAATGCTATTTAATTGAAAATATTTGTGATGGTTAAAATATGTGTGGCATAAACCGTCCACTTTCCAATAGGAAAAATGCATATCAGTGGGTGAGTTCAATTCCTAGAGAACTCATCCACCTTCTTCCTAACCGTAACAACGATCGTGTCAAGATGGGTTTTCAGGATTAGGCTAACAGCATTTTAATTTTAATGGCATTTCCGACCGTGTCCTAGCGAAAGGTGAAGCGATGCCTTTTTCTTCTTCGTTTAGCCATGTCCACCTGCCCAATCGCTTAGTGGGGCATCATTCCCGGGGGAACCTGCAAAAAAAGCAGCAGGAAAACACACCGGAAAAAAAGGAAACATCTTGACCGAACGGTTGGTTTCGTGGTTCAGCCAGCCAGGAGGGATTTCATATTCGGATTTTACCCGACACCCTTGCACGGCCGATTGTTTGGAGCCCGCTGGGTTTCATTTCACCACGTTCAACCGTGTGCAAAAACACAGCCAGCGCACGATAAAGAACGCACAATCACTACGCGGAACTAAACGCGGAAAAAGGGGGGCGAATCCGTTCGCGGGTTTGGACGGTTTGGAATGGAACGAATATCACTTTCGCCGTAGTCGAAATGAAGGACCTTCGTGCGTCCCTGGAAGCGGTTTTGGTGGAAATTCTTTCCCACCATTTGTTCCACCATTTTTCCCATCCTCCCCGCACTCCGTACCGTGGTAATGGCCACTTCAAACTCCCCCATTGACGTGGTAAAAACAACAACAAAAAGAGAAGCATTTGCCACGCCAGAAAGGATGGAGATTTAAATTCTTTGCCTGTTTTATTTTATTTCTTGCGCCCCTGTTTTAGCTTCTTGCTACGGCTCAAGGACTGATCCTGAAGCGGTGGAAAAAAAATATATAAAGCGAAAAGATGGTTTCGGTTATCGTCAGGTTCGTATACCCAGGAGGAATATTTTATTTGAATATCTTGTACGTGCTTTTCAAGCTAACGATTAGTTTTCTTTTAACGCGCATTTTCTTACACGGGCACGGTGTGCGGTTAATGCTGCCCGGGACTCGGTAAAGGGCGCGAAAGCTTCAGCGGGCACGTCGTGAAGTTTTGCAGTCGTATTATTTCGCTTCGGGTGCAAGTTTTGAGTGTGTGTCTTTTTTTTCTTGCGAGTTGTTCGTTGTTGTATATTTTGTTTCATTTCACGTCGCTTACACACTGTATTGTTCAGCATTTCGATCCGATTGCCCGATCAATCGACCAGCGCGCAGTAGAAAAAGACCTCCTGGACTCTTTATCTTTACCGAGCGTATATGCTGGAGGCAATGTTCGTTTCACTTGTTTGTTCGATTGCGCTCCAAAACGAAGGTGAAAATCTTTGGGTAAAATGAAGTGAACAAAAAAAAATACAGACATTGGTCTTATCCTGGAAAGGTGCGTGGAAAACAAGGTGTGAAAATAGGGTTTCAACAAAAAAAAAATCGGAAAAGGGACGCATTAACACTCATCCGGTCCAATATACACAAAGAAAAAAAGATGCTCGTTGGGGCCTTTGGTCTTGTCAGGTGTAAAACGAATGAAGCTTTTCTTTTGTCCGGGTTCGGGAAAAGCTAAAGGTAAGTTTTTCTTTATCTTCCACGGGACAACGATTTGTGTATGTTGTGTGTTTGTAACTGCCTTGGATTTACCAACTCGCCAAGATCGGTTTAGGGGGATGTTTTCGATTGGTTTGACTTTACCAAAACCCAATAGGAAGATATTTTCTTTCGCTCCACGCTGATGTTGGTATGTGTATTCGCGTATTCATGCCCCCCTCCTCCTGTAAGCTTTTCTCGCATTTCTTTTTCATACTTGCGATGCGAATGGCTGTTCCGGAATGATTTATGTGCAGTATGAGGTAAGGATTTTCGGCTGGCTGATTGGTGCTGATTTACGATAATTGCGTGATAGCGATGATAAATTGAAGAGCCGCGAATATATTTTGGGTCTGTTTGTGGGGACGGGGAACAGGGAAGGGGAGGAGGAAATGATTTCCTAGGGCCCTTCGTGGATTGAAGATGCCACCAATACCGCCCGAAGGACTTTTGAACTTTTTACATGCGTTCCTGCGCGCCCGTGATTGTGCGTTGCGTGTCATTGTTGCCGGTTTTTATGGATTGTGGAATTGTTGCTTTGCTTTGTCGTTTTGTGTTACTTTTTATTGGTTAATATTTCCGGTGGTAAATATAAGACGAAAATGTTGCAATCGTCATGCCGGAGCGTACCAGAAGAAGGAAACGGGCCAAGCAATTGAGCCAAACAAAATGGAGATATAATTGCTTTGTAATGTGCGTGAAATTATATTTTGTGCGAGCAGGATGCTTATTAAGAAGTGCTCTACGATGAAATATAAACGCACAAAAAAGTTGCTGCGCAATACCACCACCGTCGTCAGTCGCGTGCGTAAATCAGAAGCAACTCTTTTGGTAATAATTCGTCGCACAAATATTTCCATTCTCTACGCAACAGGGAAAAAGGGAGAAAGATATGAAAAATGTGTCGAATCATTATGGAACGATAAATTGAATCTATTTTTCTTACCCTTTTACACCTGGACCCACACGGGAGGGACGAAAGCACCTCACACTGCACCATCAATTTCTACGGTACCTTCTCGCAAAAGGTCGTTCCGAAAAGAAAGGGGTTTGTGTTTGTTGCTGAAGATAAATTACCACCTAAAACGAATTGAATGCCGAGGCGTGGGTCACCGACCATCGGTCGGACCATGGCGATTCGATAATAACGCACACAAAATGTTCAATATTTACAAATCATCATCGAGTGGACAAATTTGCCATGCTGGGTGGTCTGTTTGCGCCCGACCCGAAATGGTTGACCGGTACCACCACCGGACCAAGGTTTGTCGTAGAAAAAGGCAAAGAATCGTCGAAGTCCTTATGGCCAAACTAATGGCACTTGATGCGAACATTAGAACGGAAAGGGGAGATGTAAATAAAATGTGACAAAAAGCAAAAAACCCTTGCAGAATGTGGTAGGAGAGGGGAAGGGAGAGTAGAAGGGAAAGGGTGATCCTTCCTTGGGGTTGAGTGTGTGGAGTTTTGTGTAAACAAATTTCAAAGCCTTCTTTAGCCCTACTCCCCCAACCAATTGAACCTACGTAAGCATCGATTGATCTTCTCTCAGTGTACGATCAAAAGTATTGGGCAGTGCGAGCAGGACTTTGCCCAACCGTTTCCCAAATCCCTCGAGCACCACCCGACGGTAAGGTCCGGAAGTGGTGGGTGCTGTCCGGGGAGACCCGGTCACAAAACTCAACCCAATTGGTCATGCAATATCTTGCAAAAATGTCTTGGATAGCTTGGAAACTCAATCGATTTGCGTCGGTTCGTTACCTTTCATATTTCTCTCCAGCTCATCCACTTGTCCTTTTACCCGTTTGTAGGACGGATCGAGATGGCACCAGCGCTACCACGAAAACGAAGCTACAATTTGCGTCCGGCAAAGCAAACCCTGTAACGCTTGGGAAAGAGTAAAAGAAAGAAATGTGAAGGAAAAACCATGCCTAAGGGTGAAAGGAACTGTGGAGCTCTCTTGTAGCGGGTAACTGTTACCCCTTTTGGGATTCTTTTATCTGTAGGTTGTAGAAAAAATGGAAATATTTGTCCTCCAGCCTCAAGAGGGTAAAGATAAATCCCCAGGTAACACTTATACCTTATTCAAAATTCACATATTTCCTTTCTTTTGCTAGCCAATTCTGAAGCATTTTTTGTTTACGTTATTGTAGTGTTGCTGTGCTGGTATACCTTTAGCCCTAGCCCTCGTTTGGATTGGGTCCAAGCACGGGATTTTTGCTTCGGCCCGTGGCGGAAACGAAAAATCCACCCGGAGACAGGGGAAAAAATATTCAACGATGGTATTTCTTAACCGGATCTTTTTCAAAAGCTTTCCACCGAATGGTTTGTCCTCTCCGCAAATGGACGATCCATCGGGCAGACCAGAACAAGGATCAGCGAAATGCAAAACCCCTTTTACCCAACACCCATTCGCTTGAACCAGAAACGACGTGATTCTTCAAATCGAATACTCTCGGTGATTATTCGTCCCGCTGGAGGATGTGCCTGCTGATGATGAAGATGAGCTAACCGGGCAACGCACCAGAACACGGACGCCGGGTTTGCTCCGAAAGGTGAACAAAATTCATAATAAAATAGCCTTCCCGAAGCGAAAGAAACAACCCCTTTTTTACCCACCCGAACCGGGGCAGTAACACCGAATGGAAGGCGTGCTTAAGCGTTGGTGAAATTCGGAGTGAAAATTCCTTAATCACTCACGGAATGCTCCGTGGCGTAAAAAGTAAGTAATGCGTAACGGTGGATGAAAAGTTATTCCGGTTGTATGCCGCTGCTGTTGTTGCTGTGTGTGTTTGTTTTTTCCTGCTGCACACTCCTTACTAATTCCTTTGCACCATCGAAAAAATCCGCAAATGCCACATACTTGGTATGGGTTTTCTCGAGTGTGCGTGTCCGTATTTTTCGTGGTGGTAGGATTTTGTTTACCGCAACTTCAGCAAACGCGGCACGAGCTCGAGCTTATCATTTGGCCACCATCGTTCAGCAACAGGGGAGGGCATTGAAGGAAACCGGTTGCCGTGTATCGTTCCGAGAGGATTACTAACCCCCGTCGATGGGCTTAGGAAGGGATACTTGACACAGCCCCGTACGATACGAAGCTGATACGACCGTTTCGCCGTCGTTCATTTGAAAGCTCACATTGACTGGCGCGTATTCTTTTCATTTCCATCTCGTGTTTGTATGATTGTGTGTGTGTGTGTTACAAACCAATATTCAAGCTGTTTCAAGAGGAGGAGTTCTTGCAGAGCTAAAATGCTGACATAATAAGCAATCTCCTCGACGAAACAACCGATGAAACACAGCTTCCTTTTGCGCTGGGGTGAGCCGGACTAATTTCGTATGAAGAGAAATCCTCAGAACGATTGCCAAGAAACGGTGGCGAACGCAGGAGCAGGGAAACAAAAATCTGATACAAATTAACGTTAATCCCGGCATACTTTCGTGCTGCCGCTACTGATCAACGCAGAAGGTTTGTGGTGGATTTGGTGCTAGGGCGGGGCTCTTGGGTGCGGCGGATCGTCCGGATAGGAAGTAACGAACAAATGTCACCAGTAGCAGCAGGGATCAGCGAGTCCATTTAGGAAACAAAAAAACGGCTCCCGCATTCCGCTTGATAGGGTGTCCGCAATGCATAATAATTTAGAAACGATTTTTTTTCCCCGTCAGCTCTCTTCGCTAGGGGAGGATACCTTATCAAGTGTAAAAAACATCCAATAACTTCACTGCCAATAGAGCATTCAATTGGGTTGATTTTTCGACGAAAGCCTTGGATTAATTGGGAAAGGCGTAGCCAAATTTTGTTTTTGTTTCCAAGTGTATCTCTTATTGCAGCGGTTTATAACATTGTTGGGGTACCAGGATAAAGGTGTGGTTTAACGAAGAATGCAGATGAATTGTCTCCTCTCCCATGATCTCGATACTTCGGTCCTTCTTTCCTCGATTTCTTTATATGTTCGCTCCCGACGCTTGCGAAATAGACCTTCTTTTTTATTCCCGTACAAGCCACGAGAGGAATGACCAATTTCTAAAAGCACTTTCATCCTTTAACGACTCGTATAAGCTGTTCGATATCAACGTCCTTGTCTCCCATTTCCCCTTCCCGTCTTAGTGATTGCCCCACCCAATCGTTTCCTTAGTTTAAATCAGTTTTTGTTAACCTCATTGAGGCGAGCAAATTAACTAATTGTAATAATAGAGGCCACAAGCTTTTAATGCTGTTTGATCACCCAGACTACACGTCTGCTAAGACTGATGCCCCAATTACATTATTTGTAAGAAAGCACGACATATTATAAGATTTTTAAAATAGTACTTTTAGTGTTAAAAGTAATACCAAAAATTCAATGATTACTCACTATCTAACCAAAGCGAATTCTTATTTTTGTTTAATTTCAAATGTTATCATTACCATCATTGATGAGTGAAAAGAAGACTTAGAATAGAGAAACGTATTTTGTTGCGTTGTTTCCCCTAATGATTTATTACATTTCGCTATGAACTGCAAATTAACCGAGTTATTTTTCCCACGGTTCATGCATAACAAAAGTCTTTGCTGTGCCGAGAACTCACATAAAACAAGATGTGAATCTACCGCTCATCGTGTACCTTGCGAACGACTTCGATGTCTACCGCGGCAGCTACATTAATCATCGTGCACTGGATCTTTGGCAGGCGGAAAAGAAATCAAGAGACTGCGAACCATGCTTCGGCTTTCGCCGACAGCCGAAAAAAAAGGATAGGAAAGCTCCACGATGTCAGCTGTGATGCAGCCTATCTTGAATCTGCCAAAGGCATGGTGTGGAGAGTTTAGCCATAATCCTACCATTTGGCAGGCTCATGTTTGCGATTTCCCGAGCGATTTAAAACTTGCTTTGTGTTGCTTTGTTTTTGTGTTCTTTGCCGCGTGGTTCACGCACCATTGTTTGCTGTGGTGCGGGTTGGGAGAAGATAGAAACGCACGGTTTTGCCTTGTGCGACCTCGGCGGAAACGGCACTGTCTGGGAACTTTCCCCTGTCAAAAGGTCGTTTCCGATCTCAGCCCAGTTATGAGCGATTTCGGTTGGATTTGAAGCTTGGGTTTATGCAGTGAAAAATAGAAAAATGAAAGAGAAAGTTTTGTTTTAACGATTTGAATCACACAAAAAAAAAGAAGAACATTGCAACGAAAGTTTAAAGATTTGTAAAATGTTCTCCCCCTGTGTTTTGTTGTTGTTTGATGCGGACCGCGGAAAATGCGAAAAATTAATATTTGTTTCGTGGAGAATTTTTCACCCCCAGCAAAAGGAAAGGGAGCAGATTGTTTCGAAAGACGGTTTAGCGATAAGGGTCAGCGCTAGGGCTGATTTTGTATAGCTCGGCATAAAAGTTCGCGAAGGGAATGATACGAGATAGCCAGGACGATGACGACGACGATGATGATGAAGACGGTGAAGTGGAAGATTCCGAAACTTTCGAGGTCGTTGACTTTAGCGTGCGTTCAATAACAAAAGCTTGATGAAGAAAAATGGTTTCTTTATTGCAACACAAACCACAACAAGCGGATATAAATCAACAGTTTCGCACTTTATCTCTAATTAAACCCTCGTTGGATGTCATACCAGGTCACAACGATGGACTAGCAGTGGAACAATCGAGCTACAGCTCGTACCTTCTCCAACAACACTTCATCAAACCGGTTTGAATTTTTGTTGCCATGGCTGTTTGCACAGTGTTTGGCAAAATCTTAACAACACTCTGTTGCGTTACCAAAAAAGGGTATTCTACTGGCACTCGGATGAGTCTCATTTGTTCTGATTGTGTGTGATGCTTTTTACCGATGACAGATTCTGGATGCATGTCGCTAAGGCAAGCTGAAACATCTTCTCGTTAAGGGCGGTATTCTCCAAATCTGGCTCACTCACAAACAAACCGGCACACATGGATGAAGCAGGAATCAACATGGAGAAATTCCACAATCTGCATCGAGCAAATGGGAAACAATGGGAGCAGCCATCCGATGCGAAGTGATTTTGCTGCTGCTGACACACGCACTAACAAGTGTGTCACGTGTGGTGTATTGCTCTGCTCAGTTGTAGTCACATGGCCAACACCACGGGTACGTTGATCGGCATCCTGGGTTGCATCACTTTGGCTAATGGAATTAATTTGGTAAAAACTTCTCATCTTTGATATGCTGAATGCTTTGCCAGCTGCATGACGAGTGCCAGCAGAGCGGAGAAAACGGCAGTAAATTTCTGCTCTGCTTGTTCGGTTGGCATTACTGCTGCTAAGCTGGCACTGTCGCTGTTCCAGCGCGGGGGGTTTTTTGCAGAGTAATGCAATTTAGGTGGGTTCATTACGGGGCAGAATATTTGTTCGAATTATTGTGCCCTTTTGCACCCGTATTGCAACCCCCACCGGGGAGTGAGATCCGAGCAGCAAACATTACTCGCTCGGTTGAAGACTGTACCGATTCTACCGGCACGACGTGCACGACCGAACCGTCCGGATCCGATGATGAAAAGTTGAACTTAAATGGTGAAATTGTTTTATCTGCTTTCGAAATTGAATTGCACTGCTGGTACCGTGCTCAGTCGAGCGGATGCAGTCAATCTGTTTGAGCTGAAGTGGTGTTTGGTAAGAATCTGTTATCAGTTTAGCCAAATTAAGCGAAGCAGTCGTATCTCGAGCTCGTGTCCGGTGAAAGTTAGTCGCTCGGGCTGTACTTCTCCGGTTAGTTAGTGCAAATTAAAAACATTAAACTTATCCACCCAGTAGCAATGAGCAGTGGCGTTAGCTTAAAGAGCAGAGTGTTACATGCTTAATTATGTTGTCGAAGAGTTTTTGTTTTAAAGATGTAACAAAAAAAAAACATTTTTACAACAATCAAACCCCACAGGCACAAGCAACCAGGCGCCTCCATTGAAAGCTTCATGCCGTGAACCTGAAGCCGCAAGTGCAACGGGGCACAATCGGGTTCCATGGGGAAAGTTTTGCT
The DNA here is from genome assembly GCF_943734725.1 of Anopheles marshallii. Classification (NCBI taxonomy): domain Eukaryota; kingdom Metazoa; phylum Arthropoda; class Insecta; order Diptera; family Culicidae; genus Anopheles; species Anopheles marshallii. The sequence continues at coordinate 28,792,788 of NC_071326.1, read as the reverse complement.
TCTTTGCGATGAAAAGTGCCAATGATGGATGCGGCACGAGATGCCACTTCGGTACGCCGAGCAAGCACGTGAAAAGCCCCCCAGGTTTAGAAAAGAAAGTTAGCTACTATCAGTTACTGAACTTGTTCATTTGGATGAATTTTGCAAGGCCCTGGTGGAACGATATGCAGTGCAAGCAGTCGAAGCAGGCGAAGCGAACAGTGGAACAAAAACAAAAAAAGTTCGTCAATCACGTACGATGGAAAGGTTAGTCTGAAGCAGGTACCGAACTAATGCCCTTCCCTCCGCTCGGTGTCAGCGCTGTACGCTATCCGAGCTGTAATGCATGCATGAAAACCGCGAGATTATTTGAAAACGGGCATCCCCAAACACACACAACGGCGTACATTCGAACACGCATGGTGGGTGTGTTGGCGGAAACCATTCACCACCATTGGCCCGATAAACCGGTGTATCCGGTGGTTGGTCTGCCAGAAAGATGCCCGAGAAAGGTGCGATCCCGTGTCGGATTTTCGAATTCGGATACTGTCTTTATGCTAAGCGCTCTCTATTCGCGCTTCCAGTACTCAAACACACGCAGCATGAGCTTTGTATGGTAACTATTCTGAGCCAGAAAAAAAAAAAACACACACACACTCACACACACCCACAGCATCCGATATATCGTTGAAAGCTTCCGTACACTTCCGTGGGTTTGCTGATGGTCGAAAATCGCCGAAACCCCATGAAACGGCAAACTTATTACGTGCTAAAATATGGAGAAAATACAGTTAAAGATACTCCCGCGCTTTCGTTCTCATCGTTACACGGGATTTGCATTAGTTATGGGGGTAATGAAAGCATAAATTATGGATTTCATCTCCCACGTCACTAGCGTGGGCATAGGTTTTTGGCGGTTTTTCCCGATACCGCGCTCTTGTGGAGAACCGGGTGGCATAACGGTGAGACGAACGGAATGGAATACTTTACGTTTTCGCCGCTGAAACGTTAAAACAAGCAACGAAAAACACACGAGCTTGACTCGCTAGTCTGCTCTCCCCGGCGAGGCAGAAACTTGCTCCACATACCAGCATCGCGGGTAACATCTCGTGGCTGTGTGTGTGTATGAAAACGAAAGGATGCGAAATGCATCCGAGGCCGTCACCGGTACACGGCACACGGTAAATTGAACATTTTAAGACGAGGCAAAATTTTACCTCTACGCTAAATTGAGTTATCCAATCAACACACACTCCGGGCAAAAGTGTTATGCCGTGGAAACGGTACACCCGTTTGTCCTAGGCGCCAGCACGGTAAGCACCTGCTGCAAAACGGATCCGGCAACCGGCATGCTGGGCGCGCATCGAAACTTTCTGAAGCTGTCTGAGAATGGCTAATGGTACGAGCGGAATATGTTGCACATGTTTAAATTGACAGAAGAGACGTTGGGATTGTTGGTAGCAGAACGACAAAGCACACGTGTGCAATTTTCCACTGAACTGTGGGGCGGGAAACTTGTTGCAGCTCGTGATTAGCAAGAGACGCTCATAAATGAAGCCAAAAATAGGTAAAACTAATAATTAACTTTAAGCAAAGTGCAAAAAAAATGGTACAAAAGTGTCAGTAGGTAGTAATGTATTTATGTTGCGAAGCGAAATATAATTATGTTTATCGTTATTAACAGTAACATGTCTCGTACTTGCACGCCTATAACAGACAGTTGTTGATGGTTAGTTAGCTTAATAGTGTTAAATCCTTTATTTAAAACGAGAATGGTACTCGGCTTAAAACAAAAATGGTGTTCGATGTTTGATGCATGATTTTGATGTTTAATAAACATCGATAATCCTCGATCGATCCATTGTTCGCTAATCCTTTATTAGATATTAATCATTACACCATTGAACCGTTAGAAGCATTAATTCTTCAGTTGTCTTTATATTTCGATGTGTTCGGGATAAAGTTGTCACTTTTGTAAGGAATCAGCAAATCTTTTTTGGGAGTATTCAATTTAATGATTATAAAAAATAGAGTACATCACGATACTACCAACAAGATACACTCAAAATAACCAACCGGTGCTAATCGATCCTGCCTCGAAAAAGTTGTCGCTTCAGTTTCCTTGGAAACGGTCTTTAAAACGGTGTTAATTTTATCCATCAACTGGGCTTTTGTATTACTGAAAGTGTCAACCGTGTCTGTTTCAACTGCGCCCTACACGTTGCATGTCTTGGAGATAAGGTCTGAAGAGTTTTTAAACATTTGTACAACCATATCTGCCAAAGAGCGTCTTCCATGATTCAGGTGGATTGAATCCTTTCTTCCATCCTTTATGACATCTTGTATAGGAATGAAGAATGGATCTTATTATAAGATTAATCATATAATCGTTCATACATCTATCGAATTCATGCTAAAAAGCTTGTATGTGCAATCACGTGCAATTAGTTCAATCTCTAATCCGATGAATTAAATTTGCCGGTAAAAAAAATCTAATTTCAAACCAACTTCTACGCTTCACAGTAATGATTGAAAACAATTACTCCGTTGTGTTCTCGAGAAAAAAAAATCGGTGATTGTTTGCAGATTGTTTCTGCTCCACCAATTGAAAGCAGTGACAAGCTTTTCTCTTTCGTGAATTGATGAAAACTGAAAGCTCACTAGAGTTTTCTCGACTCCGGACAACAACTACTGTGGTACAAGGTGGTTGCCCGCAGAGAGATTGTGAATGTTTAACAAGTTTTTTTTTCTTGCCCGATTCTTATTTGAAGGAACAGAGAGCCTATTCCACTTGGGTGATGATGAGAATTCATTTCCCTCCTCGCTTGGTCTAGAATGTGGCGTGGTCGTGGTACCGCTTGAAACGAGCGACTTGCGGCAAGTTTCAATAAAAGACGACCGCCGTTCATTCTCATGTGTTGGAGATGGGATGTTTCATGCTCATTTTTTCCGCTGCTCCATTTCATAGTTTTTCCCCAGTCGATGCCAGTCCCTTTCTTTGGGAGCTGGGATGGGACAAAATGGAAACCTAAAATAAATTTAATTTAAATTCATAAAATAAATTCATTTTAAGAGCTCCGTAAAGGTCGGGTAAGGATCGTATGGAACTCCCCGGTACTGGGATGGTTAGTGAGACCCCAAATTGTAAGCTATCAACGGTAGGCTCGATGGAGGTAGTCGGCCCCGGCAGGGGCGGAGGGACAAGAAATCAGTACCGGATCTTGGCGTAGGGCTCGGAACCCGGCAGCGATTTGAAAGCTTTGTGACACTCGAAAGCAGTGGCAATAATCTGAACGAGCTGATGTTTCTTTTTTGTCCGGAACCCCGAGAAGGGCAAAAAAGGGAATGCAAGGAATAGAACGTCGGTGAGCTAGAAAAGAAGACCAAGATGCCCGAATCCGGGGCTCATTGCAGCCGAATGACATGCAGCAAATGTGGACGGAAATGTGCCCGAGATGGTCGCCCACTGAGCGAAGGCAGAGTGCTACTATCAAAGCAAGCGGTGCCACACCGGTGCTGGTCGACTTCCATTGCATGCTTCGACGGTGCAGCTGCTGCACACGACACTCCTTTCGAGCATCGGGATCTTAGGAGCGTGTACGGGCAATGAAAGGTATTCACAAAATCCTATCTTTCAGAAATAATTGAATTTTAATTGGCTGTTGTCTGAGATTTTAATTAAAATAAAATTCAATTTGAGCCTGCAAAATCGTCCGCTACTGTGAGCTGAAACATCTTCACATCGCTACCGGTCGGCGAGAAAATCCCGAGCAGGATGATCGGTGCAGGGTGTAGGGTAACAGCAAAATAAATTGCACTATCGGTTCGTTAAGTGGTATTGGACGTGGCTGTTTTATTGGAAGCGTTGTCCACCGATGATTTGTAGCAGATTAATGTCGGTAGCACCTGCAGCTTATAGTCTTTCAGTTTGAGTACTCACAGAGTGTAGCCATAGGCTGGGCTGTGTCTCATCCTGTTCTGAATGTTCCGGTCAATTTAGAGCTTATTTCAAACATTCTCATGTTTTCATGTGAGTCCCATCCATAGCAATAATATTGAGTAATGCAGCTTATCAAATTAAACAAACAATTATCTACTGCTTGCTCTCTTTTCACACCTTCGCTATCGATAGGAGCAAACCATGTATAAACGTACCGTTGCACCATTACTTTGATAGTATTGACTGAAACACGAATCGTCCCATTAGCGTTAATATGTCGAGTCGAGCAAACATACGCCACACATAAACGGGATCCACCATTACACGCCCTCGAAGGCCGTGAGGCCGGAAAGGGATGACTTCAGTACCGGCCCGGGATGGTTGCGATGGGGCGGCAGCAAACTGTAAGCAAATGTGACGGAGGCATGCAATATTAGCATTATCATTACCGTTATTTAATCATTCTTATCAAAAAGGCGACAGCAGACGACCGCAAACCGTGCACAAGAACGGCACGGTTTGATGGGTGATTGGGGGAGCTGATGCTCCGATACACGCAAGCACACAAACCCTGCCCCCCGGGAGACAAACGACCGACCTCAACAACATGGGTAGGTTTGCTTGGCGTGGCTTGTGGTGGGTGGCCTGTTGTGTGGGAAGCGTTGTAATGGCAAAATTGTCAAGCGCTTGCTTGATAAGTATGTTGGATTCGATTGATGCAAGGTTTATTGGGGTACAATGTTGGGAACATGTTTTGTAGGAAGAATATGTAGCGCAGGTTGCATACATTTAGGGAGAATTTCGGCAACTATTCGCTAGAATACATACGGCTTTATGATACCCCACCCGGTTTTGTAGGATTTATGATTTCATACAGGTATTGCACAACAACTTATCAATCTTGCTGCTAAGCCTCGTTGACACCTTCCCTTTTCTTAAAGCCTTGGGAAATTTTCGCTGATTGCACCGTTTTCCCTTTCATCGTCTCGGAACATATTTCATACCGCGGGCAAACAGTACACGGTATTGCGCTCGAACATTCGTCATTTATCTGGACGGGTGCGTTTTCAAAGTAACACTCACCCTGTTTCTTACGACCACCGGTCGACCCCCAAATGGGCAGTATCATCAGGTCCTGGCACTGGTATACGTAAATGACGTCCAACCGTTCCCTTCCAACAGGTCACCAGGATGTCTAAACGGAACCGGAAAATGTCACCCACGGTCATTTCACTGACCCTAGCGACACCCGCACTGGAGGGGGGCCAATGTGGTGGTGGGATACATGTCTTTTTTTCCCGTCGCTCATTCATTACCACCAGAGTTTCCGTTGGGCCAACACACCGCTGCCAACCAGAACCCGTACAGTTACGCGCCGTTTGTAATTCGCTATAATTTATTCATCATTACAAAGGACATTCCGTGTGCCACACTGTTCGTTGTTGTCCTGGTGTGGTGTGGAGGCAGGCACAGAGGTGCATAGTTGTGCGCACCGATGGCGAACAGGAGCTACTACGGATGTGAACGATATGCCCTTTTGCAGGATGGTGAAGCCACGTGAGTGCATTGCATTGTTGGACGGAGAGTGGTTTTTGGGCAGAAGCGTGGAAAACCCACAAAGGAAGCGGAAAGAGTTGAAAAAATAAACACACGCACACACACCATTCTCGGGCACAGCATAATGCTTTCTATGGCCAGTAACCGAGGCGACTTTACAACGTTCGGAAGCGCAAACAAATATCGCTCACTGGCTTGTCCAAACACTGGCGGGAAGGATCTGCCAGTGCGCTGCAAGGCAGGAAGGAAATTTGATGTATAAAAGAGGATTTTGATGCAAAGCGGACAGTGAGCGGAAAATGCGCGCACAGTATGCAGTTAATCATAATTTCCTAACATTATTCATCGCGTACCATCGCGCACACCACTCACGTAAACACCGAACCTCACCCCAACACATACGTACGTACATCGTCCTGCCGGCATGTCATGTCTTCTTTCGCCTGATCTCCAGTGTCGGTGACGGTGGGGTCTTTCGCCTTGCTGTCGCTCTCAGACCGGGTAGGGTATCCCCGCTCCCAAAGCCCTCGGAGCGATCTGAGCCATTTTCTTGTTAGTGTCACCGCGTTCGGATCGGAAGCACCACACATCTGGAACGTCAACTGCAAACTTCGCGTAGCCATCCGCCATGCGAAGCCGCCTTGGCGCCCAAGCTTGCCGTTTTCGTTTGAACTTTGTGATAGCTTGCGGGTGCGAAGTGGCGGGCAGGTCCATCATCGTCATGGTCATGCGTGGGGGTGGACGCACCGGGCAGGGAAGGTGGAAGATTGGGTGAATTTATTAAAACTTGTGTATATGACAAGCGAGCGTGCGCTCATGCAGATGCAGCTGCACCACGCGGCGATGGCATTCGGGTGGGTTGTAGACGCGGTTTTGGTTGATGGACTTTTAGCTCAAATAGAACGGATTAGGGTGGATTCTGTTGGATGATTAACGAAAGATGGAGTAGGGTTGACTCGTCGACGTTTCGTGCACAGCGACCATTCGTGCTGGGAAATGTAGCGTGCAAGTTAATTTCAGCCGTATTATGTTGCCAGCATTATTAGCTAGCGAGTACGCGTCGGTCGGTACCGTCGGTTGAATAAAGCATTCTAGATTTATCACGAAAATGGGCGCCTCAACCGAACTCACTAGCAGCGGCACTCGATGTAAATTGTTACCACTTTTCCTGGGAAGCGGTTGATGGACTGCAGTTTTCGTGCGAGATTGTCCATACAGCGAAAGAAATCTCACACCAGCTTATCAGTGTTCGTCCTGGCAAAGCAGGAGCTACATTTGCACTATATCCGATTTGTATTACAAGACAAGACCGTAACATAACGCTTGACGAATCCAGTCTAGTGCACTCCGTTACACATAGATTGAGAGACCAAGAAAAACGAACCATACAACCTTTACGTAAGGTCGAGTGGCCATGTACGTTGCATGCTCTTCGGACAGTGCCTGCACAAACTATGATTCTCGGAGATTTGTATGAATATTTTAAAAACCCTTTCATCCCATTCGGCAACACTATCGTCCGAGGCCCCGGTTTGCGTTGCTTGTGTATCGAAGTATTATCTTCAACAAGTTCATCCCAACACGCTCGCACTGCACTGGAAATGGTTTCCTTTTGGGGGTGGTTAGAAAACAGCTTTCGGAATTTCTTTTTCCTTTCCTATCTGTGATCCTCTCCTTTTCTCTCTCGCTTCCCCTTCTGCTCGCCGGATGAAAGGCATCCGATGCAATTTCTGCACCATTTCATCGTATCATCATTTCCACGCAACCGGTTCAACGTTTCCTTAGTGGGCCCCGGTGGGCGGAAGGTGAATTCCTTACCATGCGAGAGCGTAACGGGGGAGATCGTTTCCTCAGGAAAAATGTCCACATGACTGCACACACTCACACTCCGTTTGCATTCTTCTTCGGTTGCTTCGCTGCGTTGATGCTGGTGTCTCGTTAGGGAGGATGGTTACGGAATAGATCCTCCAGCGCTTTGTGTCCGAAGGCAAAGCGTCTAGAGCATCGTTAAAGTTCAGTCTGCTGTTCAAACATGTTTCGACGCTACGGACCAAGGTTTTCGGGCGAATGGGGTTGGTATGGGGGTTCCCGGCAAAGGTGATGAGTGCGACGGGAGTAATAATCTATTTATATTTGAACATCGGCAATATCTATACATGAGTGCATATGAATATGAGAGCGTGCCATTACATATTTGAATTCCACCGTCCACCGTACGGAGATGTGCCGGGGTAGCATTGCCAGAGGTGTCTAATTCCTGCAAGTTTCGAATCGTGCTTCTATTTCTATCAGTGTGACGTCAGAATGATATCCCAGTTGATCACACCATAGCATACGAATGAATGAGCCCACAATGATAAGCCGTAGGACGACATGGAAGCTTAAAAATAATACTGGTATACCAAGCGGTCAAGACCTTCGCTTAACCGACCTCAAGACCTTCAAGACCTCCTTCAGTCAAGACCTTCGTCCGTTCAGTTTGAAAATCCCGGATAATGCGTTGAACAAACAATTTTAATTTTTTTTTAATGAATTTTTTTAAGTATTCTAATGCAAGGACGTGTGAAAATTCTTCTAGATTCAAATTATACTACAATAGTTTTTACATTTTGGGAAAAATATCTCGCTAACCATTAGAAATTGCATACCGGAAAGCTATTTAAGCCGATGGGTATAAAACATTGTAGATTGCATACCATCAGGCGTTTCAATAAGATTGGTATGTTTTGTTCCTTGTTTTCGCTTCGAAATTAGTTTCATTTATTACATCAAGTAGCAATCATCTGGTAAAAGTTGTGATGCGAGTTATTTTGAACATAATATTTAATAATATCATAATAGATAATATTGGATGATATTCCAAGAATCCCTCTGCTTGATACAGTGCAACAAACAAAGTGAAAAATATTCTATTCGCTGTCATTGCTCCGAGACCCGTTCTTATACGGTAAATGTGCGATCAGACAATGGTGTAAATCCTTTTAGCGAAATAGATGACTTTTCTCCTAACATTTCGTCCTAGCAGCGAACAACGCTGTCGAACGAACCGTAAACATGGGAAAGAGCACCATAACACCAATGCTTTATATCTGCGAACACTGTAACATGTTTTACTTACCCATTTCATAGTTTCATAGCTGATAGAGTAGTTCCATTTGTGGCGTTGCACCCAACACCCAGCCTGCACTGCAGATGGAATGCAGTTGTGCCGTTGTACGACAAAAAAAGGTAACATCACGAACCAACCACATCAAAAGTGCTTCATCTTGGAGCTTTCGTCACAGCACACAGCCATCGCCTGCTGCGTTTTGGAAATTGATATGCCGTCAAAGACAACATCCATCTCCGCGGTAACTCCGGTACGCATCGATAGAGTAGCGCGCGAACAAGAAACAACACTCCGATAGGAGCACATGCTCTTAGCACATTTTCGAAGCACCGAAAGAATAAGCATCCGTCGGGAAACCTGTCGAAATATTGAAGTTGTCTTTCTTGATCCGGGGTTTTTTGGCGGTCAGGGTAGCATCCCCGGGCAGGTGGATGGGCTGACGCATAAGGTAATGTTGTTTTCGTAGAAATATTCAACATTTCATCAACGCCGGGGCTGTTCCCTGTGGCGCGAAAGCGTGAAACATTTCATAACATCATCAAACCGAACGCGTTGATGGTTGGTGGTTGGTGGTAAACCGAGCGGAACGGCACGATACTAGGCATGATCGTCTCTTCACACACACACACACCCAAGCTGCTTTCTTCACCGGTGTGCTTTTTCCGTTTACAAACTTCGATAATGTACAATGCATAAGGTGGTGCGCTATACGTGAGCTTTGCAGAAAAAGCAACAAAAAAATAGCGAGGAAATAAACGATACCCCACAGAGCAGTGGATTGAAGTTTTTCGCCGATAACAGTGAACCGAAAAGTATGCTGGATGTGATGTTCGTCCTTCGAAGTTCTGCGCTGCCAGAAACAATGGCACCATCGGGAACGGTACTATTTATGAGCATTGCCCGACCAGGAGGCAAGTGGGTTGCGTGTGGGAATGTGTGTGGCAGGCTGGTTGCTGTGACTCGGTGTGGCAAGGACCTCAAGGCAAGGTTCAAAAGGTTGTTCGGGGGAGCAAGTAGGTAAAACGCTTCAAATTATGTTAAATTTTATGACCATATCTTCATCCTTCATTGAGCCCCGGTCCGGTGCCCGGGAAGGGGGTCGAAAAAGGGGCCGTGGAAAGGATCGCATGCGATGAGCAAATATGCTTACACACCTGCACGCCACAAAGTTTACCAAACACGTGTATGGGTGGGGGCTGTGAGTGAGCCGAATGATAAGCAGATATTTGCCGCTGAAGCTTACGTGCAAGGTAGCAGCAGCAGTAGAAGTGCATCTTGAGCATTCTGAACCATCAATCCGGTACGTTCAACAACAAAGCTAAGGAGCAACGAAAAGTGCGTTCGGATAAAGTTTTTGCACCGGCAGTGTAATCGTGTGTGGGTGTTCGTTCTGCCCTTCTTTCTCCCCTGCAAACACATAAAACGATCGAGTTTTGGGTTAGTGTGAGATCTTCGCATCCCAACCGTAAACATGCAACTGGGACGTATTCGAGTGCCAAGCAGACGCACGCCTCCACATAAGCATATGCTAATGTTATAAGATATTCAATTTCTCCCTGCTGAGCAGTAGCCAACGGTGTGGTTCCCCCGGTTTCTTAAGAAATTCCGGGCACGGTACGGTACGGAACATCGCTTGCCTGCGCCCGAGTCGTTCCGAAACGGTACGGAGGCGTACAGCGGAATGATTTGCATCTCGGTGGTTTTCTTGGTCACTTAAGACGAGCGGACGATGGATGTCGGATTGTGCAAACGGTGAATGCTAGCTTATGGTTTTGTGGGCATGGCCTGTTAAACAACGGCACCGGGTTCTTTGTTCTCTGCGCAGTGCTTGCAGAATCCGAGCAATTGGGGATGGGTTTTTTGCGCTCTCGGTCACAAAAGCTTGAAAGTGACTATTTTTGTAGCAGTCAAGAAGGTGTGCATTAGCACGTTGAATAATGGCGATGGGTTGTTTCCAGGAGATTAGCGGAACAGACGATTAGCTCTGGTTTTAGATATTGTTGAGATGTTTCAGATATTGGTTTATTAGTTGTATTATTAGTAAACACTTTATTTTGTTTGTGTGAATTAATGTGAAAAATAATAATGGCACTGATCGTGCAACTCATTCGCTCCAGGTTCTATTGTGCACTTTTTGTTGTTCATTTTCCTCGCAGTTTGTGCACATTTAAGATAATTCGGCTTACTGCGATTTTGACAAATTGAACTGTCATTCATGGCGGCAATCGCTCCCGTTTGTAAGCGAAGCAAACCGATACCTTTTGAGTTGCAGATCGGAGATTAATCCCATAACATTTTATAATTTTTTTTCCAAAAATCTTACGTTCAAGGGTTGAAATGCTTAAAAAAATGGAACATAAGGATAGGCAAACCATGTCTTTTCTGTATTTTTTTGTATTAAGCATTCTCTACAACCATTTCAAAACAAACTAAACTCACGCCGACATTTAAGTCCGGTGACTCTGATTTTCGTAAGTTTTCCCCTTATTTCTTCCTTCGAACGCCAGAAAGCTCCTGGAGCAAACAACACAACAATGAGTTGAGGAGTTCCCTTTTACTAAATTTTCTTTTTTAATTCCGTGTAGATTAGATACGGAGAAAATGATTCGGCGTTTAGGTTCGGAGTTTTTTAGAACCTTGCTCGGGTTATTCAACTGACATTCGTGTAGCTGACAGGTCACACTTGTTTACATATAGCGCTTTCACCTTCCGTTGAAAAATATTGTGAAATGTTAAATTATTCCCAGAAGCTAGGGAATTCCGTTCCAGCTTCTATACACTGCACTGATACACTACTGTGAAAATGCAGTTGCAATCAATGGGTTGAGTGTGCATGGCAATGATAGTTGTTATCATTTCTATCCGCTCATAATTTACGAATAATTCTATTCTGAAGGAGAGAAATTATTGTGACTTTCTTACCATGAATCATTACTATGTCCTGTAAGGTGGCAGTATTGCTAGAATCATTTATCTATTTCTGCTATTGGTAGAATTGGTGTAATTTAAATATTTGGTAAATATCAATAACGTTGGGCTGTCATAGCAGGGTACTATTAGCGAACATTACTTAGTACAGTTTACCGATCTCCAAAATGTCTGTTTCTAAAATATTTCAAAACGATTTATTCAAAAGAATCGATAGTAGTGTGTAAAAGTGATTTCTTCTCAAAATGCTCCTAAAGAACGCAGCAAACGTTCATCCATCCTGCATCTGTCGATCGTGCGAACCGTGCCATGAAGCTTCCGATTGTTCATGCACGCAAACCTAACCTCAAATCTGTCACTTGAGACCACTGGTGCGGCATAAGGGCAGCTTCATCAAAGTTCGCCGAGCCAAAATTGGATGCCAACAAATCCGGACTCTGCTGCGTTCATTGTTCTTGCGTATGTGAGCATCATGGCGGGAGGGAGAATTTGAAGGAAGCGGCCAAATGCGCTCGGTATCGTCATACTGTCGGTCACCGATGGATGAAACATGCACATCAAAACCGTCCGTCAACCATACGGAACGGATGGGATACGCCATCAACTGGGCCGCAACAGTGAGGTCGTGTTCTTCGCTACTGACCCTCTCCAACCACAAGCCAAGCAGTGAAGCAATGCCATTTGCAGCTCGCCCGGTATGCTGGTCTTCTCCCCCACGGTGGTGTGCATGTGCATATGTATGGTCGTTTGCCCCGTGTCCGTATGTGTGTATGTATGTGTTTGGCTGTTTTGCAGGAAGCAGAAGAATGTCACTTTGGTGTCCTCTCAATCACAAGAACACAATTAACTCGGTGGACATAAATTCCGGACCGGGAGCCAATGCGTCAGCAACGTGCTATTTTCATTTATGATCCGCTTTCCCATCAAGCTTACGTGCTTTCGGGTGGGTACTTTCGCTCGCACCACCCTAACCACCCGGGCCGAGGTTTGGGGCGGTTTTTTCCTCAACCTTCCTGCTGGTGTACCATGGTGCACGGTCGTCACGGTTCTGCTTCCGGTGGGCTTGTTGTTGGCGTTGCGTGCCTGTGGAAGATTCCATACTGTTCCTCGGTTCTTTAGCGGAGGCACTAAGAGCCAGTGTAAGATGTGGCCCTAAGTGGTTTCTCCACGGTCGTTGCCGCTAGTCCCGGGCGCTTACCTTGATCCGCTCGCCGTTTGGTAGTGCCATCGGAAATGGGGAGCGCTACACTTCTGTACGGTCTGGGGCTTTATTTTATGCCTCCGTACTTTGCGCACGGTCGGTTGGAAACGGTGGCACCGGTGTGGATGGTAAGCGGTAAGAGTCCCTGGACACTCGTAGGCTTCTTAGCGTGCGTCTTTGCCCGGGCATTGCGTCGAACCCGCAGGGCACGGAAGGGATCATAAATTCTCGAGATGAAACGCGCTCAAGTACGCGCACCGACGGACCAGATCTTACGCCATTTTACGTGCCGGACTGTGCGCTGTCGTTGAGGTGAGCTGGTTTTTTTTATTAGTGCTTAATTTTTCATTTTCTCCTTGAAACTGGTGCGTCCGTACGCTCCGGATGAGCCTATCCGGTCGGCGGTGGCAAAACATGATGTACGTTTGGACCGGAAGTCACACTCTAGGACTGGGTTTGCCCGATACCTGCCGGAAGTACGGTCCGGTGAGATCAATTTGAATTTGTGGTGGAGAGATTATCTAGGTTGGGTTTCATTACGCCTGTAGGTGATACGTTGGGACAGCAGCAGGTAAATGAATGTAGTTTCCGTGAGGCGAAAGTTATGGGATAATGCTGTAATGTACGTGGCTCAAAGAGGAAAGGGTTGCACAGCAATTAAGTGTAGTGCAAGAAGTGTGGGCAGCTGCCTTGCATTACAGATCTTGAAGGATCTATTCCTTTAGAGTAAATAGCCTCATATACTTTTAGCTTCTGAGAGAATACCAATGATGAAGATATTTGGTTCAACTAAGAAATCCCAAAAATTGTCGACCGTGTTCTTCGTTTTCGCAATTAACTATCGCATTTGGCAGTTGAAGAACGCATCGCGGAGACCTTACGGAAACTCCGAACGGGGCCAGTATGCCTCAGTATGGCCTCCGTATGCCACATGCGCATTGAAATAAAATGTTTAAAAAACTTTGTTCGAAAAGAAAATTGCATAACACACGGCGTTGTGTTGAGAATTGTTGCATTTGCTTTGCACTACTTGGGCATTGATACAAAGTGATGAATTTCTTGATACGCGGTAAAGGCAAGGCAGCTGTTTAAATCACTTTATTTATTCATTCATTTAAAAATGTTTAATAATTAGCATATTTAACTTCAAACCTCGTTTTTGCAACAACAAAAAGTGTAATTAACTATTGCTAATGATAAAAATGTTATTTAATACGCGCAAGAGTATGATGTTCGAATTCGAATTTCATCCAAATGTTTTAAACTTGAAGAATTAATCTTACGTAGATCTGTTAGCCACAGCAATCTTTGCAGGTTCTTAAGCTCTCCGAAACTTGCGTATTTCATATTATCAATTTCACCCTCCATGACGTTTATGAAAACGAATGAAACTGGTAGGCTCTCATTTATCAGCCGTAGATTACCAGTACAGTGCGTCCCACTTTTTTTCTGCGACAGTGGTTTATAAAAATTTCAATCCGAATAAACCGAACCGAGAAAAAACAATAACCCCAAAAATACACCTTCGGATCGTACCCTGGGCCTATCCGGGGTGTATGTACCGTCGGAGCATAATCCATAATAATGTGTAAGTCCTTGGGTAAAGGCACAAAACATGTCCCGCACACAGTGCGATGTACATACGCGCAGCGGTAAAACGAAAAATATCCGACCACGGTGGTGTGCAGAAGAGCGCAAAAACCACCAACGCGCGACGATAAAGCGCCCAGCCGCAGCATTATAAAGAACGGTAATCTCTTAAATAATTTGCTGAAATGTGACAGTCTTTACGATGCGACGCGTATGCTTGCCCAGGTGCTGGGTCGTTCCGGGACATTGTGGCCATGCAGGGTGGATGGAACGGGGAGGTGCGAAAAAATGCGAACGAGATGAGATTGTGTAGGTTGAAGAGCAAACTGAACGTACATGGTTCGTTTTGTTCTGCTTTTTTTTTATTCTGGGTGTTTTTCTCTATGCACCTTCAACCGGCCAGAAGGTGATGGTGGTTGTAGAAGCTTTTCTTCTTGCCTGGTCGTTATCACCATGGCAAAAAATACCGTCGACCATCGAGTATGCCATGGATCACATTTCATGCAGACATGGAGAAAGCAGTAGGGTAAAGTGCACGAAAGTAAAGCGAAGGTGAAAAGACATGTCCTTTCGAGCAAAAGTAGGGGAAAAAAAGTCAAACGTTCATAAATTGTCGTTGCTTAGTGCTGTCACTGGAAGAAACTCGAAACCGGGCTCACTGGCAGAAAAGCGGTACAAGAAAGTAAAGCGAACACTACTAATTTTTGTGCCAAATGCAAAAAGCCGGTAAGGTCTGCTGTGCTTAAATGACGATTAACCCCTGGCCAGGCAGTGGATGTTAAGTAGGGTGAACTAATGATGAACAAACTTAGCAGTAAGCTTAGTGCCATGAATACGCACCGCATTAGCACTGAGCGGTTGTGAGTGATATCGTTCAGCTTTTTGGTGGAATTAATTTCCTTCTCCCGAACGGGGTACTAAATCTCACGTGCTGGAATTCATTCGTCAGTAAGGTGGATGTTATTTGAAAAACCGCAGCCAAACAGACGCACATTGCAGGGTTGCGCAACACATGGGGTAAATCCATCGGCACATCGCACAACGATCCGCATTACACCGAATTGGGGAGCGTACGAAATTTAATGGTTTCATTCGTTTTAATTTTCCCAACCAAAAACCCCACCGTTTGGGACGGGGGTCTGCTGACGGTCTCCGTGGTGCGTTCTTCAAGTGCCAAATGGCGCAACCGCACGCACCGTACATATTACACCGTGCTGACGTCTAATGGGGGAATCCCTTTTTCTATAGGAAAAGTTACCTTACTGTCCCACACACGGAACGGAAGTTGAATTTGAAGATCCTTTTTTTTTTACTTTGGGTAATGTTCCATGGTGCCACATTTTCCGTTTGGAAAGTTTCGTGCCTGCCAAAACTAGCCGAATTGAATTGCTAATTTGGCCACTTTTTGACGCACACGCGGCTGACGTATGAGTAATGGATTGCCGGGAGCGTGATGATGGGTGCCGTTAGTTTGAGCCCGATTGAAATGAAGTGGTGCGTGAGGCGTGCGTTTGATTAGTTTTGGCAGTTTTGGTCTTTTTGCTAATTGATCGACGCACAATCTGCTGGGCACCGACGAAGCGAGAGCTTTTATGCTTTTACCGTCATCGACCTCCAGCAGGGGAGGAGGGTTCGCCAGGTCTCTGCGTTTGTTTTCGTGCATAATTAATTGTGGAGATATTTTCATCCGATATGCTGCATGCAAAAGAGTTTCTCAAATAGCTTAGACGAGTGATTGGGTATTGTGCGAATGGTTAAGGGAGGGTGGAAGGAAAGAACATTAAAATAAAGTTTACGTTCGGTGAAATGAATAAAACATTATTGAAGAACAATATTAGGCTGCACGTTTCTCACTTCAATAGTAAGAAGAAGAAAACATAATCGAAAGAAATAAACTCAGCTGAAAAAATTGGTATGTATTCGTCAATTTAAAAAACTAATAAATTTTTATTTTGTCGAAGGCACTAAAAATAAATCAAATTGCATACTTTCAGGTGTAAATGAACAAATCTAAATCAATTCAAAATCAGCAAGAAAAGGGAAGGGAATTTCTCCATGAGAACAAGAAACAATCTAAACAACGAATCATTTTTATTACTTTTTATTGAATTTACTTTATTTCATCTGCTGGACAAAGTGTAGTTGTGTTTGTTTTCTTTTCTTCACTGTTACATCTGTCACAGTAAGGGTTGTATTTGTTCTGTTCTATTTTCGATTCCACATGTGACAAATGTTTCATAAATCCATTTGTTCGGGTCTCGTTTACCATAGTAATTTCCCTTTTCACATTGTTTTTGTCATGTAGAGATATAAGTTTTCCATTTTCTTTTTCGATTCGGTTTTACTTCATTGATGCACTGCGCTTGTTTTCTTTCTCGTTGGTTTGGCATTGCGGGTATGATTTGCGTTGAAGTTTGACAGTGTGTCATCCAAAGAGAAAGTACCGAGAGTAAAGGTTTTCTGTGGTTGTGTGGCGTTTTCGATTTTACATATACAATATGCCTCCAGCAATGTATCCTATTACCTTGAGCTTGTCTTGCAGTGGCTGTTGTTATGTTTTGTTGTTCTGGATTGTTTTTGTTTTCTTTTTTTGACTTAATCTCTACACCTGTGCATTAGTTGTGTGCGAATATCTTGAATGAACGATCGGGGGTTCGATCGGAAACAGATTGTTTCTTCCTGTTTGTGATGGTGGTTTTGCTTTGTATGTCGTTTTGCGATTACCATGCTGCACGGTGAAAATATATTTTTTTCCACCCCCATCTTACCCAAAAGACAAAAGACATCCATCTTGTCACCATAACGTTCCTTATGCTGGGGTTAGGATTGGATCAGCATTAATCAGTATAACGTTTTGTCTTGTTTGCTTGGAATAAACTATACGACACATTCGATAAGCTTGCAAATATACGCAGAATATCTCCGCTTCGTTTTACACGAGCGGTGTACGTCTAATCTCGGGTTTTTGCCACCTCTTGCCGATATCCCGTGGTGGCATTAGCTGTTGATCAGCTCGCGCTCTCTTTTTCTCTATTCTGCTAGGATATCTGGCCTGCGTATGGGTGAGTGTGTAGATATATACAAAAAGTGCATCTAGAAGTTCACCAGTTTATCCTCTTGTACAGTTTTGCTACATGTGTTGCTTTCTCCATTTACGTTACGCTTGTTGTATCCTTCCGCTATGGATGTGTGAGAGTGTCTGTATGTGGGTTGTGTATGTTTGTTTTTTCACCTGCGGTATCATCTTTGCTATCGCTTTATTTAAATAGTTATCATAAAAAGTATAAGTCATCATATAAAGAGTTTTGTATCATTTTTTCATAGGTTTTTTCTGCTCTCTCTCTCTCTCTTTCTTTGCTAGTTTTGTTCCTTTTTTTACGTGCCTCGCTATCGCTACATCGGCTTTCTGCTCAGGTGTCCTTAACTCCACCATGCCATACATAGTATGATTTCATCCCTGATGGGAAATGAAATGGTACCTCTCCTGTTTCGCCGCAGTGTTCGGTTTTCAAGGAGAAAGGTGGTCGAGTGGTGTGCTATCCATCGATTTTTTTTGTTGTGTTTTACCGCACATCATCTATTCTAGCGCCGGATGATTGAGTCTTGTTTTCTTTATAAATCTCGTTGTTATGTTGGATGATGGTGGATGATGATGAGTGACACAATGGTTAAGCTAACATTTCACCGCCGTTCTTTACACACACTAAATACACTCAGGAGTATCTGATTTAAGAAATGCGTTCCCTTCTACCGGTCGTTTGATGGCTTATCCTACAGGGGAAACGGTAGCAGCAGCCGGTTTGACGGTATAGTTCGAGAGCGTGCTAGTTCTGTATGTGTGTGTGGGTGTGTGTGTGTGCGTGCTGCTGCTTCTCGTCTCGCGTTGTTTTGCATTATTCTAAACATTTACATAATATGCTTCGTACCTTGTCCACACGAAGCAGCAGGGTGGATTTACTTTTTGTCGCAGATCAGGATTGAGCAGAGAGTGAATGGTTTTTTTGTTTCTCTTGTTGCTGTCGTAATTCTATGACTCATCACGGTCAGCGTATTGGACAGGACATCGAAGGAGAGGCAGGATACACGATGCAACGATCCGATCCTCACATTTGGATCCTAATGAGTTCTATCGGTTTTAACCTATATAATCTCTATGTTTGCTCTACGGAAATCAAGAAGGAAACATTCTCTTCCACGAGTAAATAAACAATCTGCACAAATAGAGTAACATTACATCTGGGCTCCATCTGGGCGCGGGAGCAACGGTCAAGCATATGATCAACACAGACGGATACACATCTAAGGCGCTAGCAAAAATTGTACAGAATGGGGTTTGGGGGTGAGGATGCCAATTCGGGTAGGGACCAATTGGGGGCTGCTTACAACAAATTTATTTTTCCTAATTTTCTTTAAACTAGTTCTCATGCTGCTCGCGCTGTCTTCGCAAAACAATAATCATCACCGTCCACACTTTCACCACGGTGGTTTACGCCATTCGTAACTTTGCTCCGCTTAAGTTTCCTAAACAGCTTGTTTGGACTTTCGCAATACTTTCCGGGTTGAGTATCTTCCCCACATTGGGCATTGTTTTCATTGCTAAAGTTTCTTCATGGCTGGCGCACTCCAGCCGAAACTATGGGACATATCCTGGTAGCACATTCACATGCATATATTTACAACAAGTGTTACGGCCGGTCGGTCGGTGCGCTTACTCAAACACTTCAAAAACCACCAGCAAAAGCAAGATAAACTCAGTCGTACGCGAAACGAAAAAAAAATACACCAAAACCGGATACCATATTTCCTTGGACCATCACGTCCTTCGTACACCACCGTATGCGGTATGCAAACGAAACAAATACTTTACGAAACAATTTCCTCGGGGTTTGCTTCGTAAATGGGCCAACTACCACGGCCGGATGTGATGCACCACACAAAACTGCTTCCGTGCAACTTTTCGTAAAGAAGCATTAGCCATTTTTCGATGCAGCTTTGCGATCGAGGGATTGGGAATTGGCTTTTTACGGGTTGTGGTTGTGAAGATGCAGGGCCGTTTTTTTTGTTTTGTTTTTTCGTGTGTCAATGCAGTTTGCTCCACATTTGCTTTACCGAGTTTTCGAGATGAAAGCTGTGTTTACCATCTACAGCAGCGGATGCGACGACGATGTGCATGATGATGCTGATGATGCAGGCGATGATGATTTTCCGCACTTATCACGGTATGCGAAGATACAGCTCCATAGCCAGATACACATGGAATGCCAGGAATTTCTACCAAGATAGAAACCCAACGGGACGCTTTTCTTCGTTTGGGTGGTTTTTCGACCCAAAGAAACGCCAAGCACAAACCGAACTTGAGGGTATTGGCGAGTTGCTTAGGCATTGTGTTTTGTGGTCGAGCAGAAATGAAAACACGAGGGGTGGATTAGAAGTGGATGAAGTTTGCTTCCGTACTTCTGACAACTCATTGTTTTTTTTTTGCTGCTTCGTATATTCTTTTTCAGGAATTCGCCTCCGTCGTAAATAGAGCACCAGCTGAAGGCCACTCAAGGGAGCTGTTGCTTGTCTGTTGCGACGGGTTGAATATTGGGTGAAACTTTTCGGCCAAAAACCCCGACTGGGGGTACCAGCTTCCTCGCTCTCTAATCAATGTGGCACTCCCGTCCGGGGGGTTTGCAGCGGCCGAAGATAAACTCACAGCATGAAGAAAACCGCAACGGAACAGGCACGGAAGTCAATCCCTTTCGGCTGTCGTGTTTCGGTTAAGCTGCAGCACGGTCAGGCCTGTTGCTTGGGCGGTTGTGGCGCTGTATGCCGAACGTAATGCTCGATCCCAAGGGGGTTTTCTGCTGCAGGAATGGTTTCCGAAACCGAAGGTTTTGGTAACAGGCCGTACATCGGGTCGCTATCAACCGATCACCGGCTTCACCTCATCAAATGTGGCGGGGAACTAAAACTTTCGGCCAACTTTTGCTCACGATGGTGGGGCAGCGGTAAGAAAGCTGCATTTGTAAGATGGGCCGCAAAAGAAAGGTTAGAAAAGTTTCAGTACCACTGAGCTGGGTGTGTGGCTCTCGCTTTGTTTGTCTTCCGGATGAAAGTGTGAGCTTCTGGGAATTCATTAGGGACCTTAAGGCCGAACAGCTGCTGACCAGTGTAGAGTAAGCTGTCACAGTTCGTTCCTTACGCCCCGGATTGGAAAATTGGACCGGAACCCGTCTCAAAGGCAGTTCCGACTTTAATTGAATACCGGGTATTTCTGATGCGATTGTGACGCTTCTGACAGCCATACGATGATATCAACACCTTACGGGTGAATGATTGCTCAGGTCTGTCAAACTGTCTATGGGATGGCATTTATTGAAATCGATCTGTGTTTCAGCTTCACGCCTTATGCTAGCAGCATGGTTCATAACACACACACAGATACACACACACACCACCACAGCTATATTTTTCTATGACCTCCAAAGAGAAACAGTGAAAACAAAAATACTCGAGTTGATACAATTTTTCCACCGATTTGTTTTTACGAGCCGCAAGTGCCGCACCGCCATAAAGTTCCATTTCCCAATTACACCATCTTGGTCCTTGGCGTTTTGAATAGGTTGGCGTTTGGATCGTTATGTCCATGCAGCACGATAAAAGTAATGTCCAGGCGCCAGCACGCTGGAATTGCAATGCACAGCTGGAATCCTTTAGCGTCCCCATTCGCAGGGGGAGCAAACGTTCTGTTTGCTTTGCAACAAAGGAGTATTAGTTGAGGTTCGTTTGAAAATTTAATTACGAATCCTGTCCCGCACTTCTCCCATTCCAGGCAGCGTGTGGTGCAGTGTTTGAAGGTTTTATCGACGCTGGAGGGGTGTGGGATATTCAAAAAGGAATGTATAGAGGTTTTTGGGTTCGGGGCTGTTTCGGCTGCGGTGACACCCCACTGTCAATGCGGGTTTGTTGTGGAATAATTGCATTTTACATACCTTTAATTGCCCGCCACTAAATATGATTCAGTCGCGAGTAGTAGGTCGAAAGGGGGCTGGAGTGAATTCATCTCCATAGATGTGGTTAGCTAGCAGGGAACGGCAAGGGACACAGGTATGACCCGTTCCATATTCATAAGTTCATAATGATTTTCATCCACAAACGAGTGTCGGAAGCTAGTTTTGGAAAGCATTTTAAATGCATAATGAGATATTATTGTAATGGGCGGATGTGGAACACAGTATGGTTTGAAGGGAATGTTTAGGAATTTAGTCACACACTAACAACAATGGAATGCGTCCTGTAATTGAACGCCGGAATGTAGGCAACATTGACAAACTGTAGCAGCCAATCAAGGTGTGTTTCAGGAGGGTGGGAGTAGTTAATAGTGAGCATTGGACAAAATGTTTCCAACAACGCACGGAACGATCGCAAATGCCACAGACCAGTTGTTCAATGATTTTCAACCGCTCTAAACAGTTGATGAGCGTTGATCAATTGTCTTTTATTGTAGCTTGGTTTCATTCATATTGCCTCATTTCAAACCAGGATCCCAATTGACAGCACGTTCCAAAAGAAAAATTAAAAAGGGCTCCTCGGTGGAAATATTCCCGTCGAAATAAAAACAACACAGTATGCTCATTCGCCCCTGGACACCGCACACAATGGAGTGTGATTTCAATTAAATTAATTTAATTTTTGCTCCATACTTTCCTCCATGGCGGCAACGGCAGATTGTACGTTACCACCTTATTTACCACCTCACCCGAGCACATTGTTCCCGCTTGCTGTCTCGGGGTGCACATCACTCGAGGTTTGTTATTTTTTGGAGTGCTTTCGGTTGAATTTTTCATTCGATGTGAAACGCATCCGTTCGCGCTTCTTTTCTGTCCATTGTTCAGTTCACCTACCCGGCCGGGCCCGGTACGACCGTGGTTTCCGTCGGTTCCCCTGTGGCGGGGCAAGCGTAATAAATTATGACCACCTCGCGTGCACAACGGCAGAGACACGACGCGGTTGCGAGGTCGTGACTGCGATCGTCACCCTGATCATCAGCATCGTTGCCATCATCATCGTCGCGAGCGTAATTGCTGAAATTGCCATCTTCGGTTCCAGTAGCCAGAGGTTTAATTTGAGTGGTTGTTTATTTTATCAGAGTAAATTAAATTTCATCAAAAAATATATAGTCCTTCCAGCTTAATCAATTTCAAGTTGTGTTCAGCTGGTTTGTTGTTGTTGTAGTTTTTTTTTGTTGCGCTATGGTTTGAATTGGTATCGCGTTTTTTTAATCACATTTACCTTTTTGCATCGTTTTCAGTCGCAACGCTTTCTGCGTACTGTCGCTTTTGCTTGGCTAGAAGGTTTATTATTTCGTGGGGGGAGCCGTTGCTTCATAAAAAATAATAAGCGCTTCTTTAATGTTATGAGTACAAAATGAGTAATGCGCTTCTTGCGCGATCAAATTATTAACGAATGGGGATGCACGATAAAACTGATCGAGAATGTGTTTGTTTGCTAACTTAGCTGGTTTGTGGCCACAAATCACCACCGGTTCAACAGAACGTTACTGCGAAGTCTTTCCTATTCTTACGTCCATTAGCGGAAGGGTCAACTTCAAAAGCTTACCAAACGGCAAATGGCGACCAGAAACAGGGCTCCTAGCAGGCAACGCATCTCACTGGCAAATATGACCGACGCCCTGGACGAGCTGTAGTGTGTGACGCTCAGATCACGTATCTCCGTATCTGCGGAACGGAAGGAAAAATGGATATTGATGAGGAGTTAGCCATGGCAGTACATTTTAACAAATTAAGACTAATTAATCATGAGGCACAGTACTTTCGGTGCGTGAAATAATCGTGCCGCTTCAGCTGAATTTGAAAATGATTGTTGAATTTGCTGGAAAATTCGAGCCGGTCGACTTCAACTTAAGTGAAGCGCTGCGTTTAATGAAATATTTAAAAACCGAATAAACAGCTCGAATGCAAGCAGATCAACAAACACTCAATGTACGGTACACTGATCGTAATCAAACTCACCGAAGCATACAGTAAACACTTGAACACCCTTCCCATTGCCGTTGGGGGTCTTGATGGTAAATGTACTTTTTCATCCTCCCAAAAATGTTCAAGTGCTTTTCTGGCACAACGAAACCCCATTAAGATGTACCGTAGTACGAAGCAACAAATTACTCAATCCACTTACCTGTGTTTGACGTGGTGAACAGAAAGCTCTCGGAAAAGTCACTCCAACCGTACCGGTTCCTATCGAATGTTGGCATCGACGACCGGGGATGTTTCGAAGGCACGAACAGCACCGTACCCGCCGGGAACATGCACCGTGGTCGAGGTTGCGCCAGGATGTCCATCGCAGACGGATGCAGCATCCAAGGATAATGATTTTAATCACGGTAGAAAATCGTTTCATGCAGCCAGCATCAGAGCGCAACGGTGCGAAATACGGAGGAGGGAACGAAACCAGAAGAAATGGAGCAAAAACACAGACAAACCATGAGCCGGGATGAGTTGATTAAAATAAATTTAATTTGAATTTCAATCTAAGAATATGTCAGTCGAACGCCCACAGTGTCGCTGGAGCTTGATCCGCTTAGCCGGTACCGTGTTGGGCTTTGTACGATTCCCTTAGCCCTGCGGCGAGGTTAAAAACAGACAAGCCGTCTTAAGGGTAAGACCGGGGCAAAAGATTCTAACTGGAAGCGAATGCAGAGAACGATGCGCATCTGCATCCACTACACACATCGTGCCTGTTTTTTGTACTGAGATCTGCCCGGGGAACGAACGCACAGATGCTATGCTACCGCCGTCCCCATCGATCAAACTCCCACTGGAGTGACGCCATTATTAAAAATCGATTAGAAGCAATCAATTTTATTCACATGAAGCACATACAATCTGTCGCATGGTGGCCGGGGTTCTGCTTCGGGCGTAAGAAGATTAGCATCTTTATGTGTGCGTGCGATGTATCATTCGATCACATGTTCGGACACAAAATGATGCCTCCAAAGCTTAAGAAGTTAATACGAACCTACGCAGAAGAACGATATGACTACTACTTTCTGGGTCAGGGCAAGACGGTGAATTGTTTCCCCACAAGCTGACTGTTTTTCCGTATGACAAGATTGGATTTTCTGATGAATTTCGAGTTCCCTCTAGCGTCTTTATACGGCTAGTGATCCACTGGATCTGAGTGCCCCCGACCTAATCCAACAGTGACTCCGATGAAGCAGTCTTCAATTGTCAATGTGTATGTTCATTTTTTTTTCTGCACGACGAAAACCCAAAGTTTTAAACATGCTCAGTGCAATGGAAGAATCGCTCCCGGAGAAAGCCACTCGATTTGGGGTTGTCTGAAAGCAGAAACCATTAATTTTCGTCCCACATCGAATGGTTCCACCCGCAGTGTATCATGCTTGCACACGAATCGGATAATAAAAGCCAAAGCACCCAATCATGCTCCCTTGTTGGGTACGGGGCACGGCGGTAGGGAGGGGAAAAAGGCTGTGTAGCATCCCGGTGACCGGATTCTTACCATAAAGTGCATGGCCGGCCGGATTGGCCTGCTCATAGAACCCGAGCACGTGAGCAGGGTTAGAAGATCCGAAGCTCCGAAAGGATGCAGTGTCCCGAAGGAACTGGGCGGCTAGAAATCTGGATGATCACTCATCAATAATTACCTGGATTGAACCCGTGCCTCGTACTGCTGGTCCGGTTCGAGACCCCGTATCAGGTAGCTCATGCCCTGGGTGTAGTGGTGGGAGTAGGGAAAGGCCGGCAGCACAATATCCCGCCAGTCCGTCTTGGACCACTTGTGGTGCAGATTGTGGTAGCCATTGTTGTACGAGTAGCTATCGTACGAGTTGATTTTCCGGTTGTAGTCTAGCATCTGCTGGAGCGTTAGTTGGCATTATTTGAGGACAGCGGGGGTTTTTTTTTTTCATTGTACACCCGTTTGTTGTTATTGCCAGCGATGGTGGTAGAATTGTAGGTGGCATTTGTTCCGTTTTCCACAGGCGCACACAACGACCGCAACGTGCAGAAACGACATCGTTTTGGGATTGGTATTCCGTGTACAAATTGCGGGATTTGATGGCAAGGTGAAGGTTGTCATGGTGTGTGTATGTGGTTTTTTTCCCGTATTGCCGTACATTTTTCCACGGTTGGTGGGGTAGTTGGCGCGTGCAGCAAATTTCCATTCCGTACCGTAAACGAGAATGATGGTCGTGCACGTTCACAGCAGTTCCAGCAGCGCGCAGCATTTACAGTTCCCCAGTCCAATAGGGAAGATCCCCGAATGATGAATGTGACACACACAATGGCAGCACCGAGAACGAGAAAACGAATGAACCAGATGGGATTGAATTAATTCCTCCACTTCCATGTCTTTGTTGCCTGGCGAGGCTTGGGTATGGGACGTGCGGCACGGGGGCGGCTGGCCGTTCCGTGTCGGCCTACAAAATATGACATCTTCAATAAAAGCGTGAAACAAATTTGACCTGAACCATTTGCACGAAATGGGTGGGACGGGTTTGCAGGGATTCGGGGGAACCGGTAGAAGTAAAGAACTCCAATCCGATAACGATTGGATGGCAAATTGAACTGACGTTTATGATGACAATATTATTGAATATGACAGCAGAACTACTTAGAAATGACTGAAGGTAGGCAATTCTATTGAGATCGTTATTCGTCTATCAGTGACTGGTGCAACACGTCAACAAAACCCCTGCTGGTGCTGTAAATATTCCTCTCGTACGTACATTATCACCCGCGTAGCTGTGGTGCATTTTCCGACTGTCGAGAAAGATGCCGTCGTGCGTTTGCAGCGTATCCCCGTCCACCTGCCGGTAGTACAGCTTAAACTCTTCGATCGGTGAATGCGAATCGACGATCCAGGAGATGTTGTACTTGTCCTTCCATTGGCTGTTCGGCACGGAACGGAACACGGCCGTCTTCGGTTTACCCGTCAGCGTCACCGTTTTGCGCGTCTTGCCCAGCTGGTTGTCCGCGATGCAGGAGTAGTTACCGAAGTCCTGCGGGTGCACCTTCCGGATGATGAGCGTGTGGCGGGCACCGCGGTTCTCGATCACGTGCCGTTCGGTTTGGTCGATCTGCATCGTATCCTTGTGCCACAGTACCTTCAGCGTGGTAGAAAGCACGTGCGTAAGTTGCAGATGGATGAAGGAAGAAGGAGAGAAGAAAGAAAAGAGAAAGAGAAAGAGAGAAAAAAAAGGAGAGAGATAGCAAAGGAAGGCAGTGGAAGAAGAAGAATGAAAAAAGTAAAAATAGTAAAACCATTTGTTTAGCTAGGCGTTATGAAGCGCAATCATATAGCATAGATCAACATTAAAGGGTGTGCGTGGTGAAACTGAACGAAGGGTTTTGTTAAATTAAAAAAAAAACAATTCTTCAAAAATTAGAAAAAAATAGAAATACCTCATCTAATACTAAAACATGAACATATCAATCCGATTGCATGCATACTCCACCCGTAAGGTAAACAGGCATAAAAGCCTTCCGTTTACGGAAGCATAAATGAAGGGAAATAATAAATCCTACCGATAATAGTTAGTACTTAAAACCGTGTAAGCTAGTTAACGGAAAACAAGCACTATAACTTTTTACGGTGGAACACAGAAAAGCAAAAAAACACAGGAAAAGAAAAGCAAAGCGAAACCCGAAGCACTTAGCGACGCAATGAACTGCACGGAAAACTACTTACTTCCGGCTGTGATTCACCGTGCACGATACACACGAGCATCGCTTCCTGGCCCTCGCCGGAGTACACGATCGGATTCTCGACGCTTATCTCAGGTGGATCTGAAAAAATAGAAACCAAAACAGAGCAGAACGATATGAAACAAACCATTGGCATGGGAAGTACGAACTGTGAGTAGTTAACCAAATGGGTGCAACTCCCGAAACAACCATGTGCGCAACCCCGCAGGCGACAACCATTTTTGTGTTATTCACTTTATGAAGCATTAAGCCTGTCAGCTTTATGGTGTGTTTTGTTTTTGATGTTTTGTACTGTTTGCAGCGGGAAACGGGGACCGCACGCCACAACCGCAAACAGTTGAGTAAGAAAATTGAATTTAATGCACGAAAATGCAAATGGCCCGTGTGGAAGGAGGCGATTCAGTGCGATAAGAAACTTCCACTCATTCCGTGGTTGGGAGGATGGTGCTGTGGGAGGGAAGGAAAGGGCAGGGAAACAATCAACCTTTGCCACTGGTGTATAATTAAATTAATTCTAAACTTCGAATGTACTGCACTTCAGTTCGGTGGCTTGTGGCCATTTGCGTACTTGAATTCAAACGAACCCGGTCCTCGTGGCCAGAAGTTTCCGGAAGTTTCGTGCGGCTACACCGGGAAGTGGCATCATCAGGAAGTCAAATGTCAAATGACGCTAACACCTCCCCGTCCAACTGCCCAACCACCCTAAAGCTAAAGCGACGCGTACGGCTGGGCTTTCCCCTATCTGTGCTTGGTCGGGAAATACGAGCCATCTCGTGGCTAATTGGCCGAAACTAAACTCTCGGACGAGCAGGTCAGCGGGCGGAAGGGAGAAAACCGCAGCAAACGCAGGGTTCGGGGCGGGACGAGTGTTAGTTGCCTATTAACAGACGGTGGCTAATGCTCGTAAAAGTTTCCACCTGCGTCTCCCATCGGAAACGGGCCAACCGTTGACAGGTTGTTCACAATGCGCGTGGTCAATAAGTTTCGCTCCTGGCGTATGTTCACATGTTCGACATATATACGTGCGGATGGTAAATTCACCCGACCGTCCCGAGTAAGCCCCGGCCACAAACCGGGGGAAAAAAGTGGTAGGTTTGTTTTGCATCGTGCTTGAGGGTAGTTTCGCTTCCCGCTTCGACCTGTGTACACGAGCTGCATGAGCGATGGGTTCGCTTCACTTTCGTTGGGTAATACGAATAGGAAATAGCATAATTTTATGCTGCCCCATAAAAAGCGGGAGGTAATAGACTTGTTCTTTCGGCTTTCTGCGCCTATTTTCCACCTACCATGGTTGAATTCCTATTTTCATACCCCTTTGAAATTGAAATATCGCGAAGAAACCACGCTGTATATGATGGTCGTAGTATTAAGGCAGAAGAAAACGCAAAGCCGCGAAATCGGCTGTAAATCTTGTTTTGTTTGTTTGGGGAAAAAGAAAGAGACCCCGAAAAAAGAGTATTATAATTAGAGGGTGCGTTAAGCTAACGGGAAGTGCGTGGTACGGCGAAATAAAGCGTCCCCGTTGGGTGGATGAGGGGGACCCCCGAGGCATTAAATGCGAAAGAAAAGGGTTCGCGTTTCAAATGGCCCGGATGTTGAAGCCATGCTGGATCAATGCCAAGCGTGAATGAGATTTGGTCGTTTTGTTTTTTGGCAGAGGTGAATACCGGTACCATAAATTTAGTTTATTTCGTTGGAAGTAGTCGCGGTGGACGCTTGAAACAGCGTTGAATAAATGTTAATTTTATTTGAATAGGAAGTGATTTGTCCGGGGCGAGGAATAGAAAAAAAATTAAATAGTAGCAAAAGGGAATATTGGCGCGTACCAACGCACAACATTATCAAACATGCCTTTTGTTACACTTTCAAGTGGGTATGGTTTAATGATCCCATTCACACCGCTATATTGTTGGTGAACAGCAAACAAAAGGATTTTAAAATAGTTACTGTCGATGATCGATAATGTTTGCACAAGCAAAACGATGAGTAATTTAAGCGACGATTGTTACACATAGTTAGAGATGCACATTACGGTTCTTTTTGAAGAACTGGAACGAACTTGTTCTATTTTGCACAATAGTAAATTTGGTTTTGTCCAACACTTCACACTACAGATTATCAACGCCTGCTGTGACGGAAAGGCTTCTTGTTGTTAACTTTCTTATTATTAAACCTTTCCGAATGCGCATTATGCGAAAACTCACAAATTTTCCAAAAGTGACTTTATGCTTTAGCGTCGTATAACGCTCATTTTATCTATGAGCGAACTAGTTAAGTTCATTCTCATTTTTATATGGCTAAAATTGACTCATCCTTTGAACGATTTAGTTCAGTTCTTCCTCACTTTTATATAGCAAAATTTGGCTTTTTAGTGCAGTTCGTTCGATCTTTTTAAAGAATTGCAAGAGGTTCACGGTACTGATGCTTTTTCACAACTCTACTCACAATGCAACATAATTTCATTGCACAACACATCATTTGCGGTCGTCTAACACGGATTGCTTTTCCAGCCCATGTTTTGCTGCACAATGAAGCACTGATTTCCACAGGCACGTGATGCACGTTGTCCTGCTGGTCATTACAGTCTCGTTTTCTCACACCGACCTAATGTTTATTCATCAAATGAAATGTATGCAAATGAAAGTGGCTGGTTGAAAACGAAAAAAAACTCACGTGTGACATCAGCTCGTGCGAGCACTCTAACATTCAATATAACTGCGACTCTTCTGAGTAAGTCTAATTTTTGGGATGTCTGGCACAGTATGCCTACAACTGGACCGGTTGTGAACGGTAACTGTCGAAAGTTTTCCTTCCCTCCCAATTTTCACTCGTTCGAAGCGAGAAGGAAAACCTGATTCTTATCTTAATTGCTAATCGCTGTGAACCCATCATCACATTACGCTGGTTGTGTTCGGCCGTTCATCGTTCGCAATCATGGAGTGAAATAATAAAATGTGAATAAAATAAAACGCTTACTCACGCACGCACACACACACTCATGAGGTGGGACAATGACGTCGATGGTTCGTGATAAGGGCTCGTTTCGGGTGTCGTTTCACCGCACCCTTCAGAATGAATCTCCTTTCGGAAGCTCCCAGCTCCCCTCGTTCCAAAGAAAGTAAACCCGCTATTTTTGGTTCTTGCTTATTTTTTGGCGCAGACTGATGAGGGAAACTGCAACCATAAGGACGGGTGGCGTAAAGAAAAAAAAAGGTAGCAGCTGTCACTCGGATTTCAGCGCTTAATTTTACGCTTGTGCTATAATTCAAATCTACACCTGGGTTCCCTGGGGGAGTACGGGATGATTGCGTTTGATAGGGCGAGAAAGTACACCGCGGAAGCATGCGGCACGAGGCAGGTTTCGACAAATACTTCCAATGCTGTTGGTTTCGTTTTCTTGAAACGCGCGCGGCTGTGGAGCTCCGATCCCAAGGGAACTGTGAAATTGCTGTCTTTTCACCTTGACGCAGTCAAACGGTAGAGCGCCGTGTAGTGGGACGCCCGGTACGGAAGTGAAGCCTATTTTCACAAGCTCGATTTCACACAAAAATAGCTTCGTAGGCAGGAACGCTAGGGCAAAGTTTGCCCAACCACACGGCAGAATCGGCGAAAGGAATGCCAGAGTCGGCGCAAAAAAAAAATGTAGGAAAAACGCAAACACAGCCCCCATACCGAGGTACCGAGTGGTCGGGGAAGTCAAAATAAACGACTCACCAGCACGGAAAGGCCATAAAAATTACAATTATTTGTTGTTTCATCATGAAAATCGCATCTCACGAAAGCGGACACAGCACTCGCCCTTCCGTAAAAAGAAACCCCTTTGCTGACCGAGCGTGATTCGCGCTGAATGTTTGCAGTTTTGCAGATGTGCCGGGCACACACGTAGGTCCTGGACCGGGTTGCCAAACCGTACCGAGGCCATTCATTAGACGTGTCTGGCAGGGCGTAAAATAAGGGTGCGCTAAAAATGCACCCCTCCTGGGTGGGAAGGAACGGGTGCAACCCACCGTATGCAATGTGCGATTTTTCCGACAATCCATGTGAAGCGCTTATGAGAGAGCTTTAAGCGTAGGTTCAAAATGAACCCCACATGAACGAAAACCGACAAGGGTCAAAATGTCGGATGATTATCGTCCGGGTCCGGTGTGGATCGGTACGTGCCTCCGTAATCTGTCATCATGTGG
Source organism: Anopheles marshallii (assembly GCF_943734725.1). Classification (NCBI taxonomy): domain Eukaryota; kingdom Metazoa; phylum Arthropoda; class Insecta; order Diptera; family Culicidae; genus Anopheles; species Anopheles marshallii. The sequence goes on along the minus strand of NC_071326.1, from coordinate 28,761,566 downwards.
CTTCCAAGTTCATTCGCCCGGGTCTTCACTCTAAGCATTCCAGGGCGCGGGGAAGTTCCCCTTAACGCCATCCCCATTCTACCGGAGGTCAGTTGAAATTCCAATTTATTTTCACCTTATTTATCTTCGATGCCACACCATTTGGCACGTTTGTGACTTTTTTTCCCCTGCTGACTTTACGCCCTCTATCGTCCATTTCTAGTTTGTCCACTCCGTTCTTTCGATGGTCATTTTCATGGCCTTCCGCATGGCTTTGTTTACGTGTGCGTGTAAAGTTTTTCCTTCTTTTTGTTTACCCTTTTTTCCTACTTTGCGTCACGTCCACGGAAAAAAGGGTTTGCGGATGTGAGTAGTGTGCCGATGTGCAATGGGGTAGGAACATTTCGCCCTTCGCTACTAGCTCCAGTGCGAGAGTCACGGAGGCTTCGACTTCGTGTGACCAGAGCCCATTCCGGGTGCTTGGATTTCGAGCAGCACCCTTGGGAATGGAATCTCATTTATCACGAATGCTTTTCCGCACCTTCCCGAATCGGGGCAACGGGCCGGAACGTTGGACGCTGGGGAGGCACCAGACCAGGACCGGCGTGTCACTGGGGAGCAAAAATAATGAAAGGGTTTTATCAACGCGGGTACGCTGTGTTTGGTGAGCCTGATTATGTGATAAATGCACGGTTTTGTTCCAGGACGAAGGACTTCCCGCTCGGGACGGAACTTTTCCAACCAAACGAGGCGGTTGAGCGAGAATGGATAGGATGAAAATTGGTGGGCAAGTCGGTAGCATTTGCATATGCAGATTAATACGGAACTTCATACCTGCAGTCAATGATGCTTATGAGCACCGGGCGTTTCGGGTCTTGTTAGGCACGGGGTTTTTGTTGCCCCTTTAACAAGGGCTGATTTGTAGCCGGCCAGTATCTTAAAAACCCCTTTCTCGCGATACCGATAGTGTCTCGTGTTGTAGCTGGGTCCGTTAGACTGACGGTCTGCCACCCTACTAACCCTACGCAGTACTTTGACCGATGCATGGCGGAAAAAACAGAGCTAGCAGGACATTAAAATTCTGACATTTTTTCGCACGCAACGATCGCACGCTATCGGTACGATGTTCGGGGGAGGGAGTCTTTACGGATAAGTAAGTGAAACCCGTTCGCTGACGACCATGGAAGGTATGATTTTAATGAGCATGTAGTGTTTTTGCTAGCGAAAAGTGCATAGTAAGCTGCGCTATTGTGTTCGACTGAAGGTGATGTTTGGGCTGTGTTTGAGGCTCATGTGATATCCTAGCATACTCTTTCCAGGAACTGAAATCCCTCTAACAGAGTCTGATTGAGTTTTATTCTAATGAAAAAAATCCTTTTCCAGAACCTGTTTTCAATTTAGCATAGGATATTTGGTACATTTCAATAGTGAAGTTCGATATAATGATGTTTCAGCTAAAGGCAAAAAGGAAAAGGAAATTTCGCTCGAAATATATTTTAGTTGCGTATTTTTAGAACCACTCCAGTGTACACCGTTCGTACACTCCACGTTTTCCAATTATTGCTATTCACGATGTTGACCCGGTACACTTTTCCCTTTTCATACAAGTTATCAAACTAGCTTCTCTGTACAAAGTGATGAAAGCAAAACTTTGGTACAAGCGCTCGTGCAACCGATGTGACAAAAACGGTAACCCACCGGGACCTTGCTCGGGTCAGGTCCGATCGGAACGTCCAGTGATGAGTCAACGTTCTCGTTGAACGGGCTGTACCGAGGTGACGAAGGTATTAAAAGTTACCACAAACTCTAGCCTGCAACATTCTGTGTAGCATGATTCGTACTATCAGAAAAAAACAACACCCCGTACTAAACCAATACATGTCCGAAATGCTGTCCAACGCGCGGCTGACGTCTGCAAAACCACGATGAGATTGCTTCGCGGTACTGCGTACCTATCGGGTGAGTAGTTCTGAATATTTGATGAGTTATTCTAGTTACTGGTGTGAGTTGAGACATTTTGGTGATTTTTTTTTTTGTTGGATTGTTTTGACCATAACTTGTTGTTGAAGGATAATGGAAAAGAAGATGCAGTCACTATCCATAAACGAGGTGAAGACTCAGATTAGTAGACTTGAAGTGAAAAATACAGGATAAAATGACTTCACAAGTAAATATCCTTTGAGGACAACGTAACGAACATAGTGTGTAGGACTATATGAAAAATAGCCACTCTTTTAATATTAACAAGCATGTAATCTTGTCAATCGAGCGTATAATCTTAGCCATCGTATAATGTTAGCCATTAGACGGATCAGATTGATTAAAAATTTCATGCAGAGATTTCTAACAATACATGAAATTTTATACGACTACATGTGATTTTCGATAACTTCGAGATAAAATTTGGCGACAACGGTCTACGGTACTACAATACCTTTCTGTTATTCATAGTAAATATAGCAATATTTTAGTAAAAGTTGATGTAACAATACAATCCTTGTTTGGCTACTAAAAACTTAATCAAATTTCAAAATACTTACAAAGGACATGCAGAATGATTTGACTGGTAGCCACCTGTCCGACACCGTTGTTGGCTGTGCAGATGTACGTTCCGCCCTTATGCCGGTCCATGTTTTCGATGACGTACACGGGATTGGTGAACTGTTCCTCGCCTGCGGTCGGTCAGGTTTGTTTTGCAGTACCCAAAACAGAAAACGAAACATTTACGATTGAAGATTGTCCGAGTGACGTGATTGCGGGTGAAAGAAAAACATCAACAGGGTGAATGCTCTTACCGTTTGGCAACAGATTGTTTTTCCGGGTCCACGTAATGTTGGGCATCGGGTTACCGGTGGCGGAGCATTCGAGCCGTACCGGCGAACCCTTCCGGACCTGCAGATGACCGCCGGATGTGACGTGAGTGATTTTTGGTGGAACTGAAATGGTAAGAAAAGAGAGAAACACAACGTGATACAGCAGGAACGAACCAGATAGATGTTGTTTAAAACGGTTTGATTTTCCTAAAATCGCTCAACACGCATCAACACCTTTTCCTTCCGTCCACGGTCAAGGTGAAAGTTTTGTGGCAGGTTTCATCTTTTATCGAAATCGCAATCCTTCCCGATGAAAACGTTAAGCAAAAGGCCGGTCCCAAATGCGCGAAATGTTCACCCACAGGGCCCACCGCTTTTCCACCATGAAACCCCCGAAAGTGGAAATCAATTAAAGTGTAATTAAATTAAGAGTTGAATAAATTTGCTTCCTTCCTGTTGAAGGTACCCGCAGCCATCGATCGTGTCTGCCCCGCGTGAAATACGGCCCGCCGGAGGAAAACATTTACATCATTCGGCAAAAGTGAACCCGGGAATGGGGTCCCGGTGGCGGAAATGGGAAAACCGGTATTCGGTGGGAACGAAAGTCAAAAAGCGCGTAATTTCCTTCCATCGGCCGGTCGACTTTCCATTTCCTGGTGCCATGCCGCACGGCTTGAGTTTTCAAGTAATTAATTTCAAATTAAAGAGTGCTTGGGTTTAGTGCAGAAGGGGGAGGGAGATGATATTCGGTTATTGGGGGACGGGACCCTGATGCTGGAAAACAACACACTAACACTTGGGAGGGTGGGCCATCGAAAGCTTTCAAAGGCTTTGTCGAACGGTCGCGTTTGGTATGTTTTGCTAGCGAGAAGTGAACCGACACGAATTGGCCCGGTTGGGGGCACGGAATTTTGTAAGCTGGTAGTGTGGTTTTTTTCTTTATTCTTTGAATGTTCCTTTCCTGCTTCTTGCCGTTAAGAGAGAGAGAGAGTGACTGCAAGCGGGTGAGAAGGAACAGAGGTGGATTCCTATTTATTCCTTCGCTTGAACTATTTTCCAAACAGTTTTCGGCAACCATTTCCGTTTGTTTCGGAGTCCACTTCGGTCGGTGCAATTTGTTCTATTAATAACCTTTGTTTTGTAATTCATTCGTGCTATTCTTGTAATGTTTTCACCGACCAATGATTTCGAAAAGGGCTTTGCACCCTACAGTTGAACGATCGTAGAAGATCGGCGAGAAAAGTCGTTGGAGGCAAATAATTTGTTTTCAGTATTTCCAAGTGAACGTTTACCGGTTGGAGCAGTTTAAAATAAAATGTAACGATCCACGAGCAACATTTCGCATTGGGGTTTTAGGCGTGTGTGAGTATGAATTCTTCAGACCCGTAGTGTAACGATGATGGTGAAGAATAAATACGATCACCGTTTTTATTTGTCTTGTAGCCAGCATCGCAGCACGAAGACACGACGATGATGATGGTGCTTATGTAGCCCGTTGCTTTATGTCTTGAAAGTTGTACGTAAAGGCGATGTGTGTCGGTGGTGCCTGGATGTTGTGGCGCTCTTTGGCGCTGGTTCCACTGTTTGATGATTTTAACGTCACACCGGTCGCACACAACCCAGTCCTCGGGTTGTTGGTTTGGAGGATTTTATTGGTAAATTAAATGACGAAACCGTGCCAAAATGCGGGACTGATGGTGCTAAAAGGTGTTAAACAGTGGTGTGGTTTGCGTGACAGATGGGCACAGGTACGAGGGAAAGGATTTGAGGCCTTTCTTTAAATAACTGTTATGAGGGTTTTCGTCGTTGGGCCAGTGGAAACCACAGAAAAGCATGGCACTGCTGTTTCATTACAGCTCCGAACAAACGCCTCAAATGTCATGGACGTTGTGAAATTGTTGTTCCTGACTCGAAAACGAAGGCGTGTGTGGTTCGCGGTGCAGTTATCGTTACATTATTCACGAACCTAGACACATTTCCGCTTACATGTTTCGAATGTTTTTAACAAAATGATATGTAAATCAATTTCTACTGAAACGTGTCTTATTATCTCGTACAATATCTATCCTTAAGTTCCGAAACGGCGAAGTGTGTGGAGCTTTTTCAATGAAAGCCAGTACTAAACCAATTCTCTTTAAGTTCTGAAATTTATGGGAATTTTCTTTCTGAGTTCTTTGAAATGATTGGATTATTCAGCTTAATTTAAAATACAAAGGGTTAGCGGATTTGTTATGTGTCATCCTTATGTTTTAAGAAGTTCTACGAAGTCAGAATTATAATAATAATTTTTAAGTTTTAAGAAAAACCCCTAGACTACTGAACGTTTTCTGTTTCCTTGAAGTTTTTACCTCAATGCTGATTACCTTATAGGTTGTATTAGATTATTTTATTCTTATGAACTATGTCGGTCACAATGGCATGCATTGGAATAATTATTCTCAAATGGAAAAAAGCTCTGTGAGCATTTGAATTGTATTTCTTTGAAATCTTTGGGAATTCTGGTTAATGCGCAGTTAAGATTATTGTGTGTAATTCTTAAAGGCACCAGAGGTAAAACTAGAATTACTTTCTCCATGGTTTATTTTTAAACTCAACCCCTCTTGAGCTGGAATTTCCAGATATGTTGATTAGTTTTTGTTTGCTGACTTACTTTATGATTCACTTAACTTTTGGTATGAAACACAAAGCAAAATTTATCATTCTTAGGTGCTTTCCATCCATCTTTTCCTTGTTTGTTGATTTTTGTGATTGTTACCATCATCTCAAGGCTGACCAAAATTCCAACACAGCTCAAAGGGTTTAGCTACTATTTAGACTTACTTATCCGTCATTAGCTTCTGATATTTAAGCAATAAACTTTCAAAATTTACGCAATTAAGTTAACTGCGATGGAGTTTAAATCCATCTTTAAGGTATGCTAATTGGATTCAGTGCCATCGCTTACCGGATTCAAATGTACTCGAACTTATTAATCTGACGCTTCGCCCTAAAGGGCACATGCATGCGCCATTTATCCTCCCAGCAGCCGCAAAACATATTTTGTTGATTTTTCATTGACTTCCAACCCTGTAATGCAGCGACAAAGGTTCGGTACTAATGGCCGGTGGTGGTATTGGGAAAGCGGGAAATTTATTTCCATTACATGACTTTGTTGCCCCTGTTAGCCGCACACATACGTAGCGCATAGCGCGTCGGTAATCTCGGCGGGTTGTGCTTTGTACAGAAGGGTGGCCAGCAACTACACGGTTGAAGATAATTTATACGGCTTCCCTTCGGTCAGGTTTCTCCCTTGGTCCCTTACTCTTCCATTAGCCAGCCCGTACCCGTGAAGGGAGTTTTGACTGCAATGCAACAAATATTTCATGCCACTGCCGATCCGATAATAATGATCCGAATCGGGTATGGATTGGTACGGCACGTTCGTACGTATTAAAGCGTTACCGCTTTGGGGTTTTAACTACGGTATATGCTTTGCGATTTTATGGCATCTCCCCTGCGTTGGCCGCGCGGCGGTATTAAGATATGCAGAGCATAAAAAAACGAACCCGGAGAGCTTTTGCAAACCTGCACTGATAACGAGATAATCAAGGGTTCGCCATTTTCATGGTCGCCAGCGGACACCGGTTGTAAGGTGTGAATGTTCCAAACGAGTTGCAGCAATAAAATTTTGCCAAAAAATTCGAACTTTACCATTGTTTGGAATTGACGGAATCCTTAGAAGTTTCACTGCGGGGATCGTCTTCGGGAAAACTCCCTGTCCCTACCCCAGAACTACCGGAATCGTTAGCGTCCGGCATGATCCAGCATATACAGCGCAGGCAGGGGTTCGTTTCGGTTTGGAAATGTTTTATTTATTAGCTCTCCGTATGGTGATTTATTGGCGAGAGGAGTTTGGGATTAGTTTTGCAGTCACATAAATCTCGTTCGGCCTCGGGGGCTTCATGATTTCTTTGCTTGCTCCAACGGCTGTCCGACAGGTAGGGTGTATTTATGTGAGTCCTGCGCGCGCGTTCCGATTTGCTATGGCGCTCGTTCGCCCAGCTCGGTTTGAAGATTGAACGGCAACGGAGAGCAAAACGTAAAAGAGGGCATGCAGAACATAAACATTGCCAGCAAAAACCTTCTCGCTCTCGGGACAGGTTTTTCTTTTCATATGGCCGCTACCTGGTAGGTTGAGATTTCTTTCTGCACCGGAAACTGAAATCAAGCAAACCACCAGTTGGGGTGGAACTTTTCTTATATGCTTCGATTCGTTTCATTACTCTGCACAATTTCTTTCGCGTTTGCCGTATGACTCCGCATCGTGCCGTTGGGGTGTTGGGTGTGTGAGGCGGGAAGTATTTTATTGGAAAATTAAGAGTCCTTCCCGGTAGCACAGGCTACACAGGTTCCCGGGGAAAGGTATGCCTTGTTTATTATTGATTAGAATGGCATCCATAAACGGAACCGGTGTGTGATGGTGAGGCTTTATTGGCTGATTGGGTGTCCCTAATGTGGGTCAATAAAACTCGATCCAGCCAGCTTCCTGCCAGGGGTTGTAATGGATCGATTGGTGTGCCCGGTGTAACCCAACAAGTGGTAGAAACAACGAGCTCGTAGGCGAGATTGTTTTGCAACAACCGATGTACTCATGTACTGGTTCGAACAAGGTGGAAAAATATGACCTCACATTAATCTTTTACAACTCTCTATTGCAAACAACCGGTTTTGTGGTACACAATTTACGATGAAATTGATTCGCCCCACGTACTTGTTTGCGTCTCCCCCCCTGCCCGAAAAATGTGGTCATGAGTTTTACTGTTTTGTTTTGCTGTTCCGTGTCTTCCATCACTTGATCGCAATAAAAGCACATCACAAGCATATGTTTCGTGCGGGTTCTTCATCCGATCACAATCGACAATGAATGTGAGCAAATTTAATCTCCATTATCGTTAGGGATACTGATCCACCGTGGCCCGTGGCGTGTGGGTGAATGGAGGGCAAATGTTTGCCATCGGTTTCACTTCGGGATTACTAATTCTTTTCAACTTTTCCACCGGGAGGACGCTCGAAACGCAGCTGCTGAACGTGCAGTTTGGATGCAGCGACTCGGTACAGCACACGGTACCAGTTTTAAGCAAACATTTGCATTCCCATGAAGCGAACAGTTATAGCCCCAATTAGTTTATCAAAATGTAAATTTTTATATGCTCTTCCAGCCACTGTCTGTTCAGCGTGGCGCAAAGGAAATGCTACGAAAATGAAAAAAAAAAAACTGAGCTGGAAAGCTTTATGTGCACAGCATAAGACCAGCATGCATATTTTTATGCAACTCCCACCACCCCCTGTTTTTTAGAGACTCCATTTTGCAAACGCAAAGTAAGCAACGGAGCGCGAACACTGGAACGAACGATGTGTCACATGTGAACTACCATAGGGGAACATTCGTCGAACAATCTTTTTTTCCTGCTGCTGATTGTCTGCTTTCTTGTTTTGCCTGGTCCTGTTCCTATTGTTGTACGGGAGGTTTTGCACCCCGTTTTCGTGGCACGAAAGAAATGATACGAGTTCGAGCCATCGACTTTCGGGCTGGCGGCACGTTTCATGTTTTCGGGGTATCCAAAACTTCCCGGTTGGATGGGCGCAATCCGGATGCATAATCCCGGTGGCAGGACGCCAGTAGCGAAACTGGTGGAAAGGATTTGAACTTTTAATTCATTCTTTTTTTTGTCGCCGCGCTTGTACAGCGGGAGCTCATCCAGATGTCTCGACGCCGATCAGCCCGCCCAGTTGCGTTCGCTGACAAATGCGAAACGAGTTGTAGCGGACAGTGACAATTGCACTGCTCTTTTGCGCATCGTTTCCACTCCCCTTCTCCGCGTGGAAAGGGTGGCCAGGGATGTTGCAAAGCTTCCGGCCTGAGACACGGTGGAATGTACCACTTTGGTCCGTTGGGGCGGGATGCGCGCAATGAGTCTAAATTTTTCCCATTGTTCCAACAGTGTTTCCGTGCATCGTTCGTTGTCATGAACTTGCGGGGTTTTTTTTTCACATTCCCATTCCGGCCTTGCGAATGACCATTATTTGCGCTCCTGCCATTGAGAGCAGCAGCAGAGCTGCAGGACTGCATGCAAAGCCAACCTTATCCACCTGTCCGTTTCGACGGGGGTATGGAAAGCGAAAAGCAAACAAAAAACAATCGATCCTCGTTTGTTTCCGACTGTTCCGAGAACATTTGTTTTGCATGATCGTAGGCGAAGCGTGAAGTGGAATGAAAATATGAATAACGGAAAGGATCGGAACGTTCGCAAGCATCGGTGAAGGGTTCACCGGGGTAGGGTTGATTTTCCATTCGCTTCAAAACGCTTCCGGACGGCAAGGCGGGAAAAACGATGCAACTGTCACGTGATGCAATCGAGCGTGACAAGCGGGGGCCACCACGATCGGAGATGCAATGTTCGTTTGCCGAGGCCCCCCGAATACCGGGTGTGCCGTGGGAATTTTCGGCGCAGATCGAAAGGGGGTAGGGGGGAGGGAGGGAGGTTTCCCCCTACGATTCGGCATGTGCTGTCAGAGATGAGTTGATTTGACACGAATTTAGCAATGTGATTGTGTGACAGGTTTTTTTTTGTCTATCAACGCTTCGATGAAAATCGATTCGGTGTGGATTAGATGTCGTAGCAGTTTATTGTTCTACTACTGCTAGTTTTTTTTTGCTGTTTCATTGGAATAAAATGCAAATGCATTTAAATGTTGTTTTAAATGTAAGCCATGGTTTGGGACTTTTTATTGCTTTGGAGAGTTTATCGGATTAAGGAATCCTTGTTTGCTAGTTTAGATAAAATGGTAAAAAACTGAATTGTTGGGAAACTTCTGTTTGATAAAATATCATGATACAAGCAAATTTCGTATGCAATATTTTACCGAAGAATGGATAGTGACCATTGGCCGTTCCTTTTTTTACTATAAAATATTTCAATACAACTAACAATACGGGCAGGTCGTCTTTGTTGAAGTTAAAAAAAAAAATTAGATCGCTTATTGTACAGAAGACATTCATTTCCCAAAATTTCTGGAGACTTTCAGTTCACAAAAACTAGGCCATGGAGGATCTTAAAACAGCGCAATACAATGTTTAACTTAGCTCTTGAGACTTTTGGATGTTTGGATAGTGAAATATAAACGATAAGATATTTACCATAATTCTAATTAACGAAGTTAAAAACAACAAAAACAGTGGCTTGTATAGACATGCTAAAGACTTTATATGTGAGTTGTTGCGTAACTAGGCTTAAAGTAGCCAATATGGCGAATAATTATACTTGAAAAGTCCAGTTCTAAACTAAACAATTAGTTATAATCTCACGCTTTTCCATGATTTCATTCTTGAAGGCAACGATAATTGATGCAAAAATAGAGAGTTTTAAAAGCTTACACAATGCTAAGGAGGTTGCTAAATAGAGAATAACAAGAAAGTTAGTAATTATTATCAAACACTTATTTAAGATGATTAATAATTATGGCTAAATCCTTGTAAACTAAGGTCTTTAAATTAAATGGGAGAACCAAGGTGTTTAGAAACTCAATCTGGATCTCTTTTTTATCAGTTTTTGGATATCATGTTTACTGATTAAATAATAATTAAATATTGCCAAACTTCATAGTTTTATGATTTTTATTTATATTTTTTTGTATTGCTTAACACAATGCCGTACCGTTGAAAGAAAAGAATTGTATGTTTTTGTCCTTCTCCTTTGAACTTTCCCGTTTTATTCTGCATTGCATATAAAAAATAGCAATGTTGCGATTATTCTTTGCTGCTTTGAAAAGTACTGTATAATGCTACCGGCTCCCACAACTTACTGTCATTTAAGCATAATCTCGGACATGACAGTAAACCGCCCAAAGAATTTTCTACTAATTACTTTTATCAGATTTTGCTTAACCTCACCGAGGTTGTACCGATGTTGATGGCAGTGACGTCCCTGATGGCACAATTATGTGCCTCGCAATGAACTGTTTCGGCGAAATACACACGAGAAAGCGAGTGGGAGGTTTCGCATTTACTGTTCCTTCCCAGAAGCGACGCATGCGACACGTCACGTAGTCGGATTGTTCTGGGCGGAAATAAATTCCACTTTTATCCATTTGCAACTATCCTCGAGCGATCGTCGGTGCGATAGGGTGCTGCTAGGTGACGCATTTCACGGTCGACTCAAAGTTCGGAATCGTTATCGCACAGCACAGTACACACACACACATTCACACGCAAACACAGTCGCATTGTGTGGCACTTGTGTCCTGAAAAGTTTATTATTTCCGGCATCAACCCAACCATGCTCCAAGTGTGTGGCTTCCGCCACGTCTGTAAGTATGTGAGCGTGCGTGAGGAACCAGAAAAAAGCAGGACGAAGCAATAGTAAGGACACACTTTCAAAGCTCGGCAAAGCGCGTTCGGTAACTCCCAAAGGAAATGTTGTCACGTTGGTGTAAAAAAAAAGCCGAAGCCAAGGGACTTTCAGCTGAAGTTGTGCAAAACGCATAAAGCTTGGCCGTGTTTTGTTGCCGGCGTGCGGGTTACCGCCCTCATCCAGCCGGGTGGACCTTAGGCGGCAGCCGTGCCCGCGTTTGCCATGCTTTACGGGGCACGCTCGGCAGCTGAAAGCGCTGAATGTCTCTCGTTTTCCGGTTTCAGCCAACGTGTCACTAGCCCACCATTCCCAAACTCATGCTCCCGGCGCAATGGCATAAGTCATTCCGGTTGACTCCGGTGTTTGGAAGCTGCCCCGTAAAAGAATTTCCCACGGCGCCCCGAACACGACTGACGTGGGTGGGTTTGTTTCTCTTTCGCTCCTGTAAGACAGTGGAAACCAATTGAACTTCACAACGAGAAAGAGAGAGAGAGAGAGAGAGAAATAAAAAACCACGTGGTCTGTAGTGCCGATAGGGGCGAACTTCTGCAGATGATATAAGCCACCAGTATGAGTATTGGTCCTCTTTTTCCGAAAGTACTTAAAACCTTCCCCATCTATCCTTTCCGTAGTGAAACTTTTTCTCCCGCACCGAGTACGTGAGTTCCCATGCCGTGTTGCCCAACCTCACTACAGGGTAGGACGGAAATCTACTCTCATGTGGAAGTTCATTTTCCTGCTGACTTCCGTTTCCTCTGGGCCACAAACAGGGCAGCACTTGCCACGTATGAAGCGAAGCGAAATGGTAGCGCATTGCGGGAAAATGGCACCCAACCGGGTGGGGTGCAACTGCGGTCAGAATGTGTCAGGAAAGGAAGTGAGTGTTTTTTTTCACCCCTGCAAGGGATGACGTGTGACGGCGAGTGGTGAAAGAGGAAAAACGAAAATAAAATAAAGTAAAATAAAAAAGGGAAAAAACGATGTGACAACAAACTGTCGAAGGGTGGGAAAAATCATCGCTCGCATTTTTGGTGGAGTTCAGGGAAGGAAAAATTCGTTCCGTTCTTTCCGTGCTTTTTCCATTTCCTACACGAACTGTTGATCGTGGGGTTGGTATTTACAATTTGTTTCGATTTGGCAATAAGTGAAACCGTATTGTGGGTGATCGAAGGAGAGATTTGCCACACGAATAAGAAATAATGGGGTCAATTTTGTTGTGACCAGTCGGTGGGTTTGGTAGGTTACATTGTTACGGCACGTAATATCGAGAATAAGCAGTGCAACTATTATTACGACATGTTGAAGCAATATTTTATCTTGAAGCAACCTTAGAAAGCATAGAAACTCTCTAATTCGACCCCGCTATTAGGTTAATTAAAGTTAAATGGGGCTGAACGGTTCGCCTTCATTCGATTGAACAGTAAAGCCACCAGTCATAGGTTCAGTCATAGGTGGAAAGTTTTCCCACAAACAAGCGATGAACGTTTTGAACTGATCGCTCATTAACAGAAGCTCCATTTCATGTCAATGGCGAGCTCAAAAGGGAATATTTCAACCGAGTCTGATCGGATGCAAATCAATACCTGTCATAGCGCGGACAGAGTTATATCATCGTAGACTCGCTAGCTTTACTGCACTCAAATAATGATGATGCCCGCATACGACTGCATGCCAGCCAGCTTAACAGCAATGCTTTGATTTAACTCTTTAGCGATCTGTATGAAACGAGCTTTGACTTCGTTACGGCATGCCTAATCAGGTGAAATGATCCGGTGCACGTTGCTAGGGGTTTTCCGGTCTATCGCTAACTGAAGAGTTTTATGGAACGAACGCAACATTCCTTTACTGCGTGAATCAATTGCATGTTGCTTAACATACGTAATATATCTTCTTCAACAAGCAAAGTTATCTATTTCAATAGAAGGTTAAGATAAAACAAGCTTCACCTACAAAAATTCGTGATCTAGTACGTTAAAACTCGTTGCCAAGCGATGCCGGTAATCACTACGCTGAAATGGTTGTTAATTGTGCACAAAATAACGATCCACATCTGAATGGCGCTGGAAAGCTTAAGCTGCATGTATCGACCATCGGGGAAAAGTTTCCGGTTTATGATGGACTGAATGAATGCGGCCATTTTGCATACCGTTCGTTACTATGCCATCAATAAAGGTAGAATCCATTGGAAATGATTCCAATTAAGCCTTCGAATTCTCGACATTGCTTCTATACTGGTCGTTTCATGGGAATTTCTTCTATTGACTTCAATGGAAAATTTCCAATGGGGTAAAATATGAGTATTGCGAATAAAAATAAAAGTTTGGGTTTAAAACAATCACCATGCAATATGATTTTTAGTTTTTTACAATTCATAGAGAATAGGAAGAATATTGAAACTGAGACATTAAAATAAACAATCAATCTCTTGTAAGTACAGTATAACATTAAGGTTTGATATAAATTGGTACAACTCTAAACAAATATGATAAAAAATGCCAGCAAATATATTAAAAAATAACCTATTTTCGATAGATAATCACTATTACATAGGGTAAATTATAAATATATTGCATCTATACCATAATCAATATCGTAATCAATCATAAATTTTGGAAGAAGTTCGTCACTCGTAAAAATTAATAATTAGCAACATTGCCAAATATTTTTTTAAAAGTTGTTAAAGTATTTTACAATGAATCCTTTTCGGTAGGGTTTGTTTACTCGTTTGCAGGGGCTCACAAACGGGCTCTTTCGCCCGTTATGAAGTTTATCGACGATATTTTAACGGTTTCGATTCCACCAACTGTTTGCAGGAGATTGTAAGTTTCCCTTTATTCGCATCGCACCGTATCGAACGAAACGGAACCTCGGCCAATAAATCCTGACACAGGATGGTTCCGCTCCGGGCAACCCCCTGTCGTGTTCCAAGTTGGGGGTAAAAGTTTTTTCATTGTAACATCCCTGCGCCATTCCTCGTACGCTTTCCCCGGTTAAACGCCCTGAGGGACCGGCCCGAGTTATTCTACCACGTGACACCTTCTAAGCGTTCACTTTGCCAAATGAAATCACTCAAAAAGATTTAATAACCTACGATTGTTACGGTACGTGCGGTGAAAGTTGAAAGGTTGTCTCCGGATTTTTCTGATCCTGACAGTGTGTGTGTGTGTGTTTTTTTTTTTTGTTTTCATTCTCTGTTACACTCGATTTTTCTCTTTGTTGAAAATTTTGCTGCCTTTTCACTCCACAAAGCTATACATTGGTTCCGTGATGCTGTTGCAGCCCGCGCAGGACAAGGCAGCGATGGGACAAGAAAAGCCAACCCGAATACGCTTTGGCGCTACTGCCCGTACCACACTATCCCAGCGCTAGATAAGGATGCGCACACGAGGAGAAAATCTGCGATGCCCGGTGAACAGGAAAAACCCGCCATAAATCAGCATGCGAGACAGCGAGTTTCCTTTCGCAAAAAGATTTCCACCACATCGGACCACTCCGGGAATGAGCCGAGGGGAGGTTTGAAAATGAAACAGTAACAACGGAGCAGAACGAGTGGGGGGCATCACGGATTGGAAAATGGGAACATTTTTGCCATCGGGTACGAAAACGATCGATGATTCATCACGGCCTGCGCCATGTTGGGTTGTTTGGGCAAAGTTTTGCCGGCGTTCTCAGGCGTACAAGTGTTGCTGACACGAAGAAAGCACACGATAATGGGCAACACTGGTTGGGAGTACGGGAGGTGGTAGCAAGATGATGTCTTGTGAGATGATCGGAAGAGCTTATCGGCGATTTGTTCAAACAACTCACAAAAGACGGGAAGTTTTCCGTCTGGTTCGATTGGTGACTGGGGCAGCGGCACGCGCAACGAGCAGCAAAAGCTGTTGTAGTTGGCTGATAATCGTCGACGGGAAGCAAAATACCGTATCGCTCAAGGCACGTTCGGGAAGGAGGAAACATTCTGTCAACGCGGTAAAACGATTGATATTGTTAAGAAATATAGAAAAAGAAACATGCTAAACCAATGTGTCATGTCCTTGGTAAACGATCGGGCATGTTGGATAAAGGCATTCCTAAAATTGATCTTTCAAATACTGATCGATCATAATTGGAATACAAAAAAGGGTGATTTTCATTTCGTAGAGTAGAAATATTTATATTAAATACTACACCTTGAAAAGGTTACTGAAATTGCAGTAATTTATTCTGAATTGTTTGCACCTAATTGCTGTAAATGTACTGAGAATTGCATACCATTAGGCGCGTATACCAGCAAAATGTAACACGATAGTGTTATGTCGATGCTCTTCAAATTTTCAGGGAAGCAATAGACCACATCATTCGCTTCATTTCTGTTCACTGGAGTTAATTGATGTATTGTTGATCGCTTCATTTGCTCGTTTCGGGGAAAATCATTTCATCTTTGGGGTCAAAGTGTTACAGCGAACTGCAAATCCACCGTCATCTTCGGTGCATATCGCATAGCTACTTACCAAGAATTTCCACGTGATGTGTAATTTCGCGCGGATCCATCATGGCGATCTGGCAGATGTAGTCTCCAGCGTCCTGCGGTACTGCTTCGCGTATCTGTAGCGAGTAGCCGTTCACGAGCCGGACGCGCGGATCCGGTGTGACTTTGACCGAACCAGCGGTCAGGATCGCGATGCCTCGCTTCCAGGCCAGCACGTACGTACCTATAAAATTGATAAGAATAAAAAAAGGAAATCAGTACAGCAGTTTGATTAGTGTGGTTCGTTTATGTCGAAACGTTTCGGGACGTGTTCTAGTTTTGGTGAACGATGGTACATTAGACGTTTTCAAACGCAAACAAACCGAAAATCTTCCGCTCCGCGCAACGTGGACGAGGGTGGCCTACGCACAAACGCTATCACTCTGCCCCATTCCACCTTGTCGCCTTATCGAAGGGTGGCAATAAAGTGTAAGTTTTTATGAGTTCTTGTTAGCAATAAAACTGATAGCACGCACCCGAACCTTTCACAGCGATACACAGGGTGAAAGGAACCCTTGGGTAGATTACTGTTCCTGGGTGTTGTGATTATCCCTTCACTGTTTGATGATTGTTTGCTGCCTACGACAACGACCAAACAACGCTAACAGCAGCTCACGCACAGCTCAGATTTCCGCCTCAGAGTCGAAAGTGATCAAACATTAACGAGAGGAAGCATAGATATTAGAAGCGGACCGAACTGTTTCAAGGACATTGACGTGCCGTGGTGTTACACTAAACATTCGAACAGTGGTTCTACCCTGCCCATTAGGGTGTCATTGCGCAATGGCGAAAAAAGAAAGTTAGCTCACTACCGGGTTCCCGCGAAAGCCGTAAATCCCTTGACGCGAAAAACGAACCTAATTAAAATTAATGAAGTCTTTCGCTATAAAATTACATGCAAAATTGATCCCAAAAACCCAAGTGTCTACGTCTTGGTGCAGGGCATCCACTGCTTCTTCACCACTCTGCGCGTCCACCCGGTCGTTAAATGGATGTCCTGAAGCAACTGCGGGGTAAAATAGCGTTGAACCCCCAAAACAACGGACCACTACTGGCCGATGGTCGATGAAATGTTATTGCTCCCGCGAATCTAGGACACCGATGCAGAAAGCTGTTAAACGACACAGAGGCAGCGAAACGGTGGCGTTGGGGCGTTCGATGATGACCATTATTGTCGTAGCGGAGAGTGTTCTACCAGCTGACGATGTTTTTGAATAGGTAATTTAGTCGAGTCCGCACCCCCCCTCTCTCCCCTCTTACGGTGTCATTCTCACTCACCGATGCTAACGTGGCCCGCACCGCTTCGGTCACTGTTAACTGTCAATAGTAACAGCCGTGGTGGCCAGCTGTGGATGGTGTTCATGGCCGCGAGGCCTATCCCATCGGCAAATCACGCTGCGCCATACCAATCACCCGCTAACTCGGCCAGCAATTCGCGCGATAATCTAAATGTTTATTCAGTTGAGACAAATTTTATTTTATTGCTCCCGTTTTACGACCTTTTTCTCGGTACTCCATCGAAGGGGTACGGTCGGGTTTATGACAGTAGCGCTGTGGAGGTGGATAAAAAGCAAAGCAAAAGAGCTGATAGTGGGAAAATGCTTTCGGGTGCGTAACGAAAACGGGTACTAAATGCCTATCAGCTGGGCTAAGCGATATCGAACCGGTTAGATGAGTTGGAACTAACCGGTCCGCTAACTGGTGGAAGATGGATGAATTTTCAACGGGTTGACCGGCTGTCGGTGAAAAGACTAAGCTTTAACGAGTAATTAAAGCGTGTCTTTGTTATGCTTAATGGAAATAGTGCGGAAAATGAACAGACTGAGTCACCTTTAATGTCAGTTGGCGTTGTTTACTAAACCCGAGTATATCGTTAGTCATTTCAGCAATGTCAACTGCAATTGACAGTAGTGTCAAATTTGCTTTTTGACAGTTTGTAGTCAACACTCAATTATAAAATTGAAACTTACACGAAACTCTCTAACTCGAAACTCTTTAAGCTTTAAGTTAGCTGCATTTTACTTCGAACATCGCATAACAGAAAGCGAAGCTTCCCTTTTGTCCATACATTGGTGAGTCATTATTGTTGTTCAGCCCTTTGTTGCCTACCGTTCATACACGTCACATGTCGACATGTTGTGCTGAAAGTAATCGATCTGTACGCACTCACCATCTGCCACAGAACGCGGTACACACATCATGCATCAAACGAAATTGGGAGTGAGTTGCCGGTTTGGAAACAAATGCACGCTCGGATGAACGCCGTGCTGTTTTCATCCATGTCTTTATGAGAACGGAAAGACAGAGTGCCTTTATATCTCGCTGTACACGTCCGTCATTTTTGCGGTTCTTTCACAATTCACCAAACTTGTCAGCATCAGTGGTGTCGCTTTGAACCGACCGGCTGACTTCGTCCCCAAATGGGTTGGCTATCATTTTCCGGCTAGAGCCCTACATTCGCTTACCGTGCTGCGATGGCTCTGCCGTGTGTGCGCGTAAGAAAGTATCCAGCCGAGTAATGCGAGGTCATTCGTGTTTTGTAGCTTCCATTTTTCGTTTCCTCGGCACGCTTGGGAACCGGCCATGATGTTGTTGATCTGGGCTCAAACTGACGTGTCAGTGGTAAGCGGTCCCTCGATAGCGCTGTACAACGCAATCTGATTGAGAAGACATGCGTTTGAGCTGCGAACGGTAGAAACCCTGGGAAAGCACCTGAATGTGAAGAAATTGTGATGTTCTGCGCTACGGTACGGTATCACGGTACCGGTGCTACTCGTGCCGAGAGATGTAGGACAGTGCTCGTTTTCAAGAGTACAACATCGCCATGTCATACGGGGTCGGTTGAAGGTGATGCAACCCTGGCGGAGTACAACATCCAATAAGGGATCTGTTTTTGACACAATTCAAATTGAGTCTCCTGGGCTACTGAGTGCATGGGAATGGTACCCGATTTCATACGTACGTAACGACCACATTGGGCCACTGCTCGCTGTAAGTCGCCGTGTACCATCGGGTTGCCGTGTTGCCAGAATCGATAAAATTTCAAAGCGACGTGTACCAACAATTCCACCCCCGGCTCGTCCGCAAGTAGCTCATCGGCGTCATCGGCGTTATTGACGGTGCGGTTTCTGTGCCTGTCGTTGATTGATTGTCATAAATAATTGTACCACGAACGGGTCCGGTCCAGCCGGTCCGGCCGGTCGAACCAATGGATCTCGGTCTCGCAAACGGCAGGCCAGAATCGATAAAAAGGTCATTCCGATTCGTCTACCAAACGAGTGCACAGTCCGTTCCGCGCAAAACGGTGGTTCGGACAGTGTCCTTTTGAGTTATGAACAGAACATCAGGACAGTGGTCGTGTTGGAACATGGGAAAACATGGAATCTTCCAAGGATAGTGGCACGTCTCCAGGAGAAACAAAGAGCGTGGGATTATTAAAAAAGGATTATTAAATTGGAATGAACAAGGGAACGATTGGGTTGTGGGTCTTTGAACCAATAAGCAACCTGACAGCTTGATGTGACAGTGCGATCGATCCTTGTCATACGATGAGTTACCAGACGAGGGAGATGATGCTCTGTTTTTGAAATAGGTTGTTTTTTTTCCAATCGAAAACTAAAGGTTCTTATTTCGTCTAATGTTAAACAATGTGTTACAATTGTTTTCCCGTTGTAGATTACGCCTTTCTGCTGATTGTTTATGTGTGTTATATTATTTCAACCGATTGCTCTTCTAAGGGGTTCAATTTGGACACCAACACCTCTCATTATCACCCATAACGTAGCCGAAGAAGCACTGTAAAACGGGATCGTACTTTGCCTTTGACACCGTTCGGTGTGCATTAGTGTTCGGTGTTGCACCTTTACCAATCTCCCACCATCTAAAGTGTCCATCTGACCGGTGGTTTCGCTCGAAGGATATTGATTGAATTTGCAATCAAAATAAACTCGGCCACAGTGTGTCCGTGTCCGAAGTCGTTGTCTGGACACCCCACTGTCTGACCGTCAATCGACCTCGGAAGCTATTGCACTCTCGGTGTGCTTTGCGCTGTACTATCCAACTGTCAAAGCAAATCGATTAATGTCGTTAGCAATAGGTCAGGATCAAGCACACCGGCATGTTCAGGGTATCGCTAAATCATGTGGACAGGGTCGGGCGACTAGGTGAGTTTGGACAGAGCGTTGTACGATGGTTTGCCGCTGGGTATGCAATCGGATGTGTATCTTTCCTGTGTCGAGCTGGCCTTGTTTGCCGATACAAGGATTTGATGAATGGCCGCTGATTACTGGGTACTCTGGGCACGATGGGCACAGTCTAGAACTGTCCGGCTGACCTTTGGCATTCGATGATATATATATGTGTGACGGTAGTGGAGCATGTTCTCTTCCTAGGTACTATGAGTGGCGTAGTTTCTGGATAGGCATGCAGAGGCATCCTAGTGAGTGTGTGAGCCTGAAGTTAGTTCGGGACTGGGAAAGAGATCCGATGTCGTATATCACCTGTAGCACTGATTTATTCTCGACTAATATGCTGCGAACGGTTCTCCGCTATCAAGCCAAATAACCAGTGCAAATTAATATTATTATATGGCTGGTACGAGTCTCGACGCAAACGATAATAATAGATGCGTTCGTGCCTTAGCCAGGTTAGCCTGGGTTACAATGTAGCATTGCAATTTCCACACAATGTAAAACATTCTCAACAGTTGCATATTGTTATTTGAAACGAGATAGCTATGTTAATGATGACAGGAACGTTGTCACGTACATACACGAATGAGACAACTTTATTTTTCATATCCCAAACTGTCACCGTTTGTGGTAAACCGATAAGGTTGCGATATTTTCCATCTCCGGCAAGAATCAATATGTTTGCTGGCATGGCAACATATTGGTTCGCGTAAAAACTCCACAACCTCACTTATTGATCGGGGGAATGTTTTAGAGCCATGTTTCGCCGTGTCCCACCGAGGTCAGCGTTTGTACCGGTCGCTATTTTGTTATGCCTGACCGCAAACAAATTTTCACTTCCGCTCCCTGTTTGTCGTTACATGCATCGGTGGTGGTTAGGTTTTTTTTTATGGAAAACCCCCCTCTCTAGCACCCCAGTTCGATTTTTGCGTGTTCTTTGCCTTCTGTTTGGCTTGCTTTGGCACAACGGTCAAGCATGGTCAATGGCCAGACCATGGGCATGGTGTGTATTGTTGCATATTAGCGCGACCCAGGGAAATTTATTGCCTTCAGACACCGCAAAATGGAAAACCGATCGATTTCTGTTGGCACGTCGCTTTGGTTGCTCCTGGTCAATGAATAATTTTACCGATCCATTTTCCACCGTGCCGGCGAGAGTTTTGGTTGGGCGGGGTGTGGCAGGAAAGGGACGGAATTTTCTGCCCGTACCCAGCAAACGGAAAAACAAGTTGCTCCACCTCATCAATGTTGCAGCAAACTCCCTTCGCGCTGTGTTGAAGCCAACGACAGCTATGAATTCAAAAATATGACAAATTTCACCCTCGACCACTTTTCTCGTGTGGCCACACGCCAATCCGTTCCAAACCGAGGGAACAAACAAACGGGCTGCATGAGCGTCCGGTGGGAGCAGCATTGGTTCGAAGGTGGTGGGAAGGTTTGTGCCGTGGTTTTGAATTCCACCGCCGTTGTAAATTTGCCATCCATAACGATGACATTAAATATTGATCGGTCCCGGTTGTGGTGCGGATTTGTCAAATGCTGAGGTTTTTCCGACGCAAAATTCTCACGGTGTGCCATGTCTTGAGTCAAATGGGTAAGACATCCTCAGAATGGGCGGGGCGAGGGTTCAACGTGGCGAGCTGTGTGCGGTGGACCAGGGTTGTAATTTATTTTCCATTTAACTGCAACCATAAACAGTTCAATGGCATATTTCTTTCGGGAAGTGTACGCTTTTGCTTAAAGTTTTAATGCTTCAAACAATGCACCCGGTCCGGGCCAGGGACGACAATGCCAAAATCGATTGATTTATTGCTCGGCGATTGTTTGTTTTATTGACAGCCAGGGTTTATAATTTATGTGCGATTGGTACGAATATTTGGCAGCGTTTACAGTTTGCGTTTTAAAGGCAGCACGGGATGAATGTTCGTTAGAAACGTAAAGTGCCTTCCGCTGAAATGTGTTCGTTCAAAGAATCGTACCCGTCCAAAGCTGAGGTGGTTAAAGTCGTATTTTTTTTAAATCAAAAATAGTTTATTAAAAGCCCGAATGAACCAATAACGAAATATAGATTAAATTCTACTTTAAAAATCGGAAACATTCCAACCTGAAAGAATAGGATCAAAGCATACCTCCTGCTAAGCAGCACTTTGTTTCTTTCCGCACAAATAAAGTTTGGGCCATTTTTTCACTCCAAAATCCCTTTTACAATGGGGTGCAAAGGAACGAAAGAAAAATATGCTTCATAATATAATAAAACCCTGGTACGGATCCTGTCCCATCTCGGCATTGTAGTAATTTTTTAGTTTGATCATGTTTTGAGATTACGATTTTCTTTTTGTGTCCGGATTTGGTGCACCTTTTGCTAGGCGTAGCCTGTAATGCAAAAGGTAAAAAAAAGGATTCTGTTTGCTCATTCCCCTAGGGATGTTCGTCCACAAACCACGGTGCCCATATGCGCACCCGGTTCCAAACGAGCGTGTTTGGTTGTGTGTGTATGAGAGAGAGAGAAAAAAGAACGAGGATAAATCAATTTGTGTTTTATTTGGCTCAACCCCCCGAAGGCCCATGTCCGTACGCTTGCTTGACCACGGAATGGTTGAAATAAAACTCCACGTGCCGGCCGCTGCACAGCGTGCCGAAGGAGTTTGGGTACAAATTAGGCGGTTACGGGCGATAGGTAGGCGGTCCCAAACCCCCAGTTGAACGCCTCCAATAAGCCGTTCTGGGTTGATCGCTTGTTTCGGTCACTCGCCGACCAGCATGCACCGGGCTAGTGCGGGAACGCGCCAAGAACCACCAGCAGGACTCCTGTGGATAATTTCCACATTGTTATGGCTCCCCCGGGGGGATACCGGACCGGTGCGGTATAAAAAATAATCTGAGAAATGAATGCCTTCCTTGCAGCCATTTGTTTGCTGTTGTCGGGATGCGGCGTCTGACGAGTGGATATAAAGGGTTCTCGGGACGAAGGCGTCCCGAGAAGATTGTGTGCTTTGAGAAGATATGGATGGCTGTTTGTATGTGCGTGCGTGTGTGTTTGAGTGTGTTTGAGAAAAGGGAATCCATTCGACGCTTACCTGGAGAGGCTACTTCGCAGGGTAGTGTAATCGTATCGCCGACAGCGAACTTGAATGCTTCCGATCTGGAGATGAATAGTGGTTCCGCTTTGTTGAGTATTTGACTAGCTGCTTCTCCTGCGAAAGACATGGAATGTAATAGCACAAAAAGAAAACCATTAGAAGGGGGTGATTTACTAGAGCAGTACTGAGCGGGGTGAAGTCAAGTGATATGTCTTCCGGCGTATATGGAACCGACATATTGCTGAATGGAAACTCAACTTTTGGAAGTGATTTTTATTAAATTTTTAATTCAAAGAAGTGCATTTTGAAGTTAACGTTCCCTTCAACTGTCTCACCGAGACCCATCACATCTGACACCAACTTCCAGACCGGCACATATATTCCGATCAGCTTAATGCACGGCCAAAGGGAAAGAAAGTTTTTATTCTGCCCAACTGAATAATGTATAGTACATTTTTAATTGGTGATACAAGAGCCCCTGAATAGCTTGCAATTGAGCTTGAAATGTTAGTCGGGTTTTTATACGAGGGAGCATTTTTTGCTTCTTTTTTGGGCTCTGGTTGGACCAAACCATCCCACCAGATTCAGGCCATCTGAATGATCGTTCTTCAACGTTTCTATTTTTACTTTCCAACATTTTTTGTATCCAGCTACCCTGCTAGATAGTTTTCCAACTTATGAAAGAACAGCCCTAACGAAGGTAACACCACCACCCCTGGTACACTGGTGATGGCTTAAGTGAGCGTAGCACACGGAGGGATGGCGAAAAACTTTTCATTTTCTTCTGGCCTAAAACAGACCCTCCGTGCAGGGGAGAAGGAAAATCGGATGCAACATCCCGAAACCTCCACCAGGCCAGAATGACCGGCAGAAAGCTTGGGTCGGTGAATAATAAATGGCACTTGGTGAAAATTATTCATCCGAGCGCACACACAGAGAGAGAGCGCTAGGGATAAGTTTTGCCTCTCATATTAATTGGCCGGCTCAGCTTTGTGCTACGGTGGCTTAGCCTTGGCTAAAGGGAAGATTTGTGCAATGAGACGAGTGCCAAGATTTAGTTTGCTGGCTTGTATGAAGGAAAGAAAATTGATATGGTTCCTTCTTGTTTTTTCGCTCTGTTTTGCGTCGTGTTCTGTGGTTTGTTTCGGAAAGTTTAAAGTTTCGTGTTTGATAGGATTGCTGCTAATAGAAGGTTATTTTTCCCCACTATTCATGCTTTTAAAATAGGCGAAAGAAAATGGATTTTTATATATTTGAGAACATTGACGTTATTATCCGACACTCTTGTTTCTGTTGTATGACGGGAGGGTTTCAAATCACGCACCATCATCCGAAAGGAATATTCGTTTTACGCTGAAACGTACACCCAAAAACAATGGGATAAGATGAATCTATTTATAATTCGCTTAAGTTGGTTGATTTTGTAAAAGTACTGCCCCCATTCGCTCAGCTTGAAACCACATCTGCCGTCGTGCGATATCCACACGGTGCGAGCGATCCTGCAGGATCTTCCCGGCAGGAAGCACTTCTAAACGACCAAATCTAGCTCGCCCGAAATACATGTGGCCTTGACGGGCCAGAGTGGATTATAATTGTGTTTACCATCCGTGACAGGTGGAGTTTTCCAGCCGGTTGGGCGTGGAAATATCGGGTTGCACGCGACGGATCAGGTTTTCCGTCGCTTTGAACCGTGCGACGTAGTATGCATGTGAAGTAACTCGCTAGTCTCGTTTGCTCCGGTTTCAGCATTGCTGCGGGTTTTCGGACGGTTTTGCACGGCTTTCGAAACAATTTCTGGACCACTTTTGATAAACGTCGACTTCAGACGGTGGCTGTACGCCCGGTCGCCTTCAGGCAGGAAGAGCCAGCGTACTAAACGCACAAATTACTTTACAGTGGCTTGCATCTTTGGCGCTGCCAACCGCTTTCAGCACCAGGTATTCAGTTAACCTGTAGGTTAAATGGTTTTGTTCATTCGCGCAGTGTTAAAACGCACTCTGGGAGCGGGAAATTATGCCATTCTTTAACTTTTGTCTCGCATGAGAGAGTATTGCTCAATCACAAACTGATGTTTTATTGTTGTATTTTTGGGTTCTTGTTTAAACATTTGAATAATGCTTATGATAAAAAGCCGTTGGAGAGATAAGATTGTTAAATAATATTTTTGAAACAGAAATGAATTTTATAGTAATTTTTTATGTCTTTGTTCATCTATTTGTTTTCTTATCATTGTTTAGTTATTATATATTTATTCATCAATTTTCCTTCTTTAACTAAATTATCCATCGATCTATTTATGTGCTCTTTTTTATATATGTATTTTATCATTTGATCAGAATTTATTAATATTTTAAACTGAGAAGGTTTAGTAATTTTAGTGTTATAATAAAAAACAATCGACTTTGCACTTATGATTTATATACTTTGAGGTCAAAATTTTGTTATGTTAAGCTTTAATCGTATTGAATGAAAAACTTGGCACGAAATCCCATTCCTCTTCAACAGCAATAATCTCTTAAGAAAAAGGAAAAAATAGCTCAAAAATTCCATCAAATAACTATCTCCCACAGGACTGCATGATGCATGATCCATTCCAATAACCCTTTTCCGTTCGTTCTATTTCAACCACCGGGGTTTTGGTTTATTTGCCCACCTCCGCCCGCCATTGCGAACGTGTGAAGCGATTTTCCTTCTGCTTGCCGTAGTCACTTTTGTTCATCAGCCGAGCACTGATCGAAAAGAATCTCTCCCTTCCCCCAAATTTCCTTTACCACGTGGCTAAAGGAGCCATCCTTTCCTGCTTCCTGCCGAGGACGCTTCACCATTATCAGACATAAACGGAACACCATCACGTCGCACGCCGGTAGCATATGAAATGAGAGTCATAAATTCCAGCATCCCTAAGGGAACGATGGTCACCTTCCACTCCGTGATGATGTTTTTCTCACCCAAGTTGGGGTGTGTGTGTGTGTGTGTGAGTCAGAAACGGGAAAACCACGGACCAAATGAGCCACGAAAAATGTGAAATCGTTTTCACTTTCATCATGCTTTTTCGCACTCCGGAAGAGACACCACTATCGCGAACGTGAGCTCATTTAATCTGTTCAGCTAAACTTACACCTTGGATGTGTTTTTTTGTTGCTTGAGAGGGTGTTCCAACATGGTAACAGCGTTGTAGAGTTTGTGCATTTAAAAAAAAATGCTTCCTCTATTGTTTTCCTTCCTCGGTAGTATGAAAATGCTAGAACATGCCCTGTTTAAATGATAAAACAGAAAACATTCAATGGTATGGGAATCGACAACAGCACAGCAACAATCTCCTGTACCCGTTTCGTAGGCAATAATCATTTCGCCCTTAATTGAAATCGTTTAACCGAGATGGAAAAACACGCGCCCGTAACAGCCGTGTTTCGTGTGTCCCAAAATGGTGGTAGAAATTATGCAAAACTGTTGTGCAAATAAACACAACACACATACCGTACCCGCTGCCACATAACCGTAATCGGCAGGGGAGGAAAGTGTTAAGAAAGAATGTACGAAGCGGTTTGGCCGATGACGCTGTGTAGCGAAACGAGCTTTAACAAAACGTACACCCGTGCGCGGCGTACCCCTAGAGCGCTATCGCTTTCACCATCTGTTGTCAATTGAAAGCGATTTAAAATGGGAAAATCATACACCCGCTCAATGTTCGTTGCTTGAGTGCGCCACCGGTATAAACGGATACTTTAGGGGATTAGGAACAGTGTCCATACGGTGCAGGAGCAACATTCCGCGAAGAAAGATGTCACCCCGGGAAGGGGAAATAGTTTTATAATTACACAGGAAAAAACCGGGCCCGATGTGTGCACTCATCGCCTGTGCTGTGGGGTGTGAGTGTGAACATTTTAAAAGCATTTCTATTGAATTTCAGCTTCCCCATTTTCATGATCCCATTTGTTGCCCGTGTTAACGGGACCATTCGATTTTAATCAGCCAAATTGTCGTACACACTCTCAGCTTGTCTAGCATCCAGCGGACTGTGCCCTAATCCAAATGAAAATTAAGGCTTTCGCAATAGCGCAACGCTATCAAGCGGATGGCAGCAGGCGGGCACGGTCGGAATGGAGAATTAAGCTTTTAACGAACCGAAAGCTAGCATAACGATTCATAATGAGGCATTTTCTGTCCCGGTGGGTGGGTGAGATGGGATCCTGTTATTTCTTTTTCAGCCAGCTGCTTTTTTCCTGGCTGGGGATAGAAATCCATATGCTACGGCTACCAACCAACATCAAACGATGCACATTACTTCAGTCGTGAATGGTTCGTTTGACATTCTCGATGATGCTTTTTTATTCTGTAAACGCTAGCTTCCTCGCTCAGTGACGTTTCCCTGACTGGCACCGACGGCAGATAGAACTCAAAAGCCCATCAGCTTCATCATCATCAGCCGCAGCAGCATGATCGTCGGCATTCTCGTTGTCATTTGCCGGTGGCCAATGTGCGACATGCTCGATGTACCCCTTTTTGGGCGGGCAAATAATCGCACCGGGAGATTGGATTTGCGAAGTTAGCAGACCGTATAATGCCGGGCGTATGGGCGTATCCTTGTTGCCACACGTCCGAATCAGTCGGCCGGAAGGAAGCCGTCCCCGGGCAGAGAATTGAATCAAGTCGGGAATTATGAAAATTTTATTAACCGCTTAAAACACACCCAAGCCCACACACACGCGCCGAGAAACCAAGGCTTCTAGGCGTGCAATTAAGATAAAAGCCTGCGCAAAGAAGACACGGGTGGCCACGGTGGGCATGGCACATCCGAAACCGTGCACCGAGCAGCAATTCGCAGGGTGGAGAGTGGATTTTAATTGCATTAATACGACGGTTTATGTTGGCGATTATCAGCTTTGCCGTTTTGCCGATCCACTCGGTTCGCAATCGGTTGGATTAAAGTGCGGCTACGTGGAAAGAAGCGATCAGTGTTTCCGTGCACCGCGTGAACGACTAATTCGATGGAAGGTCGTTAATAAGTCACGGAACGACGGGTACCCGAAATCACCTCCCCCGACTGGGATGTGACAACAAACTCTTGGTTAATGCATTTTACCGCCCAAATGTCAAAGCGTCGTTAAAATGGGAGCGGTTTAGCATTTTTTGCTTGTGATAAAGACACACACACACACCCATACTGCATCAAAACTTTTTTCCACTTTTTGCCTAACCAAATTAGTGTGCGAGTGTGGGGATGTGGGTTCTTGTCTTGCTGGGAAATAAAGAACTGTCAGGTTCATGTACCTCGCCGTGTACGGTACTGTCTGGCGTGACGGGTCGTGTCAACGATAAATCAGCCCGTAAACGAGCCGAACGCGCCTGTTACGTTGCTTCTGACCCTCCTCCTTCCCCCTCCATCTCCTGTCATGCAACTTCTTTCAATATGGTTCGTTCGCGATTTGCCTCCTTGCGAATCATCCACACCAAAGCAGGAAGACAGGGTCTTACCGGGAGTTTTTTCCGCGTTTCGCACATTCGAGACCCGGTGCGGTGTGGCGGATGCCACAAAATGTGGTTATCGTTCACAAAGTTTAATTATCTCATAAATTCTACGTTATAATAATAAGAAGAAGCACCCGAAAAAAAAGTTACCCGTCACCGGAGCAGGAACACAGGCCGGCCCAACTCGCTCTCCACGGAACGAAACGATGGTGAGGATGTATAATGGGGAGTTTCTTTTTCTTTGCTTCTTCTTGTTGCTCATCCGGCCGCACAGTGGGCAGTTTTTAAACAAATTAGGGAATAAATAGTATTTTTTCAAAAATTGCTCCATTTCATCAATTATCGCTAGCATTAGTGTGGGATAAACAGATTGTGCTTTTAATTGTGTCTAATATTAAGTTGTAGTTCTTCAAGTTCTGTACCGATTTCTACAACAAATTTTTAATTTTCTACATAAATTTATTTATTCTCAAACTATCTTGGGGCGGCCGGTAGTGTATTAGTAGTGGTGCCGGTCTTTACATGACAAGACCGGTGCAAAATCACCTCCGGACCAATCCCCCGTAGCAAGAACTGACTATCGGACTACGTAGTAAATTTAGGTCTAGTAAGTCAGAAATGGCAGGCATGGCCAGAGAAAATCGTCCTCAAATTAACATATTATAAATGACTTTAGGAAATTTTAAAAAGCGTTACCAACACATACAAAATTATCATCACCATATCATTATTATCACCGATGGAGACGCCCAGTACTTATCAATCTTATTTTATGAATTGTGTATTTGATATTGAAATGAATTACAATAAACTAGGATTTTGGGTTTGATGCACTTTGTTTTGATCACGTGTTTAAACAAATGATGCTACAATATTTTGCACTGCACAAGAGACTACACTACTCTACATCATACCCATAAAGGTAACGGGTAAGAGTTCCAAAAATACTTCATTCTTAATGATTTGTAACAGAGTTATCAATACTTGCGATACTTATCAACCTCACTGTTAAAAATACAATGGCATTGGGATTTAATTATTTTCAAACGGACGTGTTTAAACATGATAGAACAAAAATGATGTCTTGTGGAGGCGCCTAGTACTTAAGAAACTCAATTTATTGAATTGTGAAGTTGAAAACAAAAATTATAGTAAAATCGAAGAGAGTTTTAATTTCGTAAAAAATCTTACGCTCGGCTTAACTTAACTTAACTTAAATACCAGATTTTATTTTTTATTCAATCGGTTTGCTTAATTGCTGAATGACAACTAGTTGATTTTTGGACTATAATGTCAAAAAATTCCCAACGTGCACTAGTAGGTAGTCAATTCCCACCTCTATGCGCGGTTGAAGCATATTTTTCTGCCTGCTTACCTTCTGCTATACCCCAAACTCTCATTCCTGTCCATTCACTGGCAGGTGTGGTGGGTTTGCTGTGTGTCCTGTTCCTCATCAACTGAGTTTGGTTTGTTGGTGAGCGAGTGTGTAAGAGCGCGCGAAGAAGCTGGTGACCATAATGATAGGTTCGCTTCGGCCGCGCTTTGCTACCGCTTTGGGACGCTGCCTCATTGCTCTACACGCGGTATGAATTGCCTAACTTCATTATATTTTAAATCTTCCTCCCAACGCGAAGGGAAGTGGAAATCTCTTCCGGCCAGATGGAAAGCGACAGCCAAAATTGTGGGCCCCCGTTACTGGTTTCTGGTAGCGGGCGTGCTTTACCGCTACGATGACGGAAGCTGCCCAAGCTGCTTAATCCTCCCAGAGTCGTTGATTTGTGTAGAAGCGAATGAATATTTAAATGCTGTGCTGTGTCAGTTTGTGTGGGGCTAGAATTCTTGGAAGACTATTTCCATTTGCATAGTTTGACGTAGCGATCTGTGAAGTTTTGATAATAGAATGGCGCAATGTGGTTAGGATGGCGATAAGTCTGGGATTACAGAGTAATCGTTTTTTTATAGAGTTGATGGTTTAATTGTATTAAATTCAAGGCAAATTACGATAATATAACAAACTATTACAAACTTAGACGCTGCAGATTCTTTCTTCACTCGGCACTCGTAGCTTATAGCTTACAATCGAACGCAAAATTTACATAAAAAGCTCATTTGGGCTAAGGCGCACAAGCAAAAGCACCCTTTAATTGCCTTATGCTTCTTGCTGTTTTCATTGGCTTTATTTATTTTCGAGGTTTTGCAAATATCTCCCAGCAAGATGGATAGTGTGGGAAATAGAGCCATTTCCGAAAGTTGTCTATTCCGTGTGGAAATGGTAACAGTCATGAACTGCGCAAAGCCCGGATTAGGCGGATTGCCGATGGAAATGAAGTCAAAGCACCAATCTCAACCTCCGCGACAAGGCGTGTGGCAAACGTGGACTCCGGCGAAAAGTAAAACAATAACGGCCCATCATCGTAAGCCCTCCCCTAAGTCCTGACCAGCGCGATGCAAAGCGCGAGAAACGGGGAGGGCACGTCGAGCGCCATCAAAAAGCGTTGGTGGAGTTAAAATGAGCGCTTTAATGGCTTATGATGTCGGTGGTTTCTATTCTTTAAAGATTGTCTAAAGGAGGATTTACAAATTGGTTGAAAATCCCCACCGGGAAGATAGTTTTAATGGCTAAGAATGAGATAGGATTAGCGAATATTTGAGTTATACGTAGTTTGTAAGCAGAAATGTGTCACGAGGCGTGAGGTATTGAACCAAAACAAATCGATAAAAGTCGTACAAATAGAAGAAAGGGAAGAACAAATCCACTACAAGAATAAGCTCGATTGGAAATGAGTTTTCCTATCTCTTATCTCATTTCCCATTTTCTCCCAGTACCGTTCGAGCCGGTTCGAACCGAAGTAGATTGTTCCGGAAGATTTTGTTCGATGTGTACATCCCCGGACATTGGATGATTCCTTCTTCCGACCAGAAGTATAGCGCCAAGAGTTTGCTTTAAAGAACGCTGGTACTTGAAGTGTTGTAACAATCAATTCTGCAATAAGTTAGTTTGCTCTTTCGCTTTTCCGGATTCGGACCCGATACCGCTAGCACTATTTCTTGCACCCTCCTGCGATGGCTCCCCGTTTACGGTAATTTGAATCGAGCAGGATCGAGTCGGAATCCACCCGCAATGGTACCGCAATGGTACGGCGTTTCACCCTGCACAACTCAGAATCGTAGTCGGGTCGGTAAACATGGCAGCAACATAACGCTTCACTAAATTGGAATTGGTCCTCGAACTGCAGGCATGCGGTGTTCGAGAGCATTTTGAGTTTGATTCTGACGCAGGTTTTCACATCAGCGTTTCATGAGGTGAGTCAAATCAAAGGTTCTTCCACAACAGAAGGAGAAACTTCTTTGGTTTGTGGCGTAAGAAGTATTGTTTGACTAGTGAAGGACACGGTTCGAGAGGACAGGAACGGGATTAGATTTGTTTCTCAGCATCAGAGAAATGGTAGGAATGATATAAAAATGCCTTACGGCCGTTATAAATCCTTTTGATCAATGGTTGTAACATTCAGCTGATGGTTTGTATGTTATCCGTTTTCAAGTAAGTTTCTCATCAAGTATAATTATATAAAATTTACTAATGTAGTGTGTTTACACTTTGAATATTTGATTTGATTTCGTTAGTAATATTTCTAATATGGAAACAAAAAACGAAACACATGACATAATCCATTTTCCTTCGCCACAATCACATTATGGCCGATGTTTTCATTCATTATGTAAATGTTCTCTGATAAAACGTTAGCTCTTTTGTGATTGCACCAGTTTTTGGGGCTTGTAAGCTTTACTGACCGGCATTGTCTGTGGCATAATTATCACCACCTCACACGCCGCAAGCATGAAAATGAAGCTATGAATTTCAAATCCCTATTTATTATTCATCATTTATTTCACACATTGTACCATTACCGTTCGGTTGGCTCGATGTGAATGGCTTCATTTTTGCGCACACATTTGGTACGCCATAAGAGTGTGCTAGCAGAGTGGAAAAATTCAACGCGTGGGCTAATTTTAATCACATACCATGCTATTCTTCGCGTTAGATAAATCGTGATTGTTTTGTTCTAATTAAAACAAATCATGGAAATGAAACAGCCACAGAAATTCGTACGGAATGGGAGCAATGGTACAACAATTTGGATCGTTTTGTAGCACATGTTTCGAGTTTAAGGATGGAAAACAAACAAAGAAAAATTTCAGGAATGAGTCACTTATTGGTGAAGATTAACTTATGCGATAACTAATTCAATTGAAACTACTCACTTGTTCTATTTATTTTATATGAAGCTCTAGAAGCAAATTGATATAAATTGCCATCACATATCTATAGCGCGACAGATAATGCGAAAAGAAAACGTGATCTTATATTTAATTCTTCTGACAAACAGCCACCATTTAAACAGCCAAACCCTCGACAAAAGTGAGCTTTTCAAGATAACCTCCAACGTTCTGAATTGCAGCAATGAATGTATAAGTATTAAATTCTTCGTGGTTTAGTGATTGCATCACGGGCTTCATCGTTCACACCCTCTTCGATGCACTTCGGTTTCACACCCTGCCATCCACTGTGTGAAGGAATTTAAACGCAATGAAATATTAATATTCACACGGGGTCAGCATTTTGGGATGAAACCAGAACATAAAAAGAAACCAAAACGAAAGGATATAAATGCGGAAAATTTAATTTTCCATGCGTATTTGAAGTGAGGCTTCTGCTGGAGAACGGCACGCTGGCAACAGTTCCAGAAAACGTTTGAAAGTACGGAAGGAACAGCGAAGTTGTTCAGCAAAAATACAGCACAGGAAGTAAAGCAGAAATAGGCCCAAAAGCAGGAGTGCAGCAGGAGGGAAAATAAAAATAAAATAAATTAAAGCAAAAATGCATCGGATATGCGTGCACCCTGTGGCACGATTCGCTGGGTTTCGGATTTAACGTCAGCGATAAATCATGCATATTCATGGCATTTAATCAATTTATGATGCACGGCTTGCCCCGGTCCGACCACACGTTGTGATAATTATAGTAATTAATATTGTTTTCATTTGCACTTGTTCGCCTGGTCGGTCGGCCGGGGTTGGTCGATGGGTTATGCACCTTGCCTTTTTTGAATGGGCTACCGATTGAGTGCATTTCCGGCATGTGAGTGTGAGTGTGTAGGTTTCGACCATTGTAAAAGAGGAGGGGGGTGAGGGGGGGGGCATTGTGAAATGGGAATGGTAGGAGTGGTTAATGTTTAAATCGGTTATGGCAAAACTGTGAGCCAAGCTTCTGTCACCAACTGACAATCGTTAGCTCATCAGTGTTGTGAATGTGTAGCGTTTCTGTATCCACAGCAGCACAACTTCCATTTACTTCCAAATACACTGGACAAAAAATAAACCAGGGTTTCCTTTCAGTAGGAATGGGAACGATGCGACAAAGTTAAAACGAAGCACAAATCTACGATTGCTTTCAGCTGTGACGGCAAAAACGGGACAAAAAAGAAACACACATACAAACGCTCTTCCGAACTCGGGAAAAGCGGACAGCTGGAGGAAAATTCTATTACCAACCAAACACCGCACACAATCTACGACAATTCAATTTGGTGCTGGAAGCTGCGTGCTGGCAAATAGGGAACCCACGCCGAGACACACATACACACATCGTAATGCAGCACGAGTGCTGGTGAAGATAAGGCCACACAGCACACTATCCTGCGGACCGCTGCTGGTGACTGGGGAGGATTCTGTTTTCTTGTATTGACAGGCAAACCCCACCCGCAATTCCAAACCCCTATCTTTCTTTCCATTTACTCTGCCATGCCCAGGCGCTTTATCTCAAGAAGAATAAGCTACTTTTACCGTTTGGCACTTGAAATGGGAAGACCTTGTTGGACCGCGCTGGAACAAATCGCACTCACACAGACACACGCGTACACTCTAGCCATAGTAACGGAAAGCTCCCACCGTGTTGCAGTGTGGCTCAGGGTGAAGTAAGCAGGGAAAAAGGTAGGATAAAAATCATCCATCCGTGCGGGTCCACCGAGCACGACAACCGGCTGAGATCCTGATCATCAGCATATAAAAACATCCATTTCGATCAACTCGCCGCCATGGCGTTCGTTTCGCGCTAGCAAGAATGGTTCGTAGGCAGCTAGGATTTGCCGCAATCATTTTCGCATCTTTGATTTTTCAATTCAATCTACGGCAGTCGTCAAGCAGTACGCCGATCGCAGCAACCCACGGAACCGTTGTCGGTTTCAACATGGCCTGAGAACAATCTTTCACTCTACCTTCTGCATCGCTTATCCGGGTTCGGTTGGATGCAATGTTCCCTTTTTGTACGGTTTTATGCTGCAGGTAGTAAATGGTCACTCTAGCGTTCGCTCACCTAAAATCATAATGTTCAATTTATTATGACCCCGGTGAAGTGGTTCTGGAGAATCGTTTCGAAAGTTTATCACTTTTCATTTTATCCTTTACCTCCAAACGTGCTGCTGGTTAGAGCACAAGCAAAAACCATTTCCCAACTGACCGCGAAGGAGAAATGTTTCATATTGAAGAAATTCCAGCAAATAATTTAATTGATTTACTTCTTGTTTCATAATGTCTACTGGGCAATAAGAGAAAAGTTGCAAGCGTGAATGCACATTGAGCAATTGCATCATTCGTATTGCGATAGGGCAAGTGCTTCGGTGCGAAAGCAGATTCTTATTTCATTTCGTTAGACGCTGACTACAATCTGGCAGCTTTTTACGATCCTCTCAGCTCGCTTTGTCAAGCGGTCCCGCATCTCGCTGCCTTGCTGCTACATGATAGGTTAAGTTTACTTCATAAATACTTTCACTCGTCGTCCTGCGTGGTCCGACAGGCCAGGGCCCACCGGTGAGGTGAAGCAATCTTCACAATCTCTTGTATCGCTTGATGCCTTGTTAAAACTTTTCCAATAAAGAAAAACGGCAGCAAAGTGGATGAACCGTGGTCCGCTAGTAGTGATGGCTAGTTGGGCGGGAAGCACGAAAAAAAAAATCCCAACAAAATGGCAACTACATCTGATACAATTCCGAACATTTGTTGTTGGTTACAATCGAACGAAAAACCCCGAAACTGCCATCGGAAGGTTCGGTAAGTTCGTTCCGGCATAAACGTCAGCCAAAGCCACAAGCAATCGGAGTAAAGTTTGTTCGGATGCCTATCCGGTACTACTTAAGTGTTGCAGGGGGTGGCTACATGTGGAAGTCGATGGCTATGGTGTGGGGGAGCCTCGTAGCTTTCAGCTGAACGTGTAACGCGCTGAAAGACTCGATTACTTCAGGTCTTTTCCCATCAGCGATCAGATCGAACGCGGGAAAACTTTTCCCGAAGACGCTTTTATGGTTGTTATTTATTTATCCGCTTTCCCACTCCTAATGCTTTCTTTTACATACTGTGACCGATGCTAATTATTGGTAGTTATTTATCTACAGCATCGATACAAGGAAGGAGAAAGACCGATGCGGCAGCGTGCGCCTATCGTTCATAATAGTCATCATTATACCCGGTATGATTTTCTGCGGAGGATATCTTTAGCTCCTGATCAATTAGTTTGATCACGTTCGGTTGAATGTGTTTAAGCAGTTTTGGACGCGGCATTGCACCATTTAAGCATCGATTGACCTGTTTCTCTTCTCTAAGCACGCACGCTTTGGTTTGGACTTCCCAAATCTTTAGACGAAAGGTTTTGCTTTGACGGTACTTTGTTTTTGGATGAAAAACGCCTAAATGTATGCAGTTGTTGAATATTTTATTGTGTTTTACCCCTAGGTGAATGGAATAGAAGGCATTTAAATAGAATAATAATAACACTCGGGGTGTACTTGTATTTCACCTAGTATGTTCAAGCTTGTTTTAGCAGGTCGCTACGTCTAGAAGAAGATCTGGTTAAAAATCGATTGAACACTTTTTTAATTTCTTTTGATTGACATAAATTTAGGCGCTTTCAATTAAACTCCAAAGGTGTGGGATTAATTTGAAAGAATTGTTCCTTCAACATAAAATTATGAACTTCAATTCATTCATTTACATCGTTGACGCAACAATTATCTTCGGCCTCGAAATACACACACTTACAACAAATAACCGAATATATTTCAATACCACTCTGCCAAATGTCAAATTTACATTCGCAGGTGCAGGTCACGTTCCCGCATTCATAACGATTGTGCTGTTTGCCCTGCCAAAGACTATTATTTTACATTTTGTGCGCACATTTTCCAGTCTGTGCTTGCTGGTCTGTAGGAAAACTTTTCAACGGCGCTGGCTTCTTCACCAAAAAGGGCAAAGAGCGCAGACCGTAGACCAGAAATTGCTAATGTTTTTACGCCTCGAGACACGCGCACTACACGAAACAATCGATGCTAAATAGCGCTCACTGGCGGCCTCCCGGCATACCATGCCTCTTCACGTGCACGGCCCGAACGGGTGCCTATGGGGTGCAATTTTATTGTCATGTTTAATGGTGCAATCTTTGCCGAAACTTTGCGCAATTGTTTTGGCAGCCACAATGCTATGGGGGGCCATCGGGATCGGGCGAGCTTTCGGGGTGTGTGCGTCCGATGTGCGCATGAAGTTTCCAGTTAATGGGTAAGGGGCCAAGAATCCGTGCTGGTCGCATAAGTTTCAAGTGATCTCATAATTGATAAACGAATTTGTTCTCATTTATTAAGCCGCGCAAGATGCTGGTCCGTGTACGCCGGAGGTACGTTAAGGCGAATGTGGAGACGCACTTGGCAGTGGTGCTGTGGCGATTATGCAACCATTGCCGTATGTATTTTACGTTTGTGTGTAATTTTTCATTTTCCAAACAGCCTTGCACCTATCCATACTGGCTCATAAATTTTACTCCTCGGAACTTTTTTGGGATGTTCCGAACCGGGAGGACGTTAACGAAGTTGTATTACAAAGTTAGCAGCACGAGCAGGAGACCGATGGTAGATATGTCAAGAATGTTGCTGCAGTTTATTCCACGGTTTCGGGATGGTGCTCAGCAAATGCATCATGCTGATGACTTTTCCCGCCACTTCTTGCCTTCCTCTGCTGGTCCTTTCGCACATAATACCTTTTAGGCAACCGAACCAGAAAATATGCCAAAAACATGTAAAATCTGCATCTCACCCTCCCTCGTGCCGTTTCTTCCGTAAAACCGTTGGAGGATTTAGTTCGTTCTCCTCATAGATATACTTACATACACACTCTTGAAGCTTTGGAAACATTGTCGAACGTTCGGTTCGAGGCAACCCTCTAGAGTACCGGAGCATCTTAAGGGGAGCTAAAATTGAATTACAACTGCTTCCGGACAAACAAAAACATATTTACATACTAAATTCGATATTTTATGCAAATGCACGATCCCGTGAAACGCAAGCTTAGGTGGAGAGTGCACACGTTGATGATTTCTGCTCGGTTGCATCAAAGGCCAACGCTCGTATGTGTTACTCAACCCAAACACCCTCATAAGGGCGAAGCTGGGGATCACATCCTGAAACCCCGTATCAAAGGAATTTGCGGAGGCCAATTTGCATCTCATTCAAATTCTTCATACAGTATCATGGATCAATCGAAATGGGCTTCCATTCTTCGTCGGTATAAAGTACGCTCGAGGCAGGCCCTACCCGCCAACCCGCTGCCATGTTTGCCCGTTTTAAGCCGGTTTATAAAAGACTGATAATAATTGACGAACAGCACCGAAAAGGACGAAACCTGCAATCTAACCGCAAAACACGTCGAATACAGGAAGAAAAAAAACCTCATCCCTTTCTATCATTCGTCACTACACGGGGCATTCCAGTGTACGGAGAGTGAAAAATTCCATCGCATCGAATAATCCCAACAATTCCCGTTGGCAGTCGAAAGACCAATTCGCTTCCGAGCAGTACAACAATGAAGAACTTTGACGGCTGGGCTGATGGTGGGGGGGTTCGGAAAAGGTGCTGAAAACTATTTCAAAGTATGGACGTACTGTTCCACCGGGTCACCGCTGATCGAATTCGTGAGGAACGTGGGGGAGTAAATTTCTACCCCGTTCGAAATAGCACAGTACATCGTGATCGTGATAAATTGTGAAAGTCGCACAAGAGTAGAATGCTCCGAAGATTGATGTTCCCGAGGCCGACCGGACAGCTTGGATGGCTAGCAACAATATTTAAAAAAACGACATCCAAACGTTCGGCGGAAATGGAGAAAGCGTCGGAAAAAGAAAGCAGACCGGTGCCTTGGTTTGGAAAATGGATGATCGAAAGATAGGACGAACGCAACCGTCGTCTGTCGCCATTCTGATGCCGGTGAATGTGTCCGGGAACCTCGACCCGGTCGCAACCCGTGTGCAGGGAACTGCAATAAAAGGGCCCCGAAGCAGAAGTGAATGAAAAAAAGAATGCTTTATCACTTAATTAAGATCATAAATGGACGACCAGAGCGTGGGGGAAGAAAAAACCGTTCGACGGCCCAGTTTGATGACGAACCGCTGTGATGATGGCCATGTGCGAAGTGTGAACGATGGAAAACGAAAGAGAGAGGGAGAGAGAGAAGCATTTTAAATTAAATTCCGTTCGCATTTAGCAGATAAGATGAAGGCACAAGAGATGTGCAAGAAAGAAAAAATATATTTATAAGGAAAATACTCCAAATCCCAGTCGCGTTTGGTGGTGGTCATCCAGTCCGGTTCTTGGTGAAAGGCGCCGTGCCCGAAAATGTGTTTCATGGGCTGACGGAAACGATTCCCGTGCACAACGTACACACTCACACGCACACCATTCCCAGTGACCGACAACAAAGCCGTGTGCTGTCAACGAAACGAAGAAGGAATCGCCTAGCTATTTCAATGTCCAGTAGATTCGGGGTCCTTCAGTTGTGTTTCCCCTCAGGGAGCAAAGAAAGCAAAATTGGAAGGAAAGAAGAATTCTTTCTCCGGGACGGGAAATCATCGAACCGGACATCATGCGAACGGGTCGAATCGTGTTGCTGGAGGACGTTTTCCTTTATTCGTGTTTCACGAGCGAAAAAATACAGCAGACCGGCTCTGAACACCACTACCCAAGGCGTTACTTTACGCTGGTAAAGCACTTGGCGTTGCTCGACTTAAATTCTTATCGAGTGTATGTGTTCTTCAACACTTTAGAGCGGTGTGAGGAGTGTAGTTTCTTGGAACTGGATGCATTCTCATTGCAGGCGTTATATAATGCCAGCTTTATGGACTGAGCTGATGTTCGAAATAGTTCCCAGTCCGTTTTTATTGGTGTGACTGCTTCAGTACTGCTGCGAATGCTCACGTCAATTGTCAGTCATGAACCAACTGCTCATTCATCCAGTGCCACTGTAGCAATGGAGTTAAGGGGATTAATTGCTCGTTACCCCCGGCATTCCATGCTTTTGCCGACTATCTTCTCACCCTCGATCTGCTAATGATTGTGATGTCTTCGTCTCGAATTTGCTTCCTTCCTCCAGCTGACGTTCAGTTGGTCATCGGTTTGGAACAAGCGGCGCAGCAAAAACAAAACCTGTGAAATCTGTCAGTTTATCCCTCGAACATCTGTAACCTTATCAAGCGTTCCAGGAACTGCTACTATTCCCGTAAGCCAGCCGTCGGTTGGCGTTCTTTTCTCACGGGAAAACAGGATTGACAGTTGTTTTCGGCAAGGATGTTGTAATTGATCGAATAGCGTTGCCATCTCTTCGTTGCTGACAAGAAATCGTCCGAAAATAGAGCCATCTTGTGGAGATCGTGGGGTTTTACTGTGGTGAGTTCACTTCCTGTATTTTCCCTAAGTGACGTTTCCATTTTCCATCCTAGTGTCCAAATTATTTGAAGCGACATTTTCGATAGCGAGCATAAGAGCTGCTGATTATGCTGATCTCAGGTAATGCGATGGGAGCTAGAGAATGCTCAGAAACCACAAACGAAAAACAGCACTTCCCAGAAGGCAAAATCGGTTTCGATGCAAAACTTTTCCACCAACACTATCTTTTAATCTAAAGTTTTACCGCCCGTGTTCTTCGTCACACTTTTCCACGGCCCATTTTCTTAGATGACATCAAGGGTGTTGGCGATAAACTTGTGACGAAGCAACACAAAACGGTCGTATACTTTGGCAACAAGATTAGATAACCAAATGTCAAAAGCGAGTCACGTTGGGGGCTGTTGAAGTTTTCCTTTTTTGAATAAATTTACCACAAAACTGTTTATCGTACACGTTTCGTTTCGTGGTGGAGTTTATCGTTCGCTTGTTATGATTATAAGTGCTTTCAATGTTGTGCAGCGATATTTTAAAACTATCTGTGGGTTATCTTATATGTTGTGACTGCTAATGGAAAACTTGTAAATTACATAACGTTTCATATCATTTAACGTTCCTTTATGTGTCCAAACACACACTACGGGTCTAGGGCACTCGTATTCTATCAAATGAATCTTAACAAACATTAATTTTGTTTCCTACCGTCGGATCTTAAGGATTCCGAAAACAATTCTTGCCTACAACCAACATTTGCTCACCTCTTAACCAGTATATCCCATAATGCGACCATAATGGCCAGGGAATCGCACTATATCATCGCAACGAAGACATCAGACATCGCAGGATAGCACTAGGTGGACCGCTGGTCTGTGGCGGCTGAGGCTGAGGGTTAACATTTCCGGTAGCACAAGCCACATCCGGCACGGTACAATAAATTGAATTATTGTCCCCAAGATGGCGTCCCACCGAAAAACCGCCAAGTGTAATCCCACACCAAAGATTACCGCTAAATGGTGGATCATTTTTCATCTCACTTAACATTGTGTGCGGTGTGTCCGGCAACACACACACACAAGCGAGCACGCGCAATGCTTTTGCAGCCCGTACTTTGGGGGAGAGGGCAAGCTAGCAGCATTTTCTTGACCGACCGGACAAGGTCCGCTAATCGTACACGCCCAACTTTGAGCCGTATCAAACCGTGTAAACATCATCATTACGACGATAATCGTATCGGATGACACAATGGCCTACCAGCGGTTATGATACTCGGCCCCGGAAAAAAAAAAACCCAAACTCCAACGTCCTGGGAGTTTGGATAGAAACCAGGGCATAAAGCGAAAAAAGATGAGAATCGGGTGGTGTACAATTTTCCCAACCGGCCGAAAACGTCGTGAAAGGCTATCAAGACATGAAAAGGACACGCTTGTAATGATTCATTTATTAACTTCATCGTTCCAGAGGCTGGCAGTTGGGCGTATGTGTGAAGTTGAAAAAAGCGGCTGAAAGGAGTTAGCTATCGGTCAGGATTACTGGACCATGGATATGGCGGTGTAGGTCACGTGAGCCTTCGTGTGACAAAAGTTTCCCATTTTCATCATCATCATCGCGATCATTACCACTATCGTTGGCATGATTGCAACATGCCCATCGTAACAGTGGCCGTGGATGTCCAAGTCCCACTAGCGATTCTTCGTAATCCTGAGCAGCCACGCCGAGCCGTTAATGTTGCAGCAGCGTGGTGGTTAAACTGTAATAGTCTAACATTTTGTCACCATTTTTGTTGAAAATTCGTAGCATTACACGAGAAAAAAAAAACCGGGAACCAGAAAGGAAGGCAGAAAATACTGTGAAAAACAAACACCGACCGGTGTAACCGTTTCGCCGCGACGGCTCCCAAGTGGCGTGGGCTTCAATTTGCTCACGAATTTGTTTGACTAGGATGACGGTTGCGCATGTAACGGGGCGGGTGCGTTTAGCATGTTAAGGGCCACCTTGCTACTTATGTAATTATCGTTCGTACAAACGATGTTTTGGGGAAAGATTTTTGCCTCCTTTTTGGCGCACGGGTGAAGGCAGGAAGGGGGGGAAAAAACAACCAAAACCCGGCCGTTCAATTTGTTCCAGTCGCCATGAAAATGACATTTCTGCTGAGAAGGAGCAGCAAACATTCATGCCCCATAACCCGCCCATGCCCGGCGGAACGATCAGCTCGTGGCTCGCACGTGCCTAACAAACGTTCGCAAGGAAATCATCCGTCATTGCTCGGGGCAGGTTTCTGCGACGGAAAACAGGAAAAAACGAAAAACCCTCCCCGAGAAGAAAATAGCCATGCTACATTAATTTATTTTAGCCACGGCCATCCAGACCTCGACCACCGTCCGGAGTAAAGCTGCGTGCTTTAGATCATTCACACCCGAAAGTGGAATTTGCCGAAAAAGGGCATCTTTACCCTAAAGCGTGGAATACGAACCAAAATGTCGTCCCAATCATCATTCGTTTTCACCAAAAAAAGGGAGATCCTCCGGACAGAGTTTCCGGGTTTGTCTGTGTATGAAGGAGAGCAATCGTTCGTTCGTGCCTGTTTGCCGCGATACAAGCAGATCCACCCATCCACTTGTCCGTACCCGAAATTCCCATGTGGCCACCTTATGCTGCTCACCTTGCCAATTCACCACACACACACACACACAAACACTCTCTCAAAGAACGAAAGGGAGGGTTTTCACGTTTTATTTCCTAATAAACTTTCGCCAATGAAACATAACCGGCGGTACGTGATTCGCTTTTGGGGCAGGTTTTTACTGCTTCATTTTTAATGAGATGGGAAATGGGACGGTGCTCCCGTAGCATTAAAACATCATCCCTCCCCTTCCTAGGGCTGAGCACGTACGCGAAAAATGATTCGTGTGAAGGGTGTCACCGAACATAAAGCATATGGCACTGCGAGCGTGAAAGCGGGGGCTCGGTGCCAGGAGTTCGGCACGCCTGCAAAAGCTTTCTCCAAAAACTGGCACACCTTTACACTTCGCTGCCTGCGAAACATACCACCGTGCCGGGGTGGAGCTCACGTGTGGCAGGAAGGGTGTAGCGTAAAAAAATATGTTTAAAAA
This sequence comes from Anopheles marshallii, assembly GCF_943734725.1. Classification (NCBI taxonomy): domain Eukaryota; kingdom Metazoa; phylum Arthropoda; class Insecta; order Diptera; family Culicidae; genus Anopheles; species Anopheles marshallii. The sequence continues at coordinate 28,718,275 of NC_071326.1, read as the reverse complement.
TGTTTTAAGCACCATCGGCACTGCGTTCGGTCGGAATGATAAGCGGTTAGCGTCACATAAATTGACGATACAAACGTTTTCCAAAATGTTTTCTCTGCTCCTGGCAGTCAAAGGAATGTTTTAGCGGAATGGCATTTTAAGGCGTAAATTACAGCAAAGCATTAAGATTCGCCCACATCCGGTTACCGTCCATGGGCGGATACGATGGATGGGAAGCGATATTTGTGTCGTTAAATATGGCTCGTAGCAATTAAATTATCGTACCGTCAGTAGCATAAATTTTGCGACGAAATCACATTTTACCCGTGCCATCGAGCAGTTTCTTGCCGATCACACCCATGACGGATGTAATTAAATGTATTAAAGGCACGTACGGGATGTGCCATCATCGCCCACATGTACACACATGCACACGCACTCCGGATCAATATCCACGATCAACACACTAGCGACGTTCGCCGTCTTGTGAGATGCTGATTATGCGCAGGTGAAATTGCAATTACCCTCCACTCATGCCCGGTTCAGTGTTGACCGTGTTCTCGATCAGGTGTAAATTTGCCGTCTACTGCAGGGCGAGGTTTTGGCAAAATTTGCATCTCTTATCGCATTCGCTTATCGCAAACGCTGCAGGCACACTGACCGCACAATGACCGGGTGAGCTGCCTGGATGCTGCAAAATGCATTATCATGGCAGTAGGAACTAGTTACTAGTGTGTGTGGTTGTGTCTGTGTTGCCATGTTTGTGTGCGGAGGGTAAGTGGATGAAGGTTTCACGGTTCAACGCGTTGATTGAAGGTATGCGAAGGCACGTGCAATATGCTTGTCTTGATTATTGGATTGCCCTTAATCCTGTGTGACAGCGAGCCGGGCTCTAATTTGCCATTATGTCAGTGTGCCTTACGGATGGTGCGACAATCGATAAGACGTTTGGTTCTTTTTTTTATACAACCACACTGCCATTTTAAATCGTTGTTGAAGGAAATGTTGTTTATTCCCTATGTTGAGGTGTGCTATTCTTGGAGCACAGACAGGAAGCGTCTTTGGATGGCCACCACGGTTCACGGTCCTGTTAAATCCTGCGCTAGACCGATATACTACTCTCGTATCCCGACCGGAAGGTTTCGGCACAACAAATTTCCGGACCGTGTGCACGTGTGCCCTGCAACCCACGGGGACTAACGGGCACCGGTAATTACGGTGGCCGCAGCTTCACCCATTCTGCCACCCAGCATGGCATAAAATATTCATATGCAATTAAGTAACGGTAGCATACCATTCATTTCCCGGAATTTGTTCATGCTCCTGTTTGTCCGGGGGCTTTTTGCTTTCACTCCCCGGTTCGGATGATGCGTCGGTGGGTTACGGGAGGTTTTGGGTTTGCGAAATCCCACCATTCCCGGATCGACTAAGCGAATGCATCGATGGACGCGGCACTCACACGGTGGAATCATTTAAAAGCCCATCAGACCAAAACGTGCACTAATCCACCACCGGGACCGCCGGTTCAGGTTCGGATTCCGTACGCTTACAAACCGTCAGCATCAATCAGCGAAACAGCACCGACACGTGAGGCGGAAGCGTGGACGCGAACAGATTTTCCGTTTCCTATTTCTTCTGTTGTTCGGACGGGATAGATGACATCAGTGTCGTCCCACAAGCCGTGAATGGGTGATGGACGATAATCGTGTCGGATGGGTTTCTGCACCCATCAATATTGTAATGGCGGATTGGGGCGTTCAGTAAATACCGGTCGTAAATCACGCACTTTGAACACGGAAGCACTATGAAGGTGTTTTTTTGTTATTGATCAATGCTCAAGTTAGTTAAAATCGGTAACTTCCGTATCAAAATAATAATGTTAGCTAATAATAATAATAATATATCTAAGGAAGGAACAACATTATTCAAATGCTTGTTCACTTAAACTCAACACACCCTCACATTGGGCTTAAATTGTTTGATTAAAACACTGGAAAGCGTTGGATTGGTGGTTAACAGAAGCAATTGTTTTGAGTATTGCCTATATTTAGGCGTTTTTTTTCCAAAATTTGCTTGTATTGGCAAATCATTTTCCAAATCCAGTCTTGATTACTTTCAATGAAAATAATTCTCTCTCAAAGACCGTTAATCACAAAATGCTTCTTTTACACAAGTTTTTGTTCATACTTTTGTGGTTTCAACCATGTGGTTACAGGAAGTAATATGCTTTAAAAATTAACTAAATTTGCACATAGAGCATGTTAAGCAGTATCAGACATGCTTAAACTAATAACTCAAGTGTTCAGCATTAATTCCACTCCCTGCGCTGACAGCAAACGGAGATTATACTTGGTAAGTTTTGCTAGCGTGCAAAGGGCATCAAAATGAATTGCTGGTTCATGCAAATAAGAGCTTGAAGCAAACTTCAAAGGTTAAGATGAGAATGAATAAATAAAAAACTCTTCACGCTGGCTGCAGCAAAGCATGGTTCACACCGTGTGGTGCTAAAAAGCGACGAGATTTTATTCGCCACGAGACGCACCGTACCGATACGAGAGAAAGTTTGTTAAAGTAGTATATGCAAAGTGACGATCAAACGTGTCTTTGACTGCACTTTCCAAACTAGATTGACTTTCACGCTTGCTTTACCATCGTTACCGAGACGATTCACCCACCGTACGGCAGTGAAACCGAGCGGGAATGGTGTTAAATTAAAAACTCATTATATTTCTCCTGTGATCATATTCATCAATCTCCTAATTGAATGAGCCCATTTTCCTCGGGTTCCATTGTGAGCGTCTGGGTGAGCGCCGGCTACACACAAACGCTGTAGGCCACCACCTGGATTGGCAGCATGATGGATGGTGATGTCTGGCAAATCCAGTCGACTTTGCGCCGAAGCCGTAAGAAAGCATCTGTTGCCAGCTGGTTTCTTGTCCCATCAGTTGGAGAAACGGATAGCACGCAAAAGAAACGCAACTGAACCCTTTTCTACACCAACGGTAGACCAGTGCCATCGCCCGGTACGGTTCGTATGGTTTTGTGCGCAATCACGTCGACAGCGCAGTGCACCGCGGAATGAGCCGTGTGGATTGAATATTAGTCATCGTGTGGGATAGCGAGATAGCGCCACGTTGATATCACTAACGACACTGTCATAAAATATTCGGGACAAATTCACGTCCATCAAGGTGTCAGAACGAGAAATCACTTGGCAGCCGAATGAAATGTGGCGCGTCGGGGCAAAATGAAACCAGCAGGAGGGAAGAAGGTTGAATGGTTTCCACTGAAAGGGTTATGAATGTGATTTCAAAGGACTCCCTCGTGTACGTCGGGCTGACATCGGTGATGAGACACTACCGCTCCCGGGCCCGGTTAAGCGGTATGTGATGACAGTTTTGATGCACGAATTAGCGCGACGGGAGAACGGAACGCCGGGAAGGAACTGGCTCAGTGGTGAGGGATGGAATTGTGAGTCAAAATTTATGGCAAACCGTTTGTGGTCGACGTTTGGCATGTGTCAAAGCAGGTTAATTTTGATGTGCCGCAATGACGAGTGCGACGACTTTTTACGGGTAAATAATTGCCGGTGCCTTGTCGGAACGGCGATATGGATTGTGGAACTGGTGAATCGTTGTGATGTGGTGTTGATGAAATTAATGAAAGGTGATGTTTTATGCATCAGTATGTTTTTGGAGCAAGAGCCCCAAAGCATGATAAAATTGGAGTTTATGTTAATGGTAATGGAAAGTAGTGTGACAGTTACACCTGAAAGTATGCAATCGAGATATCGTTTTGTGTTTCTTAGTAAAATAGCTTTAGCGCTTTTTTTTGCTTTCGGGGGCTATTAATCCAACAAGTCAATGAAGTCCAGTTGTTTAAATGAAAACCATTAATGCTTAGATTATTAAAAATCGATTTATAGTTTAATGTGGGAAAAATATTGTTATGCTTGATAGGATATGTAACTATGACATGATAGGATATGCTCCATGAGATATAAATTGCATACATTTAGGCGTTGGTAATACGATGCGAACCATCATTATTTACGAGAACGGAACTGAGATAATAATCGAAATTAGAAGTTAACACATGAGCAATGGTTTGATCTTCAACCTATTACTAGGATAATCGAATTTCTATCACATTGAAAAAACCGGTTCACTCTGTCCATCTTCCATTAAGAGTCCCTTTTCAAATTAACCATATTGTAAATCATTTAATCATACATCATGCGCAAAAAGATACCACTTACCTATTCTAATATTTACAAGCATGTGTGTCAGCAGCACGGCAGCGACTAGCAACAGGTGCAGGTGGGACCGATGGTAGATCCTTCCGCGAATTTTCCACCGACTCGCAGCACTGTCCGTGCAGGCCGGTGCTGGCGCGGAAGGCGTAATACTGTGGGTGCCCTGCTCGTGCTCGTTCTCGCCACCGTTGATTCTGCTCGCCGCTTCACACCACCCGTCCACTGCCGCAACGTCTTGAGCCGTCGGTCCTGCATCATCGGATTCATACACGACGGTGGCGCCGGAAACGGCTCCCAGCCGCCGGCGGTTGTACATTTCCATACTGCCACGAGCCACCGTACGCGTTCGATGGGAATCGATTATTTATGCTACGCAGTTTTGTTTAACCCGGCACACGCAACACCGCGAACTCACCGTCACGTCACTTTAATGGGGCCGTGATTTGTTATTTTTACCCACTGATTTAGTGGCACCTTCCCTAGCCACTAATGTAAATGTAAGCATTTGTTGTGACTCTCCGTTCGGGGGCACGGACCAAAATGGTCGTAAAACCTTGCTTAGCAGGCGGCACCGTCCCACCACCACGGTTGACGCGTTCGTGGGGACATCGAACGCGAAGGACACTAATGTTTGCGGCCCAAACTTTGCACGCGCACCGCACTACAGCACCGCCACAAAAAACACTTCAACCACTTTGGGCAACGCTTCAAAATGGCCTAGAAATTTACGAAACTCCACGTCGCACTATCGCACACGTCTGCTCCCGAAGCCCACAGAAACGCTCGTGTCGAAATGGAAATCCATCACCTGCAGAAATAGACGTTGATAATCCGAATGGAGTGTGAATGGAGCGCAAACATAAATCGACGGGGTAAAAAACAGCCCAATTCATGGTAAGTAAAGCACATTATACACAATCACAGGCAGGGTCGGGTTTGTTTATCCTTAAACAAACTACGCACGCACCCCGGCAATCACATGCAACAAAAAATTAAAACAAAAGGAGAAAGCGATGCGCAAATACGCCAACCAGCCTGTAGATGTAGCAAAAAAGGGGGGACCAGTTTAACGACCAAGAATTAATGTTTTCGTGCGACGGTCATTCGAAGGCGTTGGCATTTTTCTATTGCTGCGTTGGGTTCCCGCAGTCCCCCGAAAGGTTTATGATGTTATTCACGCGCTGGCAAATCTAATTGCTCCACTCGTTACAATTCTTTGCACATAAAATTTCCACCACAAACGTGCAGCGATCGTGCCGGAATCAGTTTAGTGCAAAAAAACATCCGCTCATGAGAAGGACACACGAAGAAAAACGCCCAATCCTCCCACCAAACCGCAAAATAAAGGTTCGCTCTCTGTTGGCGATCACAAAAATGTGGTCTCTAGGTTTTTGACGAGCCCGTTCCTCCTCATTTTCCTTGTTGCTGCAAGGATAGGAGGACAATGGGAGGAGAGAAAAAAAAAACGATAAGTTTTAACTCAAATTTTGATTCGTGCGCGATTTTCCCGCAGGCCACAGAAAACAAACGGAAGATGGTGCAAAAACCGAACAAACTCCCGGTCCAGATTTTTCTCACATCATAATTGGTTTTTCTCGGTTCGGTTTTGTGCCCGTTACCCGTTGCAAAGGAGGCTTCCCTAGTTGTATGCATGTGTGTATGAGTGGGGCCACCAAAAGGGAAGTGAGGGGAATTGAGAGAGGGTTTGAGGTGGCTTCGAATCCCTGTCAGCGTTGCCACGGGATTCACGTTTGGTATTTTTTCACGTTGAATGAAATCCGTTGTTAGCCGTAGTGTTGCAGATCGGGCCGTCGTATCAACTTGCCGTAAGAGCGTAAATGGTCTGGAATGAAGGAAGGAAAGAAAAAAAACAGCGTTAGTAAAATGATTTTCAACGTGTGAGGAAAACGTCGGAATGGAAAAAAAGATCAGAAAGAATGAAGCCGAAGGCAGAACAAAACAACCTTCCAAAAAAGGTAGAATAAAAGTTAAAAAAAGAGAGGGAGCGCATAATACATTCTTCTCTCGTACTAGGGAAAGGAAAATCTTCCACCGAATCTTTACCGTCAGCCCCGTGCCTCGACCGATTCCAATGGGTCTATTTTTCACCATCAAACTTCAGTGCAGACAGCGTTGCGATGCACCACCGGCGCAAGAATGGCGAGCGATGAAAATTGAAATTCAATTTCTATCCTTGCTCGTGACGGTTTGCGAAGGATCGGATCTTTTTCGGTTTTTTTCCTATTGGTTTACGGTGTTTTTTCTTTATTTGTTTTGTAAAATTTCGTATGAGAATGTGTTGTGCGAAGGTTTTGCGAACGGGGTAACAATGGGAGCAAAATCACTGAAAGAGAAACCACCAGAAAAGCGATTACGAAGGTACGTGACGGTGACAAGGGTCAGTGATTAAATTTGTCAACTCGAAGAAGAAAAATCGAGCAGCGTTGTTGCAGCGGGCAGATGATCTGACCCATGTTGTAGTTATTAACCATAATTTGAGATCAAATCACTTTTGGATGCTTTGAAATATTTAATGTGCTGGACGGTCCTGAACGCAACGCTGTTTTGCTGCGCAAAACGGTTCAATAATGTGTTTTTGTCGTATGGATTGCATACCGAAAGGCGTTTTTGTGAAGAAATCACTTTTCTGAAAGAAACGCCTAAAAGTACGCAATGTGCTTTAAATTTAAGCGATGCAGCAGATGGAAACCACTCACTGATGCGTTCGGTACAGCTCCTTTATCTTTTACGATAACGAGCGCCGCAAAGGCTTTCCTATTGTTCCACAGATCGATCGGCTGAGTGCGATAGTATCGATTCTTTATTGAACAGCTTCCTGCAGGGTTATAAATAAAAAAAAATCATTAACACAGCTTCCGTGCTGTTTTTCGACAGTCTGGTGTTTCAAAGCTGCATCAACAGAACACCTTTCAAGAATGCAAGCACAACACACCGGCACGGAACTTTATCGTTGCGAACGTCGACATCAGGGGCATATCTCGTCCCATCCGAACAAAGCGTTAATGGAGGATTCGGTTGCAACGGTAGCTCCATAAAACCCCTTCTTAGTAACAATGCACCACTCCACACTGAGCATCCGTCGCTCATTGACGTCGCCGCTACAGCTTGTTGTTGTAGAGCGCTTTGCCTTAAGCCAGTCACTGATGCTTGAGCAAAGTTGGGTCTTAGACCTGGCAATAGAGTTTCCCACCGCCTCATCCAGCCGTACGGAAACGCTAAGTGTTGAACTATGTTACCGCTTTAAGACGTTGCTAGGGCTGCACTTGTTGTGATGATAAATATTTTGTTGTCGCTTCCGGTCCGGGCACAGCACACCTCCGATACGATGTTTTGCATAGCGGAGCGGCATCATCAACAATCGTAGGAAGGCTCATTAACGTAGCACGGAACGGAACACGTAGTTCATGAGCAAAGAAACCAACCGTCTAATGTGCTCGGGAAAACAAAAACACCTCCACAACGGTGTGTGTTTGTGTTCGTCGTTGTATTTCGCAGACAAAACACGCTCAACAAACACATCCGTAGCAACGGAAGCTGTGTGACATTGTGTGTTTTTTGCGGAAGTGATACATCCGCACAATCCTTGGAACACAACCCGGTAGGAATGAAACCGGGAAGACGTGGCCGTGTGAATTCCTTTCCCATTTCGACAGCTCAACTCGAATGTTTTGATAAGGCGAAAAACAATGCATTCTAAAATTGTGAAACACTCTTGGAAGTTAGGCCTCCGCTGGTTGGTCGGTTTTATGATCCATGCCTGGTGGCCGAAGCAAGGGTTTCCTTGGCAGATTTATTCGGTTTTGACCTCAGTGTACAAGCGCGCAACGTGAAGTGCAGTGGACAGTGGTCAGAAGGGTCATTCCACTGCGCAACCCAACACATGCTTGCAAGACGAGCAAGCTCGTGATTTATGTACTGGAAGAAGGTCGTTATCTTACGATGGGGATTAATTTGTGTCAATAAAAAGAAACGATCACCGCCCCGGTTTCGGTGTTGACGCTCTGGAAGGCGGCGTATGCGGGATTTTTCCCTTGCCGGCCGGGTGCTTATCAGCCGAAAAGGAAGGTCATTTCGGCCGGACGAATCTGACCGTAGAAGGAGAGAGATAGAGAGCAATAAAGGTCAGCTTAATTGTATCCGCATGGGAGCCATTCATTCGTGCTCATCCTTTCGATGCACGGTTACATTTTTTAAACTGGAAATCTACGACCATAAAAGACAGTAACATATGGGATGTTACCATAGTATCAAGACATATATGAAGGGAAAAAGAGCGACCCGTGCCTTTGATTGATATTTATTTCATTTACTCGACCGTCACATAATAAAAAATGTGAAATGGATTTTCCATTACCAAAAGAATAGCAAAACTTCATGACGAAGCGCATCCTTAATTTAGTGTGTTTTTTTTTGTTGCTTTTCTCCCATCTAATCGATTGAAAGTAAAAAATAAGTCGAAAGGACGTCATTTTTCATTTCGCTTAATAGAAAACGAAACAAAAACGACACAAAACAATCTCTTCGAAAAACGCTTTCGATCGGTCCCCAACTGGGGGAAACAAATCGAAGGGCTTTCGCTTTATGGTTGTTGGCACGGTGGAAAGATAATTGCAAACAAAAATTAGTAGGTCAAGAATCGTTCCCCGTAAAACCTCGATCATACCCGGCTTTCGCTCGTATGTGTTTGTGTGCGTACTCTTGAAAGATGGTCCAAAACAATACAAAAAAGCAAAGCAACCCAAAGAGGACTTCAAACTCAAAAGAGAACTAAAAGAAAGCTTCAACCCTGGCCACAGTGGATCCATCTCGGTACGGTCGTTCTAATGTTTCGGTTCTTTCAACCATTCTGGGGATGAACAGGGGCCACCCGCACCAAACGGAACTGCACCGGCAGCAGGGCAGTGTGCCGTCACAAATATGGCCACGGAAGCGTGGGAGAGCGGCTTATAATTAATTGAATTTGTTAAAGCGGAAAAGCGCTTTTGTTCGAATGGATGTTTTTAAGGTTCGCTTTTCACCCGTACGCTTTTTTTTCCTCCCTCTTTCACGCTCAGCTCGTTTTGCATCATCAAGCTTCTAGGTACGAGTGTTTTCACGCTGAGTATGGCTTTGGAGGAACAGGAAAACGGTGACGGTGGAGCATTGTTTCTTTTCTTGTTTTTTGTTTGCATGTTATCGCTAGTGTTTGCGTAATAATCATTTTGTTTTAAAGTATACTTTAGCGGCACTAATATACTTCACGGGAGGAGGTTGATGAAGGTAGAAGAAACAAAAAAGCAATCCCTGTGTTTGTATGCTGCAAAACAAACTGGAAAACATGAGCCCTGGGTGATAAAGCATAAACATTAGTAGTTCCGTGCAGATTCTACCGTAATTAGCAATATGTTTTTTACGAGCCGCGAAACAATGTTTAATAATCGATCTAATTGGATGTATTTTTATGTCGCTTCATAAACAAGGAATTCACCGGCACAGGAGCGCGCTTAAATACTGCGCTGTTGGGCTTTGCTTTGGCTTGGGGCCATTCATAAAACATTCAGTTAGAGGACTACTGTTTTTTTGTCCTTATTCTCACATTGCAAACAATTATGAGATAACAAAAAAATAACAATCGCGTATTCCATTTTCCATGCATTATTGTCCCCCCGTCGACGATCGTCCCAGACTAAACCCCGGAGTTTCCCGGTCTGGAGTAAGCGACGATATAAACCATCGCTACCATTTTTCACCCGACAGGGGCAAAGGATGCCGATCCAACCTCCCGGCATTAGCTTGATTTCCCCCGAGAACTAATTACATTACCGTGTGAAGTGGAGCGAAAAATAAAAGTATGATGCGAGTATGTGGTTTTCGGTGGCAGCGTTTGCAAAATCCTTCCTCAAGCGCGCATCCTCACGTAACACTGTGGTTGCCATTTGCCACACACACACACACAAACCGTTTTGCGATGCTGACCGTTTGGAAAATTGGAAGAATACACTTTCCTGCTAAAAGGGAACCTCTCAACATCGGGGGACCAGTGAGTTTCGAAGAGAACAAATGTTGATTATTTGCTCCATTTGGCATTCGGCTGTGTTGAGTTTTGGTAACCCAACAGTTAACCATAGACACATACATACGAAGACAAAATCTGTCGAAGACAGGTTTTGTGTAAATTAATTGAAAAATTACTCAATAAAATTAATGCTGCCCTCGAGAAGACCATGTGGGACTGGAAGTTTCCCAACACGATTGGCCCCGGCTGTATAGAATGGTACAGTAGAATTTCTTTTTAGAGCTTATTAAATGCAAATATCGTACCCCTCGTTACAATCTGCTGTGAACCCTTACCAAACCCATTACCACGTCCCGAACACTGCGCGTGTAAGAAACAACCGATACGTAGGCTCATCGAATCATAAAAGTCACACTGTTCACCGAACTCCCACTTGGAGGCCATTTTAGGTCTTGATGCAAACGAAAAAAAATATATCACCACCCAGTGTCTGTTGCTGTCCCCGGTACTGTGTACGAGCTGAGAAGAAGAAAAAACAATCTCTTTCATCTTAACCCAGCTGGTGTCCCGAGAAAAAGGGTCCGTTTGCTTTTATCCGCTCAACGGAAAAGCGTCTTTCGGTTTGTACGTTAAAACCAGAGCCGAAGAAGAAAAAAACAAACACAAAACCATGTCGGTTCGTAACGTAAACTGCTTTGCAAGCAGCAAATTCGTAAAATTTTATTGTTTACCGATAAACCGCAACAACCATAACTTTTCCATCGGTTTTGGCGGTACGGGCACATCGGTGTATGGGTGTGTTTCCGATCGCGGACGACAGTTTTGCACCATTTTGCACGTGCGGCGTGTTAGGATTGTGCTGAAGCGCATGGGGAACCGTGTGGACTGTAACAAGGGAGTCGAAGCTTTTTTGGGTAATTTTTTTAAGTGCTTTGCTTCCCACGTTCAAAATGGAGAAATATAGACACGGATAAAGCACACCGAACATGGGGTGGTTATAAAATGGTTCATCCTTTCCGGGCTGCTCGAGCAGTTAAAGTAAAATGGGTATTATTTCCATTCATCATGAGCCTGCACGGTCGTCCATGCGTTGAATCGAGGTGCAGTAGTGATGTCTATTTAATTTGGTGTCAAAATTTAAAGGTACCATAACGTTTGTAGAAAGTCTATGAAAGGTTGAAACTGTTTAATACGCTAGTATGTTCATACGACGCATTGAAGAATTCATAATCTTCGAAAGCATGCAGTCCCTTGAGTTAAACGCCTGTTTTTATGCAAATACAGGTCTAATAACAACAAGTTGTTGTAATCTATTCAACATACTAGGAAGGATGCTGCCAGGCCGCTTGATTATTGCACTAAATTTAGTTAAACTTAGTTGACTAACCAAGGTGTTTTGACATTGAATACTCGACTATTAATAAACCGATCATAATCGGAATTGGTTGGGGAAGTTAATGAGTTTTGTGGATTATCGAACCGTTCGGCACAAGGCGATAAGGACGGCACTGATGATGACTCGATGATTGAAGTTAGTAGTGCAGAACCTGTTGGAAATTCGATTCACCCATGGTTGGAAGGTTGTGGTCAGCAACCGAATCCTAGTCCAGCATGTGTAAAGCTTCACGCTAATAGCTCGAAGCATCAACAAGCTCAAATTATCGAAACTTTGAGAGTTTAAACTATTATGTGTTAGCTTGCTGAGTTTAGTTGTATATCGATTGCATAACGTTAGGCGCTTTGATCGATTCAATTTGCAAACGATTTTACAACAATCACTCATGATTTTTCTTTTGTAATTAAGAAATTTACGGAGCCATCCATTTAGCTTGAGTTCAGAAAGCTGTCAACGATTATGTTCCGCATATGCTAGAAATACACCGTACGGAACCAGTACCGATTTGCTGCTAACGATTGCTATCACCGGCAAATGGTAATTCAATCATCATGTTTTTGAACCGGATCTCGATTTACAAAGTACCACGTGGAACAACTGATATCCATGTAGTATGATACTATCGCACAGATTCAAACAAAACCCTTTGCCAAAGACACACCGTTCGGAAGCGATAGTTCGATCGAACGTTGATTGCACTCAAACAGTAAACTTCTGTCGGACCACTCAACGCATCCATGGTGGTGTTCACTGTCTTACTGCACTGTTACTGCACCACCGGTGTGCAGTTGGCAAACTTGAGGATGAGCACAAACCCGTAGACAACCGTGTGCAATTGAAACATCGGAAATCACGGTAAAGTCTGTCCACAAACGAAGAATCGTGTCGACATGTCGGTGAAAAATAAAATGGTTGGAGTTTGTGTGCTCATTTTTTGTTTCGCTTCCCGCAGGTAAAACTCATACGATGGAGGTATCGTTTACCCATCGGAGGTATCATGCACATACGAGACGTACATGTGACGGTATTCGGGTTGAAATAGGACCTGGTGCTGCGTTGTTCGGTTGTAACGACACATAATCAGTCCACATCGTGAGACCACAACGCAAGAGCAAGAGAAGAAGAGCTAACAAACTCCTATGCAGAATTCGAATTGTTGGTCACACAGAAACACTCCGGCAAAGGAGTGAGAAGAACGAGCAGAATAAATTTCGAATTAAATCGAATGACAAGCCATTGTTTGGTTTCAATTTTTTACATGTAGTACCCACGACGAGAAGCGGGAGAGCTGTTGTCATTCCAATTTCACTGCATCATGCCGTACAGTTCTATTTCCATTTTAGTACCCTTGCTTCAAATGCTCCATCGTACAAATGGCATTCGAAAGCACTTTAAGGTTTCGCACCAATTGCAAACAACTTGAAATAAAGTCCATCTTCTGGCAGCTAATTTTAAAGCCCTCCACCTTCCGAGTGTCGCATTCGAATTTTTGCGACCCGGAAACTTTTCTCGCATCATTACTCAAAACCCGCAAGACGGTAAAACACTTCCATTCCGGTGCTATCGGAACCGAGCACAGAAAAAAAGGGATGTGGGCGATTTTCGCTTACTCAGCTAAAATGCTTTCCATTCGACCGTATCCTTTCACCCATTCACGGGCAGTTTATTTAACTTGCTCATCATCGATATTTTCCATCGCGTTGGTTTTGCGGCACGGAACCCCTTTTCGCAAACGTGCCTCTGCGGGATGCGGCGTTGCGAGCCGCGCACACGAATGCGTTTAGGCTTCGGTGGGTAGGAGAACCGATAGTTACAGTTTCGAGACGGGCCAAAACGAAACGGACTATTTTTAACCGGAGCGTTACCGTGAAACTATCGCCCCACCAAAAGAATGAAACCAGTGGCGGAAGGATGTAGTTACCGAAAGGAATGTTTAAGGTGCCTTTGTTGGCAAAAAGGGTTCTGCGTGTTCGGCGTTGGCAGCGGTAAGCGGTAACCGATTTCGAACCGATTCCGATGAAATGGACTGAAAGGAAATCGATTTCGAGTCCCTTTTTTTTTTGCTCCTGAAGCTGGGTAGGTATACTGAGCTGCCGTTAACGGGAAGATCCGAGAGATTGTCACTTATTTATGTTTGCAAAGGGAATAGAATCAGATAAAACCCAAGGAGTCATTTCTTTGCTGTCGTGTATTTAAGAATTTGCCAATACGGTAATACCCACTACAGATGATCGTTTCAGCATCGGTAATCAAATCTACTGGAGCAATTGATTTCATCCACTGCTTATGAAGGGATTTGTTATGATTTGATAACCACTGTCCGGGTCTGGTCTCATGCCATTGCCACTCAATCACCGGAAGAAGACAAACGTTTTAAAGCAATCTTGTAAATGAGTCTTCTCGGATGAAAAGGTGTCGTAGAGATGGATAGATAGCGATCCGGAATGGTAGCTCATTCCGATTTACTTAACAAAATTCATCGAACTTCTCACACAATGAGATGGTTTTATAAGAAGCAAGAATTCTGTTCTTATAAAACCATCTTATAAACCAAATAGATCTGGCAGATTCCATCAGCCAGCACCGTAATTGAGTCATCTCTTTTCCGACACCTGCAGAGGGATTAGAGCGGAACTAGACAGAATCCAAAGCAAACAAACTTGATTCGTTCGTTACCAACTAGATCGTTTTATCTCGTTTGGTAGCAGGCTGTGCGTCTTATCGTGTATCAAATCACTCAACTATCGCCCGGGCCTTATCTGCAACTAGTGTAGTCAGCGCATATGGCCCTGGATTAAACGTGTCTTCCCAGAAGCCGCACCGGTTGCAGGCCGGGACGTTGCAACAGTCGTTTAAATAAGCACGACCTAGACCCGGCCAGCATCAGTAACGAAACGACCCAGCCTACAGTAAAGTCTTTGGGAACTGGATTGCAACAGTGACAACCGCGTGCAGTATGGATTTTGTTTTCAGAGTGTTTTTTCTGCAGTTCCTCATATTCGTAAGTGTTCGGAATGGTGCGATTGCGTTAGCGCTTTGAACTATAGACAGTTTCTGCTACTCTCTGTCTACTTGCTACAGGGGCTGCTGGTGTCGCATGTACGACCGCAAACCGGCGGAACCGATTGCCACGGCAAGGACTACCTGTGTCTGGACGATGTCCGATTTCAACTTTGTGTAGATTATGGTGACGGAAAACCGACGACCGTTAACGATGAGGTGCAGAACTGTCCGCAGGGAACGTTCTGTAGCAACAGTGGTCACTACGAGTGCGATTCGTTCGTGCCACCATCGACCACTGCCGAGCCGCACGTTAACGTTGATGACGATGGTAGGATGAGCTGGAAATTGTGTTTTCTTGAGGAAATACTAACCATTTTCGCATTGTTTCAGCTACGGCACAGCCAGAAACGGGGGAAAACGCCACGAATGAACCAGAGGTGGAGGTAGAAGATGCTACTTTGCCCGCAGCAACAGAAGCAACGGATGCTCCCGCAAACAACCCTGCTACAGAGGGCGCCAATGACGACGACGCACCGGCAAATCCCGAAGTAGACGAACCGCTCGAACCGGTAGAGGTGGAAGTCACAACGGTGGAAGATGTGCCCGCCCAGGAATCTTCCACAGCAACGGTTGAAGCGGCGACTAACGAGGTTCCGGAAGAAGAAGTTGCAGTTCCATCAGAAGGTACCGAATTGCCGGAACAGTCGGAAACAACCGTAGCGCCGGAGACGGTCCCAGTGCAGCCGGAGGAGGAATCAGCACCATCAACATCGGGCCCCGAAGAGGAAGCGGTCGAAACAACGTCGCAATCAAACAATCCGGAAGCCGAACAATCCCCCGTGGAAACGACGGCACCAGCCGAGCCGGAAGTAACCAATCCACCAGCAGCAGAAGAATCAACGACTTCATCGCCCGAAGAAACGACGGTTGCGCAGGAGACCGAACCAGAACCAGTTGCAACGGATGCACCCGAGGTGGAAGTTGGTGAAAACACGGAATCGGTTGTTACGACCGAACAGACGGACGGTTCCGAATCATCTGGCCCTACGGAATCGGAAGCAACGACAGTGGGTTCGGCAGGTGAGGAGGCAGAACAATCGTCCACGGATGCTACTGAAGCCGTCACGACGGAAGATAGTCTCCCATCCGAACAACCAACGGAGAGTGTTACCGCTGAGAGTGAAGTACCGCAAGATTCGTCAACGGTCGCCGCTTCAGAAGCTCCCGAACAGGAAGTAACGGAAGTGCCTGTGGATGGTAATAGTGTGGCTCCCGAAACAACCGCTCGGCCTGAAACCGGCGAACAGGAAGGTTCTGAAGTGGATCCATCTGAGCCGTCGGTTGTTCCAGATGTGCCTGAACCATCCGCACAACCGGAGACTTCGGAATCCGTCACAGAATCAGAAGCTGCTGATACGACCCTGGCTCCAGAAGTTCCAGAATCGAGCTCCGACCCTTCGGTAGAACCAGAAGCTCCCGAATCTTCCAGTGTCAGTTCGGAACCTTCCGAGACAAACGCGCCAGTGACAGAGAACGAAACCACCTCGACTAGCCCTCCAAGCCCCAGCGATGAAGACAGCTCATCCTCTGACCCCAACACTAACGAGTCGGGTTCAAACGAAGGATCCGCTTCCCAGGACTCCACGGAAGCGCCATCGGCTGAATCGAACGAAGGCACCGGAGTCGTCCCTCAAGCACCAGGATCCAGCCCATTCGTGTGTTCTGCTGCGGGTCGCTTTGCAAATCCGACCGACTGTCACAAATACTACGTCTGCTTCTGGTTGCCATTCGGTCTGTACAGTCTCGAGCAGAACTGTCTGGCCGGGTACGCGTATAACCCTACGCTCGAACGGTGTACTGCCGACCAGAGCGTTTGCTTCCCGGGACAGTTCACCTGCATGGGACCGGGTCGGTTCCCCGATCCAACCGATGCGACCCAGTACTTCTGGTGCGTTTGGAACATGTTCGGTGGCTACCTGCAGTACAAGATGCAGTGCCCGATGGGGCAGGTGTTCAATCCGTTCCGTGGTCGCTGTGCGTTTGTGGTAGCGGGAACTCGTTCGCTTCCGTTGGACGAACTGGACGACGGAGAGCTGGTCGTTGATGAGGCATCGACCCAAACGGATGATGTGGTAGTGGAGCCGACCCAGCCAGCAGAACCCGTCGCCCCGGTGGAAGATCAACCGAAGCTGAAGGTTAAGTTCCAGTGCCTGGAAGAGGGCACCTTTGCCGATCCGAATAACTGCAGCCGTTACTTTGTCTGCACGCTGAAGAAGCTGGACAAGTACAAGAAGAGCAAGTTCAAGTGCGCCACCGGTGAGCGTTTCGATCCGCTGGTAAGCGCGTGCGTCCCCGATGTGGATGCCCTGTGCGAATAGACGCGAATCGGGCAAAGAATCTCAAGCTTTAGTTAGAAGCAGTGTGTAACAGAAATCGTTTCGTGAGCAAATAAAATATTTATCGATACATTATCCTTCTGGCAAGTTAGAAAACACCGACCAGCTAAATGTGTGAGTCGTTTTATTTGGGTTTGATGGATGACGCCAGTGGACGCCAGTGCGACAAACAAGGGGAAACATTGTTCATGCATCAATTGTGTCGTAATAATGCAATTGCTAACACAATCATCGTGTTCCTCATTCCAACGGAGCTCAATTTGTAACTGTAGCACGTCTAAATTAATCGATTATCTCCACAACAAGAGGCAGGGCTTAGTGGGACTCTTCCACCCCACCCACGACTCCCTTTCGTCAGGTGATTGTGGCGATAATGGCAAACATTAATTTTACGCCACATTTACGACTGATTTAGCGCGGATGTGAAACCAATGCCGAGTCCGAGGTTTCAGGTGTTAGATAAAAGTGACACCAACTTCAAACACACTAATCCCGCCCGGGGGTGTGATAAAAGTGCACTTGCAAATGACACCACAATCGCAATCACTCGCCCGGAAGTGTTACGCAGCGCAGTGCCACTACCGGGTTGATACGGGTTGTTGTTGCGAATGGTGCAGCGCAAAAAACAACGCAGGCTACACACTTTTCCCACACGCCCGTTAGAAGTTCACCGGTGAGTAAATATGCGAGCGTGTGTCAAACAGAGCCAAACAGAAGCAACAGCAACAGCAGAGGCAGCTTCCACGGCAATGGATAAATATTTGATGAAGCGTGTTTTTAATTAATTTTAATGGAAACACAATAACCTCAATCTATCGGATGACAATTATTGGGCCGAGCTGGGAGGTGTTTTCTTGTTTTTACTGTATTCCTTCCGAGTGTATGTTTGTCGACGGTGTGGATGTTGTTGGCTCGGACTCATTTTGTGCTTCTGTTTTCACATGGTTTTATCGCTGTTTTTATAATACGACTTTTTTTTGTTTTGTAGATGAATAATAGGTTCGTTGTTCTTATCTGATGTCGTGTTTTTTGTTGTTTGCAAATGAAATGCTTATCAGCGTGTTTGGGAGTACAACATCAGTAAAATAATTTAAATAATTAAATTACAAAAAAAAGTATTACTCGTTGCTTTTGCACTAATGCAGCCCAATCAAACTGCGATGCCTTGCAGGCGTTTCATTTTTATAACGTTTTTCGGAACGAACAGAACCATCAACCCATTAGGGACCGGTAAACACTCGCCAACGCTCGCATGGTATGCGATAGCTCGTTGTTTACTGTACTGTGTTATCATGGTGCCCCCGAGCAAAGCGCCCGTCCGAAAACGAGTGTAGGGATGCGAGATGATTGTCCCCGACACCTTCGGGAAATTCCAAAACCTTCCATCCAACGCATCGTATGTGTGCCGTCAAATCAACCACCCATCGGCACTCGTGTAGGGTTGCCGGGCCCGTCCAGTGCCGTTGCTTCGGGCTGTGCTTTGGTGGAAAAACAAAATCCAATCAAAACATCATAATTCGCGCCCCGCCGAATCCATCTCCGGGGTGTCTAGATTGAGGTTGTTGTTTTTTTTTCTGCTCCCCCAAAATAGACCATCTTTCAACCCTCTCCTGCAACCGGGTTGTTACGGCTTGTGGATTTATAATCCCACATTTTGGGTAGGGAAGAATGGGAAGAACTTTTGCTTCGAATCGTATCTACTCCCCCCCGGGACAGGAGTAGGAATTCTGATGAACTTTAGAGGAAGGATTGAAAGAAAGAAATCGCGTTGAGCTACACGTGCCACATACACACAAACACCCACCAAAAAACCGATCCGTGCCGTGTGTTTGGATGGTGGTTGGTGGCTTCATGCATCCGGGGCCGAGCTTAAAAGGATCAACGAAGGGACAACGATTGTGGCGACCCAGCGAGGGAACAAAGCGAAATACAAATGTTAAATAAATCATTCAAACTTTAGCGACGGTAAAATTCAATTACGATTCATCTCGGGGATACAATCACACACATGCACGAATGCTAGCACCCGTATGGAGGTGTAATCGTATCGCACTGTGGGTTAAAACGATTGGAAGAAGGATGGTCTGATTCGTTTGTAAATTAAATAAAAGTCCTGTTTCATAAATACACTGAAAAATTTGGAAAATAATTTTGAAAAATAATCAAACAAAATCCAAGGCCAAAATGTAACCCTCATATGAGAGCTATTTTAGAAAGTGTGTATGCAATTTGTATACATTTGGGGGTTTATTAAAAAGAAGCCTGAATGTATGCAATTTGGTGGCCTTTTACGTTCAAATATTCTGCAATTCAACAAAATATTTGTTGAAAATAATAAAAAACAGTATTATCTTTGAATTCAATAGCGAAATAAACAACTTACAAATTTCCAGCTATACTTAGATTTTTTTTTTAAAGTGTCCTAAACCTCATCATTTCCGCACTGTGCAGTGCTAGCACGGTGGCAAGGAAAAATTCTTTCTGTGTTCCTTCATCCTAGAAATGGACGCACCTCGCTTTGCATGTGAAGTGAAGAACGGACCCCGCAGGGTATGTTTTCTTTCAACGAAAGTCCGCAGGAAATCCCCGGATGATGCTAGTTACGCCGGAGCAACCAGCACCGTCGTTCTATGTTTTCATATCCCATAACGGAGAAATATGATTTGCCCGAACACGAGTCCGTTCCGGCGGTTTCTTGTGCTAACAGAGCGAGAGCAGGCAAGATTCGGGCAAGGGTAAAGCATAAAATCAAATTGAAAGTCGACGGTAAAACGAACCGAAATCCCTACCGTAGGAGATGAAATATTCACTCTCTAATCTTCATGTTACAAGGCGAACCGTTTAAGCCCCGTAACACGGTGCTTGTGGTTGTTTTCTGAACGGGGTTTTCTCTGTGCCGAAAAATAATTAAGTATATGGCTCTTCCTACTGGCGGCACATCGGCGAGTATCATTATTCCATTGAAAATTC
Organism: Anopheles marshallii; assembly: GCF_943734725.1. Lineage (NCBI taxonomy): Eukaryota > Metazoa > Arthropoda > Insecta > Diptera > Culicidae > Anopheles > Anopheles marshallii. The sequence goes on along the minus strand of NC_071326.1, from coordinate 28,698,260 downwards.
ATACGATGACGTCTCTAATGTCTGACGTCTAGCGAGTTGCTTTTTTCCAACCGGCCAAGAACAGCTTGACCTTTGCACGGAACATTTTATCATATTTGAATGCTTTTCTCACAATAAACATGGATCCTTGCGCTTTACGATCGATACGCACGGATACGTATTGCTTGCGTCAGCAATACCATTTTATCATCGCAAAAGCCAGCTCAGCGTTCCCGGATCGGCAGTGGGAAGTCGCCGGGCGCACCAACATCGAAGCACGAATCGATGGCCGCAGGACGCAGGAAAAGCTGTTCGCTGTTCGCCAAAGCAAACAAACCTCCCCGCCGACAGCATGCGCTGGGCTGGTGTGGCTGGGGGATATGCCACCAAACGAGCACAGAAGAAGTGACAGCCCATCGCGCAAAGTGGAACAACAAATAGACGGATTTGCTTAGCACACACGCACACGCCCGGGCGCGGGTGAAGTCAACAATGCGCAACCCACGAACGACGATTGAAGACGCTTCCGAATGCGGTCACGGCTTGAACCGCAGCGAGCGGGTATTTATTTTCTTGAATGCTTTTCTTTTCTACCAGTTGTTTTGTTCACATCCTCTTTTAGATTTTCCACACACACACACGCGCGCTCGCTAGATCATATTTGCAGGGTGTGCGTTGAACTTGCCTGGGGGCTGTGTTTTCCAGGAAGCAGGACACAACCATCCGGCACCACCTTAGCGACGGCAAGCTTGATTAGGAACGCATTCGTGTTCCTTGGGCGCGTTTCTGGGATACGCCAATCATCCATCGGCCCAGTCGACCAGAATCGTACGGCAGCGGAAACGGATACATAAACGGAAAACCTATCTTCCTGTGGGGTGTCGTTTTTTTTATTCTTTTTAAGGAAAGAAATAAAAGAATCAAGCAAAACTGATACACCCAAACAAGGGCGCTCGCCACAAGTGGGAAGGATGTCACGGGACCGTCCCCAGGAGTCGTGAAGTACCCTGTGGGGTGGGAAACCGGCATTGTGTGGCATTGTGTGCTTCATTGTTTGTTTTGTGAGTGCCTCTCAAATTCAGCGATGTGTAACTGAAATTGGATTATGTTGAAGGACCGCCCTGTTCCGTACGCCCACTCAGTTTCCGGTACTACCCTCTGGTCCGACCGCCCAAGTGACCCGCTTTTCCGAACGCTGAATAATGCATGGGCAGGGAGTATGAAAATATAATTTTATTTCCTCCCCCTTTCGGCGCTCACACACACACACACACACACACACACACACACACACACACACACACACACACACGCACACATGCCCGATTGGGAAACGGCTTACTAGCTGAACGAGTTTTCCCGGACAGGACATCGGGCGGATGGGGGTTTCGGGTTGTTTTTAGGATTGTTATGCAAGAGGGAGGTGAAACCGCAAAATTTGTCACATTTGCCACGTTTCGACCGAACCGGCGCTTATGAGATACAGCACACTTCCCATCCGAATGGACTCCGAAGTTTGATGAGCTTTGGAACCGGGGGCTCCACTTCGGTGAAAAGTTTTGATGCCAAAGGTGTGTCGTTTATTTGGCGTTCTTAATGCTTCCTGGTAACTAAAGTTGCCTTCGCCGGCTTGCTGGAAGTTGCTGCTTGTAACATCGGACCGGCGATGATCGTGCGATGGTGCGGCGGCGATGGTGATTCTAACCCATTTGCGTGTATTTGTGTTTTTGCAACATGGTGTGCTTCTAGGAATCCGAACGAGATTTTATAGTACAAAAACCGAGCGTTCTGCTTTCAATTATTCATATTTTGGCGCGTGGAAATTTATTCCGCTAAATAGCAAAATGATGCTTTTAGTGTTCGCTGGATTGTACAATCCTTTTATACAGCGAGTTGGTAGGAAAATCACTGTCCATGAGCAATAGCTTAATTATGCATCTACACGCGCCTGAATGTATGCAAGCATTAAACCCGTTTTTTGATTATAATCCACTAAAGTTAGGCAGATTGCATACTTTATGAGGTCTGCAGAAACCAAACTGGCACGGTGATAAATGACATTAGTGTTATACGTATTGCACTTGTGTTGTAAATTTTTTCTTATGTTTTTTGTCAACTACCGATAAATGTCCGTTAATGATGTGTCAAGTTTTGAACAACAAGAATATATTTCGTGGACTCCATCATGGCGGGTTTCGTGCCAAAATCTGCCCATTAGATTGTCTGCTTTTTATGTTTTTATTTTTTAGAAAAACCTTGCTGAGGCAATTCGAATGCTTGTGGAAGCTTACGGCAGACATGCCTTTACTTTAAACACACGTTACTGGTAATGCTTTCGAAAATTCAGAAGTGGTGATTTTGATGTTAGAAATGCAGATCCTGTTCGGCCACCAGCTTGAAAACATAAAATTTCTGCTATCGACTTGGTATAATTCGGTGCTGACTGTTAAAATCTAGCGGAAACGTTTGACGGTGTACACTATCAGCAACAACTTGCTGTGCCAAACTGCCCAATACCCCCAAGAATCAGTGGAGTCGTTCAATCGAGAGTTGCTCCTCCACCCCGCTTACCCACGCTTATTTGCATCGATGGCCCATGAATACAAATTGTGACTTCAAATTATTATTTTGTGACCTAGTCAGAACAATTTAATCGGCATGTTATTAATGCGTTTGAAATTTAAGAAAAAAACAACGATTTCGCGTTTGTAGATCTGGTACTTGTTCATTCCATAAATCAATTTATCATTCTATTTTATAGTAATTTAATAAACTTCGTCCAACACACCAAAAATGACGTTAGCTTTCTATTTATCAAGCGAGCATATAAAAGATGTCACCTCTATAACCAACGACTTTGTATGTGGTTGGCGTCCGTGTTCACAATATTGTCCGGTCATCCGTTAACCATTTCCAAAACATTCCGAACGAATCCGTACGCTTGTGAAAGATCAGTCGGAAGGGAACTGCTCAAACCGCTCTTAACCAGCAAAACATCAACCTTATTCAATTTCAGTCATTAGGCTAAACGAAACGTTTTGACATGCGGCGACCGGATGCGGCCGTTCTAGGTCGACCGGAACAGGGCTAAACGGTTCGGTATCGTGCCGAGGAACCGATTCCGTTTTTCCTTTTTTCTCTTCCCGAGCCGTGGGAGTAAACGGACAGGACACGCTCGTATCATTTTATCGGAACGAAATTGCTTCCATCAATCAAATTATACCGAGCGATCCCGGAATCATCATAAATTAAAGCCGAGGGAACGCAATTACTACCAGCTTTGAAGACTGTTCCCAAAACTGGAATATTTTTTGTTGGGTGCTGGACATGTCCTTGCAGGAATTTGACCTCGCATTTGGTAACACCCTTGGCCGCATATCCTCTCCGGAGCCGGAGTAAATTTCACTTCGACCGCTCGCAAGAAGCAATCGGTCGTTTGGGAAAGCACAGTGCGGTACAGTGTTGCCAGGGCGGAAACTGCGTGTACCGGGCAAAGGTTCCTTACTGTATTTCCCTTCACGGTAGTAGCCATGCTGGGCCTCCTGCAGGGTACCCGAAAGGTTCACTGTACGGGTAACGCTACCACGGTGGATTACAGCGGGAATGAACGTGCTGGTTCGTTACCGTTTCCTCTACCATTCCGGTCGCACGGAAAGACCGCTGCAGCAAACGATGAGAAATGGTCATACGTGAACGAATGGCCACATGGGTGTGGAAATGTGGAGCGAGTGTGCGTGACACCCCTGAACCCACCGGGCACCGCTAAAAGCAACCATTGAGCGCACTGCCCTAACCGGCAAACAAGCAGACCGGCAAATATGTTTATGTTGCCAATATACACGCTCGTAAATATTTTCGTACGATTTTCCATCTGACCGGCGGAATGGACCGAGGGGGGGAGAGAGGGTGGCGAGGAAGAGATGAGAACATTTCGGGAGGAATCCCGGGCTTTTATTCCCCACTGCTGGCCAACATGAATCTGTCCACCGATTTTGAGGTCAACACGGGAAGGTGTGTGTGTGCGGTAAAAGGGATGGGAAGTGGGTCGGTGAGTTAGTACGATATAAAATGAACTGCGACTCGAAACTTTCGGTGTTTTTGTTGTTGTTTTTCTGGTGTGCGTATCAGCCAAATGGATGCACGCAAAACCATCGCCGCGTGGTGTAAAACCGAACGATCGTGGCGCGGAAAAACTTCCCGGAAATACGATGCAATCTCGAGATAAAACAACGGTATCGGTTACTAAACGGGTTGCTGCGGATGGAACGAGTAATCCACTTCGTTTCGTCCACACGGTCCAAACCCACATGCGCACACACTAACGGCGAGGAGAGCATTAACATAAATTTGCTGTCTAGATTTTCGCACTTCGACATTCAACATGCCGTCTGGAGGGGTGAACATGCCGCAGGGAGCGAGACTTCGGGTGAAGGATGGCTAGGCTTTCTGGCCCATTCCACCGTTCGCCCGGTGCAAGGCTTGTGCAGTCGCCGTCCTCGTCGTCGTCCTCGTCGTTGACAGTTGTTGTCGCAGTCATCGATAGCCTTCGTCTGGGGCAGACATTCACGCTGGATCAGCATTTTTTACGGGGGTTCAACTTCATTTTCACGCCGGAATAGCATCCCAAGATGCCGTTCGATACGGCCGGCTTTGCTTCCATTCGCCAAGCGGCATGTTGTACGCATTACGGGATGGCTTTACCATTCGCTTGCGAGGGTGGTTTTTATTCTGCTGCTGCCATTTTTGTTGTGGGGTGGTTTCTTGCCAGCAAGGGCAAAAGAAAAGGGTCCTTTATTTTATTCACATTTTCACTTTATGAATTCGTTTCCTTCCGAACGGAAAGATATTCCTGACTTCCGGTCCATTGCCTCATCGCCCCAAAAAACCCGACACCTCAACCCCAGTGTCAGCTGACGATGGTCGAAACGATGGGCCGCCTGTAGCCTGTGTTGCTATAAAATAAAATGGAATTACTTTATATGGGCCACTATAAAGCCGGTCTGCATTGCCGGGTATTTTCGCACTAGAATTTCCCCCGAACAGGGGTGAGGTTTTATTGATTGAATTTTACCCTTCCGTTCGCATCTCGAACGCGATCCCCATTTGTGGCAATATTTTCGTCCGGTTACGGTTGGCCGTTACGTTGCCGTGCGAGTACGATTCGGCACCACATACCAACATGGACACACCTATATAACTCTCGATTCCACTACCAGCAAGACGGCGCACGTTCTAGCGCGATGGAAGGAAATTAGATTTCGGCGTGGGCATTTTACGACTAAGTGGCAGGCCGGGCACAAAGAAATAAGCTTTCCCGGTGTGCGGTGAGTTAGATCCGCTTTTGACGCTCTTGGCAAAAAAGAAGCAGGGGGTGGAAAAAGCATCAAATCTGATCGATTCGAGCCGAAAAGAAATCCGATTTCTGCACAGAAGGCGTATCGGGATCGGAGTAAAAATCGCCTCCAAAATAACCAGCAGCGTGGAAAGGTGCTTAAAGATTAAGCTAAACGTAACGCCCGTAATAGCGTGATAATCAGATCCGCTTTCAGTGAGTCAAATTTTCCAGCTCTACACTTCGTTTCTAATGGGAACTCAACACTTGTTGTCTGATTGCTTAAGAGCTAGAGAACCCATTTCGAATCGTGATGCGTGTTTGATTCTCTCCAAATGCAGCGAGGATAAACTAAAACAAGGGCTCGGATAAATGGAATCTATACTTATCGGCTTTGTTCTGCTAAAAGGTGCGCTTCCAGAGCACCGCAGGACATGCACGTACAGAGGCCAACCTGTTGCTGCCTGTTCCTAGGAAACATAATTTCGAACGGTGATGTTTTCGGTAATCCAACCGAAACGCATCGCCTCCTAAAAGCGGCACCGAACCGAGCCGTTTCATGCGAACACTCGACCGAATGCTGCATTGGCAAACAATAAAGCCGCGTTAATGCCTACGAACCGGTTCGAACGAAACGGCCTGAAGGGTTTTGTGCACGGTCGATGTAAAAGTGTGCCCTTCCATTGTCTGGCACCGCCGAAACGCACCTTGATAAGCGAAGTCATTATCGGACCACGCGCCACGATCGCAAACGCGTCCATCTATCATGCGCACCCGGGGGCTAATGGAGCCGGCTGGTAGCGATGGAGATGGTAATTAATATTTCATAAAGCAGACGAGCCCGACGCGTCTGTCACTTCATCGTTCGTTCATTAGCCGAGCTTGATTGATTTACTGTGTGCGGCATCGTGTTCGAAGATATCTTGATGATAACGGATGTCACACGGAGTGGAACGGTATCGGCAACCATCTGCATCATCACCATCATCATCATCATCATCATCATCATCATCATCGGCATCATGTTGCGGAGGCGTGAAGGCTTTCTCAACGAATTAAGCTCACATTTTCTCTCCACGCTCTTTATCCTCTCGGTCTTCTCGTTCTCAGCTTTTGAGCAAACAATGCTTCTCGCACTGGAATTTTCTCAACAAGAATCTAAAAAAGAATTTCCACCACAATCCGGGGCGTTGATGGAACATTACCCAAAAAAAAACAAAAAAACAAAACCCCGCATGAGCATGAAACTCACCGAACCGCATAAACCCGGCCGGCTTCTGGTTGGAAATGTTTCCGACTTAAGCTTTCCCAACTGCATCCGCTTGCTGGCAAACAGGGCTTACAGGCTAATGGCTTTCACCGTCCACGGCGCTGGGGGGTTCACCGTTTCGGGTGCACCCGGTGCTAGCATAAGCCCTGCTGTGATGTAACCACCGAGCGCATTGTTGGATCCGCTTATGCTTTCCCAGCACGCACACACACACACATACACGCTGACCGAAAAGCATTACAGCCTGCTGCATCTTTTGCTTCAGATTAATTAATAACCCAAGCGAAACAGAGAGCTTTGTCGTTTATCTCGTTCGTTATTATTTTTCCTTCTGCTTGCTGCCACCGACACAATTCCCTGTACGAAGCGTAAACCAAGCGAAAAAAGAAGGAACAAAAACTGAATCACTCACTAAAATTCTGCGAGTTGGAAAAAATAAGATGAATCACTCTGCGAATAAGCCCTCAAAAAATGTTTATAAAAAAAACCTTGCGCTCCATATTATAAGCTTGGGAGATACATACATACTTATATATATATATATTTAGGCATTTTGCCTTGGACCGTCGTGAACGATTCATTTCCTCTCCGGTTCCTAAATCAACACACGATGGCACGATAGCCGACGGCTGGCTTTTTCGTAACGATGCTTTAATAATGTAGAAGCCGTCCCGAGGCAAATAAATTATCATTCTGCAGGTTTTTCTGGGCGGGTGGTTGGGAATTCATTCGCTTCCTTCATGCCCCCCCAAAAGGAACCACATTATGGGGCTGGTAAAAGGTTGATCTTACGGCAAGCAAATGAGACAGATCAAGGAAAAGTTCGGGAAAAAGCTCTTAAATTTTTAAACCCGACTGCAAGCACTTTCACGCAGCCGATCGAATCGTGTTCTGGGAAAATGTTAATTACCTCCATGCTGTGATGCATTTGATGAAAACTGTCAAATAAGCCTGAGAATGGAAGCTTAAATGTACGTCTACATAACAACTCAAGCAATGTCCAATCAAAGGCGTTTTTCTTGCTGGTTTGATCCTGGATAAGCCAAGTTTTCAGAATTGTTTGTTCCAAAAGTAGTTTATATTACATTACTTAAGCAGTAGTTTAAATAACACCCCCAGTGTCCGGATCCCTACAGAGTTTCCCTTTGAGCAAGACCTACATTCCAGCTAGGTGTAGATGAAGTTAAAGAAAGCCAGAAAGAATCAAAAATACCTCGTAGAACCCAACAATATCCTTCAGCTCGATGTAATCCATTATTGATTCATTGCTCGATATCTACACGATTGATTCACTATTATTATCTCGAGCTGTCTAATTTAAAAAGACCTTCATGATAAATCTCACAAATGTCGCTGTAAAATCTGGGCTGGGATTCAAATTTCCGCATTGACTTTTATCCGTACAACGCCCGGAACAGAACTCAGTTTGACAGATAGATGAAAAAACCTTTTGGCAGAAAATAGTACGTCCGATTACTTAAAAATGTTCAAAATGGCTGGTTATTTCTTCTTTCACGATCCCCCAATTGTTTTTGGACCAAAATTTGATATATTCTTTCGCTAAAAACAATTTCATTTTCACCCAAACAATGCCGTCCGTTCGTAGCTCCCTACCTAATTATGCTCACCGTTCTTGAGCCATTTGTACGCAGCATCGATCGATTCATGGTGAAACTTTCCTCCTAACTATGCTTGACCACTTTACGTTCAATACCGGTTCGCACCGAACGGCGAAATATGTATGCAGCGTAGAAATTCCAATTTCACCACAGAAAGCTGAGAGGAAAAAAACGGCTCTATGTTTGTCGTTTGGCACGGAATTTTGCCGTGAGCCCAGACTTTTCCATCCCCCTTTTCGGGCAGCTCTTGTCCCGGTATCGGTTAAAACTTTCCTAATTTGTTGCACAACTGGTCCAACTTAAGCATTCACTAAAATTCTTGCTTATTAGTTCGGGTGTTGGTCTCCGAAATTGTCGTGCTCGTTTCACCGAGGAGATTGTGTGTGTGTATGTGAGAGAAAGAGGGAGAAAGAGAAAGAGCAAGAGAGAGAGCGTAAAATATGGGACAAAAAAACGGAGCATCCTTTCGACCAACCAGCCTCAAACCCGACGGAGCAATATGGTGGGAAATTCATTTCGTTACGATTCAATAAAGTCCAGCACGCAGGACTGGACGCAGCAAAAACTTTTGTCCCACCGCTTCCTTCTGAAGCTGTTTGCAATCTTGGTCAACGAGTCGGTTGTTTGCATGCTTGTCTTGTGAACTTTTCGTTTCGTAACGCTCCACTCCATAACGCTACCCACGCTTCAGTCCGTGAGACGGACGAAGAAATTAATTTGAATTTTCTTTTCGCAGTAGCACACAACCATGCCAGGGGGTGGAACAGAAGAAACTAGTTCACTGCTCTTGCGCTTGGTGTGAAAGCATGCTGGAGCAAAGTTGCTGGAAACGATTCCTTATCTGCAGACCCACACCAGACGTACCGGTTCCGGTGAGAAGCGATCAATCAACCGCACTGGATCAACCTCGTCCCGGACCGATTGCTGACCATCTGGGGAGCAATTTAAAGCGAACTTTAGGAAACGTCCAGCAGCCGATTAGCTTGTGGGCGTCCGGCTGGACCGGGTCCTTCTGGGGAAACGCTTCACAGTAAGCGCTTGGCTTCCCGCTCACCCGGCATTGTAAGATGTGTATCTTTTTAACTTCGGCTCGGCCAATCGGAATGGACCAAGAAAAACTTTCCAAACCGACCGCAGGTGGTATGTGCTGTTAGGTCCAGGGAAAAAAAAGCATCCGAAAAGGAAAGAAGCATAGAATCAAATCGAAATCGATCAATCAACGTGTATTGCGTTCCACAACACGGGAAAAACAACACTCTTGTTGATTCGCTTCGCGTTGCTACAGGTGTACTTTCCAATCAACTTCCAATCGACAACCGGCCGGGTAAATTTGGGATTCCCCTCCCGTTAGCGCGAAACAATGTTGATGAGCCACCAGCCACAGCCACCCCCAACAATGGGTGCTTTCCGGGCGTGTTAATTGAATATACTTTTCCACCCCTGCCACGACAAAATGGATGAGGGAAAAATTGGCATTTTCCAAACAAAAAAAAAAAACCCCACCCAAAATCCAAATCAAAAAGCTTCCGTGATGAACTTTTACCGCTCATATCGTTCCCATTTTTTTTTTGCACCTCGTTGGGTACAAAAAGGGAGATTGTTAAAAATTGTTTGCTTGAAAATGTAAAAAAAAATTGACAAAAAGTTTCACGCTAATCGATGTATTGCCGCCGAACATATCGAACATCGCGCTACAACACGCGTTACGCGGTTGTTTTTCCACTTTTTCACTTCGGTCGGTGTTGTTCCGCTTTGTCCCTAACCGGCATCACGGGTACGGCGCGGCATCGAATGATTAATGAGGTATGGTGCTGTAAATTTATATATAAAATTAAAATTGATTGATTACATCAAACACCACCGGCAGCTATTTGGGTATGCGGACCGCTGGAAGGTGGCCATCAGTGTGGCAAAGAAACAGGGTGGGTGAAAGAAAATGAAAAGCGATGTGGGTAGCAAAATTGACTACCCTGGTAGCGCAATTTTCGCGAGCTCGAAATTTGCCACTGGGGAAAAAACATTGAAAACACACACCAGTGCGACGCCTGTGTGTGGGAACACGAATGACGGACGACGGAAGATGCCCGATTGTTGATGGTTGATGGGAAAATAGCAACTTCGTCGACACATGGTTGTCCCCGGTTCGTCAGGTCCGGTCCAACCCCCGAAACGTAACGCACACTGGGTGTGATGTTTTATGTTTCCTCTGTTTGGCTTTGTGTTCGTAGTGACTTCCCTTCTTTTTGCTCCTGACCAGTGCTTGATCTGGTGGGTGAAGGTTGCAAAAACCACCCTGATGACGGGACGCTATCGATCACAACATTCGTCCAATCTGAACACATCCGAGAGCATGTTGGAAGTTGGAAGGAAAATGAAGAGAGAGGAAGAGCGAAAAAAGAAACAAGGATCCCACCGACCACCGGGCGGGTTGGAAGCCCTCCTACGGGCGCTACGGTTCGTTAGAGAAAAGGGAGAAAAACGCGAACCGTTTATGCTTCAAGCGGCAAGCGTGAATGTTTTTCCCCTCACAGCGCACACCCGTCATACCGCACAGGAAAGGGGGACCACCGGTAAGGGTGATATTTATGTTTGATATACGATGACATTTCTCCCCGTGCGAGTGGGGTTGCCACGGCGCGTTGCCTGGTCGGTGGGATGAACCACGTTTTTTGTTGTTGTTGGTTCGGTTCCATGCAGCACCTGATGATGGCCTGTTGATGCAGAAGCCTAGCTAGTGGACGGGAAGGATGGACCAGAGAGCATAACTCTCCCCGTGCGCGTTTGGTTAAGCTCGGTTACATCCGACATTGCTGAGCTGACCGACGAAACGCAATCTACAAGCGTCCATCCGTGCGGCGTGTACACACGTGGTATTATCTCGCGAACAAACAGCACCGAATCGTAATGCCGGTTCGTGTTTAATCTGGTCCAAGGGAAATCGCTGGCAAATGCGTTTTGTGTGAAAATATGCAATGCACCAGTATGACGAGGATATGAAATACACGCTGAGGCAACAACAACAAAAAAAGGGATATCACCACTAGGAAGCGGGATACCGCAGCTGAAGGTGCGTTGAGGATTTCGAACAAGCGAATTTAAGTGTACCGGACGTCGCTATTTATCCGGAACCAGCTGGTGGAACTAGCTAGGTGCTCGTTGTGTGCGTGATTGAGATTTCATTTGCACAGGATTAAATGTGAAATATTTCTGTTTGTTTTTTCTTTCCCCATCAGGGTACGCTTTCCCTCATTATGTGCCGGAGAGAATGCATTTGCTTGGGGCCCGATATGAAGCGCATGAAAGTTCCGTAATTATGAAGTACCATTTGTTGAAGTATTTCGTACGGAACAATTTAGAGCTGGATGTTTGAAATGCTAGTGTTCAAACATGATTAAAATATGTTTAATATTATGTATAGGTTTGAAAAAAACTAGCGTTCAAATGATGAAAATATTTTGCTATTTTTGATTCCATTTGCAAACGGTAGTTAGTTCGAAAGAATTTTGATTCGCCTGAATGTATGCAAACTGCATTTTTTGCGCATTTTCTAAACAGATAATACTGTTGCGTTGTACATTAACGAGAATTGTGGTTTTGGTTAAAAAAGTGTGGTTTTATAATGTGTGACTAAATAAAATACATATGTAACGTTAACCTTGCATTATGGAAATCCGATACTAATTCATGGAACAAAACACAACCCCTTATTTTTCTGTAATTCTTCCAGTATAATATGGCAGCTTTGGGTATAATTTGGCATTTAAATTCAGCGCTGTATTTTACACACAGGCGATGCCATTTGTCAAATATTTAAAATCCTGATGGTACAGAGGCCGACGCAACTGTTGATGGAAGTAGTTCATTTGTCTCTAAATGAATTGTTGATTTTTCTAGGAGTTGAGAGAAATTTGATCACTTGCATGACGAACCGTTAAATATACAAATATACAAAACAAATCGTCCAGGAGGCCTAACATATGCTTGTCCATTTTACAAATGGAAGTAGCAGCCCATTGCATAGCTTTAGGCGTTGCCAAAGAAAGCTGATTTAACATCTGCTGACTGTTGTAAGGTTGGAACACCAGACGCCCGAGTAAAGTATGTATGAAAGTATGAACAGTGTTGTTTTGATTACTACCAGATGTAAAGTAAGATGAAAGTAAAAAAGCCAATTCCAACCTTTTCCAAAAATTACAAGAATGACTAAAAGTGTACACTTAATAGAGCTATATTTACCTGAAATTCATTTTCAGGCTCTCCAAACTTCTGCATTACGTCTTCAGCTTCTGGGAGCTGCACGCGTCCAAGCTCGAACACAGCCAACTGCCAAACCAGATCTCCAATTACTTCCCCGAAAACAAAGGACAAGCAAAGTAGCAAACTAGTAACATTCCTCTGGATGGGTGCTCATGTACAAGAATATGAACAGTACGTCCCGCATACTCCCACACCAAGATAATATTCATATCGCAGACAGGTTTGCCAGGCTCGTTGACAGGCGAGGAATGTTGTCATGTTGCCAAAAATCTTCTCCCAGCGCGTTTTTCCACCCAGCTGCCTGCTTGGCCCTTGATTGAGATTCGCAACTCCCACTAGAATCTGTACCGAAATTACACCATTACCATTCTTCATCCAACAGTGTTGCTGTTCCGTCGTCTTCATACTTGATTGGAGCTAGTATCAGAACGACCGCAAGTAAGCTTTTGTTGCGCGAACTCATGGTTCAACCCTCACACGGCATCGTTCCGTAGTTGTGTTGCGCAAAAACCACCAACCGGAAGGCAGGAAAAACCAGCCGCCCGTCTTAGTGCCCTTCAAGATGGTTCATAGTTGCTTCTTCGAACTCGCTTCCTCGCCGAAGTAGTGACTCGCCAAGAGCCTGCCTCAAGCCGTAAGGCATTCAGCAAAATGTACGATGAAGCAGAAACAACCGTGCAACAACTTTTCCTCCTAGCGTAACCCAATTCCTGGTGCAGGCAAATGTAGATAGTATATATTCGTAACATGTCGCGGCAGTGTTCCCGAACGGCTGGCTCCCGTTCTTCCCGCAGGCACTTCCGTTTGCCGCTGTGCTCCCGATCACCCGGTGCTACACAGTCGGTAAACTTTTGCCTTCAACAGGATGCTTGCCGCGTGTTGGCTAGAATTTGTTGATTCACCAAGGCTGATGATTTTAAATGTCAATTTTCAATTAGTATCCACGGCATCGCGCACATCGCTCGAGTGCGAGCATTACGTGCCGACAGGGTAACTGGGAAGATCTTGAGTGTTGTGCCACGGTTGGCACGGACTGTAAGAAAAACACATTTCCTCACGTTTACGCAAGATAACACGATATGAATGGCAAGTGATGGTAAACCGTGGCCCGCTGCTGTTACAGCAACACGCTGAGTCTTGGTTGGTTCTATCGCCTTGATAGATATCGGTGTCGAAGCATATCCTCTACTGGCGGTAATGGAGCGTGTCGAGGTTAAAGTCTTCTTTAATTATTGTTCACCTTTGAAAGCAAATGCCATAGCGTGAGTTTTGCATCACTGTTGGGCGAGAATGCGTTAAGAATGTTGTGTAAAACCATGGCTCAATTCGTTTCGAGAAGCGCTACGCGTGCTTTTTTATGCAAAACAGCATCTTTTTTTCTCTCGTTAGGCAAAGGCTACCAATGCTGACTAAACACCAGCGCACGAACGCAGCAGCGTGGAAGACGTTTAGAAAGCATCAGCAATTTATCTCCTACCAATGTTACGCCCAATAAGAAATTCCTGTACAGCTAAAGCATTAAGAAACATTTTCAAACGAAATGAAGGGAATATTTAAGGGCTTAAAAACACAGACCAAATCAACATTCCAACCATCATCACAATCAATGTCGGGCTTTGGGTGGAAGGACACGCATATAATAATAAAAAAAAAAATAGCAGAACGCAGGAAAATCTACGGCCACTGTTAAGGGAACGCATTTCCGAACCATCCAATCGTGAATGAAAACAACACTGTTGGCTTTTCTGTTGATTTTACGGCCAAACTTGATGCCTACGCTGGTTCAAATCCATCGGGTAAGGCAACAAACAACAAGTTGTTGGCAATCATCGTCTTAAACGGCCCACTCTCTTTGGCCGTGAGGATGGCTTTTTGATTTTCAACAAATCGGCCCCTATGTTTACGAGCCCCCAGTTGTGTGTGTGTGTGTGTGTGTGTGCGAGAGATTTGCTTTTAGTTTTTCGATTCCGTCCTTTCTTTTTCTTCTCTCCAGGTGAACTTTACGCTTGCCAAAACCCGCACCATCCATCCACCGTCCATTCTGCGGGTGGCAAAGGCAATCTGTTTAAACTTTTCTTCAGCTTCGCTTTGATGCTACAGAAACTGTGCTCGCGATGGTAAAAGTTTTTACGCGTGCTTCGCTGTTTGTTTGCCATTTCGGGCTGTCCCGGGAGCTTTGCAAGTGAAATTGAGCGATTAGTGCGGAATTGAACATGCCTGTAACGAATTGACTTTTCGCGTTGCGCTACGCCCGATCGTTACGATGGTGGCAAAGATGGAAACATTTCGCGTGCATCACCATGGCAACGTGGGGGAAAAAGCTGTCATCAAAGGTGGTTGAAGTGGGGACGAGACTTACAATCTGTCTGTTCGAATTGCTAATGAAGTTACATTTACCGTACGTGAAGAAACTGCATTGCCACGGAAAAAAAGCGTTAGGTACCAAAATAGAACGAAATTCCGGCAGTGCTCTAACCAACGTGTCAACAGGTGAGGTTATAAACATATTTATCTAACGCGTCAAAACAGCACCGAACAAATCTATTTTAAAACCACCGCCGCTAGAACTTCATGGAAAATGTATTTTTATTCCACTTTATCGCATCCACACTGGACAGTAAAATAAACTCTATCCGACTGCAAAAACAAAACACTCCACAAAAATTGTCCCAAAATGTACCGAAAAGTTTCCAATATAAAAGCAAATCATTTCCGTTTCCTGCGCCCCCGATAACCGGCAAATCTTTCCATAAATATTTGACCATTGTGGGCTGGCAAAATCACTCTTAACTGTTCGACGGAAACGGAAAACTCATTCCCTGGTTACTAACCTTTCACATCGGACGCTTGTTGGACGTTTTTTCCGCGATGGCGCAGGAACGTTGGATCAACCGAACAGACGATGACTTTTGGTCGACGGGGTTCTTTTTTCTGGCCCCCCTGGCTCGAAACCGATCTCCAGCGATGCGATAAGAAGGAAAACAATCACCTCCAATCATTTCCCACATCGGGGGACGGGGTGGATCGTTGAAAGCTTTTCCACGTCGTCTTTTCCTTGTGTACTGAACGCCATAGTAAACGGCTGTTACGCACAATTTATAAGTACACTACGGGGCCGCCATCGGCATGGGAAGAAACCAAAGGGAAGGGAGTAGGGTGGCAAAAGAAAACTCCGAACTAAAACAAAACCCAACGGACCGAACCGAAACACAAACACCCGGGCAGGCAAACTCTTCACTAACGAACGGTTTTTTTTTTTTTTCTAACCCATCCCCCGCAAAAACAAGGGTTCGCTCTCCTTAGGTCGGTTCCACCTTTCCCTGATTAAAAGTGTGCGGGTGGTTGTGGTATTCGAGAGGGGGTGTTGAACGGTGCGGCGCTATCGGTTTCTTTGTCGGGGCCAAGATTCAGTCACAATATTGCGCGTAGGCGCAACCCCTACACGCACTAAACGGTAGCATTTTCTTTACGCTAACGATCTCGGTCGCTTCATCGTTGGCCACAAACACAGGCGTGCAACAATTGGTGCGCTGGCAAAATCTCTCCCTCTTCCAGGGCTAGGCTGTGTAATGTGGATATATGTGTGTGGGAGTGTGTAGGTGTGTGCGTGTTTCATTGTACTTCGAAGAGCTTAACAGCGACAACAACAACCGTTGTTGCTCCAAAAACTGGCACGGTCGCAATCAAATTTTACACTCCACCGGCTACAGTTTTCCATCTTTTGGGTGATTTTTTCCCTTATTTTATTACGCCCAGGACACGGAAATGAAGCAAAACCGGTTGGAGCTGGAATTGCACGGCGCTTCCGGGCCCAAGACGCCGGACCCGCTGGATCTAAGGCTGGCTGTTTTCTTTTAATTTAGCTCCACTTTTCACTTCAAACATTCCGTCCCGAAATGATACCGCTTATGGCAGAGGTTATTATAATCATTACATGTGGACTATGCGGGCCACCAAGGAACTCCGGCACCGCCGTGTGCCATTTTTAAACAGTGCCTAATGGTTTTTTCTGCAGTTATTTGCTTTCACTTAACCGAGAACGGATTTCCATGCCGTTCGCTTCGTTTACAGCGACACTGCGCGGCTGTTATTGTAGCACGGCGAGAACACATTTCCTTCGGTGTTTGGGCTGTGTGTGTAGGTGTGGAAGAAGGTTTTTTCTGTTGCGGGTCGATGCATGTTTTATACACTTCATGCTCTCGGTTGTTGAAATTTATCACAATATCCTGTACAACCTCCACCGCGCGCGTATCGTTTACCCGCACGGTAGAAAGCTGTGCGAAGAGCTTAAGACAAGACGCTGAACTGATTTATTTGAATATTGCTGTACACGATCAGGCGGGACAAGTGAACGGCACGGGTGAAAACCAGACACGCACGACGCGGGTGTTGACAGATTTTACACGTGCGTAGGAAAATGGTTTGCACTTATTCACTCACCTTCCACCACACGGTGTTCCCACGCCATTCGTCAACACCCACCCGCTCCCTACCCCCGCATTAACATCGACCACAGTACACGTTCGTACCATAAATCAACACACATACACAGCACAGCAAAACACACAGACAGATTTAGTGTGTCTGCCGAAACGGGGTCTGTGGCATGGACGTAACGCGCTTTTCACTGCCACGTTTTTCCTCACGGCTTTTCCCGGCCAGCTGCGTTCGGAAGCGTTACGATGAATTATGAACTGCCGCGTGAAAGCACTCGCGAGTTGCGGGAACGATGCAAACACACACATACACGCTCGTACGACAAACCGCACATCAGATGCGAACAAACGGTAAACGAAGTATTTTCACCATTTTCCCTCAAAAGACCTTAATTTTCCACCGTTATGCCGCTCGCCTTAGCGGGAAAGACTATCTCAGGTTCTTTAGCGTAATACGATGGGCGCGCCTGACTGTATGTGATCCGCACTACATTGCGCGCTACCGAAAAGACATTCGCACGAAAGTTGTGTTTTTCCCGATGTGGGACCAATCACTCCGCCGTGCACCGAAACCACACGAGCCACACTTGGCTTAATCACTTAATCCTTATTATTCCTGTACGAATCAGTACGCCCACAGCCAACATCACCTTGCTTTGGGGTTGCTAGATAAACTCCTTTCTACGATTACAGCGAACGGAACGGATGTTTCATTACATGTCGTGTTCACTTTTACTATGCTTACTTTTACTTGCTACCCCCGCACACACTGTTCGTTTGCGAGAAAAACGGCTTATCGGCTGCCAGGTGGTTGTACTGGTTGGTGGGTGTTTGGATACGCCGTAGAACTGGCCCGTGTCCAACAGACGGAACGGTACCAGCTGTCAAGAAAATGTACGCTTTTCGAACAGAACCAACCGGACGGGACCGTATCGGCGAATGTTTCGACGTCAACTGACAGCTGGCCGTAAGGGAAAAACAACTCGTTGCTCGTGACCGTCGGGTTGCGGTGTGATGGATTTTTTCCCCCCGAACCCACGAGCCGAACGGCAGCCGAAGCGCGACCCAACACTCCTGGTGTGCGGTGCGAAACCAATGCGTGAGACGAAGGCAAAAGCGTTTTTCACGACCAAACCGGATGAGCGGGAAACGCTTTAGAATGAGGGAGTTTTATTTTGAAGCTACTCGCGAGAGACAATCTATACTCCACGACCGGCAATCTTTCGATTTAGACCGATTTTGCGCATTTTCGTTTTGCCGTGAAGCGTTTTCTTTCGTTCATTTGTTTTGGTTTACCGCGAGGAAAACATTTCGCCGTGTGGTTCATTGCTGAGTTCATGCGCCTTTTCGAAAAGGAGAAAGTGAACGTTTCGTGGTAAGGGTTGAACAGTTTCGAAAAATCTTCGTGTTTATCAAATTAATGTGCAATTATTAGGAATTTGATATTATATATTAGGAATATATTAGGAATTTATATTAGGTACAACACAACTTTGGAATTTATTTACTAAATCTATTAATGAAATACAACGTTATAAAGCTAACAGTTTAGTACATATTGCATATCTTCAGGAGTGTATTTTCCGTGTTTAACCTTAGCCAAATTTATCAAATTTTAGTTTTTTTTTATAATGATAATTTCATAGTAATATTACTTAATTTTACATGACATACTGTGCATTAAAACACGTATTTAATTTTTGAATTAAATCATAATTATGATTCAACGTTATATAATCATAGATGTAATCAAGATTGCATTAATTCGGGAGTTTGTTTTCTCTTTATAATCATAGGCAAAAGCACTGTTTCATAATGTCGTACGCACTGTATAGAAAGGGAACGAAACTTGTTTTTTTTTTTAAATTGTAAATTGGTAACTGGTGAATTTATTCTTTGATTATTTTTTTATTTTATTATTTTATATCGAAGAAATAAGACCTTTCGCTAAACAATATTGGAATATTAATTTAACATGCAATTAGCCTAGAGTTACCTTATTCCAGGCATACTAGTCCAAAGAATCTTAATATTTTAATTTAATGAGTATTGAAATTAATAGAATTAAAATAATGGTGACCAAATTATTTCAACCTTTTAAATTTATGGTTTAAAATTACCATTAGTTAATTAATGAAATTACCACGCCCCAAAACCAACCACCTCACGCATTCTTAACGACACCAAAGAAAGGCTCTATGATAACATACATGCATCGCATTATCGTGCAATGTCGAGAAAAATTCTTCCTTAACAAAAAAAATATCATTTTTCCATTCTCGATACACCCTCCTGGGCCGGTGCTTTAAACGATAAGCTCTTTTTTATGTCGTTCGAACACGAGTAAATAATTTCAATCACAGCTTGCAATCTGATAAAGCAAACAAATCTTCTTTCCCCCAATCCAGCCCACCGTTTCATCGTCAGCGCGAACGGTAATAAAACACCCTTAAACAAACACGCGCCCGGGTGGAATGGCGTAGATTGCCTGCATCGTGGCGTTGCAGGCAAACGCCGCGTGCATCATATATTTTATAATTCAATAAATAAGCTTTAAATCCGTGCCCTGGTGTAAGCGTTCAGCTCCCCTCGTCACTTTGCATCGCTCTCTTGTCGGCAGTACTTAACACCCGATGTGTGGTGAGTTGACGCCGATCACATTGATCATTATCGTGTATTTCGGAGCGTGTATGTCTTCGGGTTTGGGGGCGTACTGATTGGATGGCATTTGTTTTTTATTTGGCATTTTGCATGTCGATAAAGCTTTGTTTGATCGTCGAGAAGGCTTGGACCTGGCAATGCATCGCTGTTGCTGGTCGGTGAATGATACACTGAATGGAGACGCATGGTGGTTTGTAGAGTAACTTATTTTGTTTTCGAAAAAGCACCAGTCGATGTATGGTGCGTGTTGTAAAAGGATAATTTTGACCAATACAACAATACGCTTTCGTGTCGAAAGCTTACCATTGCATCACACACAATCGATCACATACCGACCCGGCATCCGTCCAGCTGCTCGAGCAACAAGCTATCTAGATTTCGCGATGTTTAATAGAATAATACGCTGGCCTGAAAAACCAATGCCCGACATCAATGAGTGTGTTTTGAAAATGAGTTGGCTTTGTCCGACAACGCAACGCACCCCGTGGTATTAGCGGCTACCGCAAAAACCGGTTACGCAAATCGTATTGTTCGCGAAATTTTCTCAACCACGCCGTGTTTCCCGTTGGCATAAATCGGCCTGCGTATTGGCGCATAACACCCGTGATGATCGTAAGCTGCGGTGTGTGCTGGTTAAATAAAAGCACCAACCAAAAGAAGTGGAATGTATACAGAATGTTGACTGTAGCACACGATACGATGCGCCAGCAGTGGGACACACGATGGGATGTGGGTTATTCGAAGCAATGGGTTTATTTATTCGTATTCGTTGTATTTTTTCACGCTCTCACGCTGTTTCTCTAGATAAAAAAAAACGAACTTTTGATTCGTTTCCATTTTGCAAACGTTGGAACATTTTCGACACTCGGTGCAGTACACGTTTGATACGCGGGATGGAGCCGAGTTACAGACAAAATCAAACACCACCGATGGTTGTGTTGTTGGGTAAATAATAATATTTCCCACAGTCCATTTCACATGTAGACACATTTTTGAGCGATTTAGCAGCCTATCGACAGTGAAATGTGTTTGTTTGGGGAGGTGTTTCTAGTAAAGCAAAAGCCACAACACAAGTCATCAGCAAATGTGGCGAGAACAGGCACGTTAAATGAACCATGTCAACATTGTTCACCTGGTTTAGTTAGTAATTGAATAAACAACACCATTAACCCACTCTGCTGTCGGCTGTGTTGCAAGTGTATGAAATCATCTGCCGCTTTGTACGTTCCATCCAAACAATTCATACTTCAGTTATGCCTGCCCGTTAAACCTTCAAAGTGAGATCAAAACTTATCCCTTCGGAATCGGATAAAACGAAACACAAGCGCGCGAGTTTATCACTCCGATTTGCTCACCAACAATAAACGCGTTACCATTATCAACCCGGGAATGGAAGGGAAAAGGGACTCCAGCCATTTGCCAGGGCTTGGCCCCGAAGAAAGCACCAATTCCATCCTCTCGCGCGCCACTCGCGTTTCCATCCGTGCAGCGCAATTTTTAGGGGGTTTGGGAAAAACTTCTCTAAATTCCTTTCCCAGTCCACCCGCGAGGCAGGCAACAAAGAAATAAACCCATTCGTAGCCGGGGCCAGCAAAGGATATCTTTCGGAATCCTAAACCCAGTACCCGGGGCAATAAATTCTTGCTTCTATCCGAAATCGTTTAATAGCTAGGCGGCTTCTAACTCCGCTTGATCCACCCGCTAGGGCACCAAACGGAGCAAACAAAAAAAAAAGCACACACAAATAAAATGGCTAAAACTGGCTTTCGGAAGCGTCAATGATTCAGCTTTGATTTCACCTCAAAAATGTTACCGAAAGCAAAGAAAAGCGAAAAAAAAAACGGAAGACGGAGAAAGGAAGTTAAGGCTAAGCGGGATAAATCACGCCCCGCAAAACAAAGCCAAACATGCGAAACATTCGGATCTTAGCGTCTTTGCGCGTTTGTTGTTGTTGTTACGTTGTGTTCTTCCTCTTTCCTTGTCCTTCCCAACACCACCCCGGCCGGCCGGCCGTTTGCTTGAAATCGTTCATTTTCTTTTGCGTACAGTTTTGGTACGGGTCCAACATGAATCATAAGCAACTTTCGATTTCATTTTTTACTGCCCCTTGATTCCACCAATTCCCTCCCTAACCACCTTGCATTTCGGTATGTTTCGCTTAATCCATAAAAAAACGGAGCGAAGATTCCAAGAGTTAGTAGATGGTGTATGGTAGTAAAACAATAAAATGTTTTACCAAGCATAACTCTTCGAGAGTGCGTGCGCGGAAATGATTGAGAATTCGGATGGTTGGTAGGAAAGGACACAAGGCTGGAATGGTGGCCCGGACGGATTTTGGGGGGAAGGGAAAATTTTGTTTCCATCGATTTGCTGAAGCGACAAGCTAGGAAATCAGAGCGGTAACAAAACAACGCCTACGCACCGCATTGTGGAAAATATTTCCTTTCATCGCTCGTTAGGCGAAGCAGCAATTCGCAGCCACAATAACTGAGAGTTGAGCGAAAAACCGAATCCGTGCCCGTGTACCACCACCAGAAAGACAATGCGCGTTAGCCACCCTACCATATCTCATACAATTTTTTCCTCTCGACCATTTTCCCAGCAATTACCAATTTATTTTTATGATGCAATAAACACATTATACGCTCACCTACCTATTTTTTCCTTCCCAGCTGCGAGATGCGTCTCCGCTGACGCAATGCAATGAGGCATTTGAGTGCTGTTGGGGCTTTAGGCGCTTGCTTTGTCTTGAGTGCGACACGGTCCTTCTTTAACCTACCATGGGCATGAGTTTAGTGGTGGAAGAAACAAGCGGACGAAAGTTTAATGAATTTGTTCTTACGCTCAAGCAAGCGTTTGATTCGATATGGCGATGCAGTGGTTTTCCGCAGATTCCGATTCCACGACTGACGAATAGAAGAATTTGACGCTTCCACGGCGGTCTCGCCAACAAGTCATGCGACCCGCCAGTGCCGAGATGATTAACTTATGACGCAACAAGTAAATCGTGAATTTAAATTTGAAACACAGCGCACAACACCTTTTGCCCAACGCTCCATATCCAGCTTAGCCGCCGTACGGTAATGAAGTTTCGACACCAAACTTTTTTTATGTCCGTGCTCGCGCGCTTATGGATAGCACAAAGGCATCTAAACAATGTTTGCCAATTTTGTCGCTAGTCGGCGAAACCCGAAACGGGACAGGCGTAAACAAATAACTTTTTTACCCGGTGCGCTCGAAGTTTAAATCGACTTCCCGCCATAATGATAAAGTCATTGCAAATGAGCCATTAATGTTTCACCTACCGTAAAAAAGCGGCTCTCGCTCCCCTCGAGTGGGATGGATTTTTTGGCGAGCTTTATCGTTGGGCTGTTTTGCTCTCGCACTAAAGGAACCGGCTCAGGCTCCGCCGGCACAGGTATCGATCCGGAAAAAGGTGAAGTAGCAAAAGACACAAGTGCTTAAAACCAGAACAAAACAGCTAAGCCGTGAAGAAAAACTCCCACGGTGCAATTTTATCACTCACTGGGAATGTAGAGCAAAAAAACAACTGAGAGAAGAAGAAGTTGATCGTGTGAGGAACGACAACAACAACAACTACCAAATAAGTAAACGCGTCGTACCGAAAAACCACTCAAAAGAAAGAAAGAAAAAAAAAACAACTCAAGCGCAAAGGAAATGGAGCTTAAACATAACCTATAAAAATTGAAACCATCCTCGAGAATGTTCTTGCGCCCTTGCGTGGCAATCGTTTACCGCACAAGAGCGTACGTGAGTGTACATACTTTTTAGTATTATTACTATTATTTTCTGCTCCTCCTGTCTTCCCTTTTTGTTTTTTCCCCCCCCATCCCCATCAACGACCGGTATGCTCGCATTCGTCCGAATGGGGCACGTTGGTGTTATTTTATTATCATTGTTATTATTATGCTAACACACCACCACGCCACCAGCCCGATCACGGCCCGGTGTACCATCGCTCTTTATTGCATTCGAAAGTGACGACAATAAACCGTGCGGTAAAGTTGTTTAGTACATGAATTTTCAATATTTTGCTACCGCACCCCGGCTGCCTCCGGTGACGTGTGCCCCAAAATGGGGTGCCGTACACCGTATCGGCTTGTTTCACGCTTAACCGGGTCGGGCGCGGTTGTTGGCAACCGAACTTTCCGTTTCGTACCGGTTTGAAGCGATGCGATGATGCGGTGACATTCGTGGAGCAATAGTCGTTACAGGTAAGTGGCTGTGCCTGTTACTGCCCAACCGGTAC
Organism: Anopheles marshallii; assembly: GCF_943734725.1. Taxonomy (NCBI): domain Eukaryota; kingdom Metazoa; phylum Arthropoda; class Insecta; order Diptera; family Culicidae; genus Anopheles; species Anopheles marshallii. The sequence goes on along the minus strand of NC_071326.1, from coordinate 28,674,436 downwards.
GACGCACGAATGTCACTGGGGGTTTGCGTGGTTTGGGTGTTGCAGGAAGCGAATGACAAATTTGGAAAGATGAAAATCTCGTCACGTAAAAACAATATCAGTGGATCGAATCAATCGTTACAGTTCGTTGTATCTGACATCAGTTTTCTTTTTTAACTGTAAATATTGCTGCGGTGATGTTTTCACGATACTTTAGTACTGTGTTTACGCCTATAAATAGGCAATGTGAAATGCAAGAAGCATTAGTATTTAGTGCTTGTAACTTGAGCTCGTATGAGCTGAAGAAAGTGTGCTTGTCCCTTAACCACTTTAGGAGGACATATGCACTCTGAGGCACATTTCCTTTGAAAATTTTATCAACCCACTTATAACGAATTTATTCCTTTCCAGTGTTTCACACGTTGTTAGAAAAAAAATCTTCTACGGAAGGTTTTCTTTTCCATACAATGTGCATGAAAAGTCACAAAACTTGTTCCACATGAACATAAGATCTTTAAAAGTACTTATTTCATACCTGAACCTGATATAATGGAAGAAAAACCGGGAGTAAGTACGGAGTTTTGAGTACGGAAAAAATTTGACACTTGAGAAAAAAAATTGAAGAACATCTTCATAGTATTTATTATACTGACCCAAATTGACCCAAAACAAATCTAAAAAAGGTTGAACACTGCTAACACTATTGACTACTAAAACCGTCAAAACATCCATGGAAGCAAGTTGATGAACTTGAGTTCATTCTTTGACTAAATTCTTTGACTTGAGTTATTGAAATTCTTGACATCCTCAGCTTCGATAGAATGCAAAACAATAATAGTTTTTTTTTTCTAAAACATGTTAACGGTTTATATCTCGTTGAGCATGTTGGCGTTGAAGATGTTATAATATTCCCGGTAAACATTTTCAACAATGTTTCATAAACCACTTCACGTGTTGTTATTCTGCAGAAATCGCTGTCGCAATCTATGTAGACGATCGACAAAATATTTTAGAATCTTTAGCGAGACTGAAAAAAAATTGTTAAAAAAAGTAAATCAATTGCTGAACTACACATTTGATTTACACTAAATATTTGTAATAACACATAAACACCGACACAAAAAAGAAACTCTTTTGGCATCTACAAAAAACCAGAAACTAATTAAATTAACTATCCATGATCCACTAGTATACATGCACAACATTGTTGGAATTCGTAGTATTTGAAGTATTATTACGCCAAACATCCATTGAGAAATTAACTTAACAAAGCCGGTTCGTTTAACATGTTTCGCATGAAAAAAAGTTGAATGGTTGGAAGGGAAGAATCACGGTGCTGCAGCAATTTTTTTGTGCAGGAGAATATTTCTCATCGATCAATTACGCGGAAACTATGTCCTCAAATGTTCGGCATCCATCCTTTTGTATCTTTTCCCAATGTTATTGCACGATATAAAGTTCATTTTTGCGTTAGATCAAAATGGATGAAGCTTTGTTCAAAAGCCTAACACACAAATTGGTACAATTATTCGTAAAAGAGCAACTACTCAAAGGGCAAGTGTAACGTTTTGAACGTCAATTTTCCACGAATACTTTAACGGTCAAATGCGCAAAGAGGCTAAATTATTGCAATTTGATTCTTGAAATAAATGCTTTCAAATTTTCACAATCTAATTGCGTGTTTAAAAACGATTGACTTTTGTTGTTGCCCTTTGCCAAAGAAGCTTCCATTTCACTGCTGATGTTTTTTTTCTGTTTTTTGGGGACTTGTAATGGAACTTTATGTTCGCCTCGTTTTGAATTCATTTCGACAATTTGTCACCACAAAATGTTTGACTCCAACCGAAACCGACGATCCTTCCGTTTTGATTGATATTCGTGTTTATTGATTTGTGTTTCGCCATTTCGTTCATCCAGCGCCATCGGGACGGGTCTATGCTAATCGAATCGTTTGTTTGTCTTTGTGATTAAAAATTATGCTCGGTTGAGGTCAAGTTCTTCACCGGGCACGAAATGTGAACAGCAAATGCGTGCTGAAGCGGCATTAAATAAAAGTATCTACCACGACGGAACAGGAGAAGAAAAAAAAAATGGCAGAAAACAAACTGTCAGAACGATTGAAAATTTTACATCCATTCGCTGAACAAATTGCTGCAAATCGCAAACCAACCAAATTCACATAAATTCCCTCCAATCATCAAATGGAGATTTATTTTACCGAGACACTTTATGGTGTATATTTTATGATGCCAAAAAGTGATGGAGTTTCGCCTCGCTTTCGCCGCGGACAAAAGTGCACTCTTACGTCTGCGCTGTGTTGAAAATCGGTGTAGCGGGCGTAAGGCGCAGCACCGAACGGGTGAGAGTCATGAATAAATCAGCTATAAAATCACTGCCGAATTAGGAGACCATAAATACGCGTCCTTACCGTGCCGAGTGCCGAAGGGCTAGAAAGACACCCATCGGATTCTTTTGTGCTAGTTTTTTTCAACTCCTTGAAAAGGGGTGTGTAAACGATGCCTCTCGGCGATTGATTTGAAGCGGTGTGCTTTAAACTCTACTCCTGCAATTGATTCCATCAAGAACGAAACTCAAACATGTTCTTTGAACCTTTGGAAGGGAAAAAAGTGCTACCTGCGTCAAGGAGTGTGGCCAGGAAGTTGCTGATGCGGTGTAATTGTGTTCGGGAAACTTCACACCAGAAACAAACGGATTTCAGTGAACAGGCAGGCTGGTGGGTGCTTCCACGCAGAGCGCTTGTTGCAGTTCACCGTTGGACGCCATTTGCGCCGAGTCATCCTATCGCTTTTACCCACCGCAAAGCTATTGGAATCGAACTTTTCGCTTCTCTTTGATTCCGATGAAAGGCGAAGCGAAGCAATGACAAAGCCCAAACCTCCAAAACAACGGCCAACTCGCAGCAAGACACTCCAGCACCCGTAAGAAAAGCTCGGCATGGCAAATGTTTGCCGTGCACTGGCGGAGTTAACATTTTAACCCCTTCCCAAAACCGTGGCAGTTTCGCCATGTTGGTCATCGATGCGGCTGAAACTTTTTCACCGTCGTCATTGTGACTGTCGAGGTTCGGGAGGTTCCGCCCGATTCGATCGCTGTACCCACGACGCCGAGGGTTTGTTGAAGCAAAGTTTCAGCCCGCGCACAGTACAATACAGGTATTATGCTAAAATGTACAACTTTGTCCCTCGCTGTTGAACATCACCTTTCGGAACTGATGAAGCACGTTTGCTGCGGAAACTTATGAAAGAAAAGCTGGCATGGTGCGCTCGGCAAACCGGTTCCTTCCTAACCGGGTGAACCGGCGAAACCGACGGAAACGGCACGTGTCGCTGGAAGACGGTGCTGGTCCCATTTTTCCAGTTGCATTTTCTCAATCAAATCGAGCGCTTTGTCAACGCTTCACAATGTGCCGCGTTCGGTTGTAGTTAAATTGTGAAGTTTCCATTCTCCGAACCTCGAAGGGCTTTCGGAGGCACTTCCGTCCCGTCCGTCGCCCGATCCTGCCGGTTGTCGCGAGTCTTTTCATAGCGAAAATTCAATCATAATTGTTCCCATCGTATCAGCAACCCGCACAGAAAGAATTGTTACGCTAAGCTGTACCCATTATTCAGTGGTTGGGCGTGTGTATTGTGGCAGCCTAGTGGCCCACGCCCGTAAGTTTGAACTTAATGCTGAAGTTACAAAGTCAAATTCTTTATTAATAAGGAGGTAATTTTGCAGTTTATTTCGTACGTAATATCTTGCAATGAACCGATTGCCATGGACTCTCTATATCAGCCTAACAGTTTCCGGTCAGATAAGTCCCAATCACAAGCGTTTTACAAGACAAGCTTACTGGAAACGATGCAACACTCCAGTCCGTTATTGGCAACGTACAATCATGATGAGTGTAACGCAGAAATTTCCTTTTTTTCCTAACCATCTAATCGGATTCAGACGAATGTTCCACCGTTTCGCAACTACAGCACGATACCTTACGATTCTACGTCAATTCATTCGCAGTTTTGACATGCTCCTTCCGGTGTACGTACGAATCGTGCAAGACAAGCGATATGCAGCAACGGGTAACGGCTACAAAAAAAACACACACACACATCAACCAGACAAATAGAACCGATAAAGCAAACCTAGGGAAATAATCTGATGTTAATCCTGGACCGTGGTTTCGTGGCCAGTAGCGGCTCTCACATGCCAATCGAATGACCTGGAAAATCGGTTCAATTCATGGAAACAATGGGATGAGCATCCGTTGCACGGCTAAATGCTCACGATGGATGTGGCTCGTTCGGATGTGCGCAAAAAGTCCCGAAATACACCTGAGACCACCGTCAGTTCATACCACCCCGAACCGGATCGGAATCTGTCGAATGTGATGAAAAGGATGGTAGTAAAGACAACCCGAAGGCCGTGGGTCTGGTTGAGATTGAGTTAGGTGCATCTGCATCCGATCGAATCGGTTCGCGTTTGCAGGCAGCTTACTTAACAAAACATTTGCAAAAAACCGACTTCCAAGTAGGAAAATCCATCGGGTGGACAAATTCAAACATGTCCAGAGTGGCCAAAGGAAAAGGTTTTGAACACGCCACGATGAGGAACGGCACAAAATTGGAAGCATGGTAGCAACAGTGTTCCTAGTTGTTGGATAATCCTTCAAAGAAGTATCATGAAGAACGGAGCAAAAGCAGATTAAAGATCATGTTAAAAAGAACATAAATAGATAGGGTTTGTGGGAGTTTATCATACTTTTTAAATTCCTGCTAGAATGGTACGAGTTTGAAATAATTCTTAATATATACAGTCGAAAATGTGTATCGAAAATACTCGATAACAAAAAATTCTGCAGCATTTTTTTGTTTTTTTCAGCATTTTTTTCTTTCTTGCAAGTTCAAGCTTTCAAAAACAATTTCAGACCGACAATCGCATGGTGTCCACATTCAAAGTTTAAACGCCTTTTACTCCAAATAGAGTTTCAAATGCCCAAAAATGCCCCTTCTCAATATTCTGAGCTTATATCGCTCTTTAACACCTGAAAGTATGCAATTCGTTGCTTGAAGCAGTTGCCAAAAGCATCTTGAAAACGCCGTTTCTTCGTGCTTATCCAGACTCAATTATTGCCGAATAAGCGGAAAACGCGGATAGTAAGTAGATCTGTTGAATATTTATAAATTTTGGTAACTAAAAAGCAGTTAAAAGCGCACGGAACTCATTCACTTTGTCGATTCGATTGATTGTCGCAAACGAAAACGGTGCTTTTGTTAGACCTTGAACATATTGAATCAATCACTATTGAAGTCTTCGTAATTTTCCATCATGAGATGTACTTTTAATAGTCACAGCTCCTCTAGAAATAGAAGTTCCCATTAGCACAGATAATCCTGCATTGGAATAATCAGCGAGTTAGTATATTTTGTTAAGCTTTAATGTTGCAGACTTCAAGCAGCCAAAACAAATGTTGATAAAAGTGCTCACTCAAATGTTTGCTTAATATAAAATATATTCCGAATAATTTGAACTGCGAACCTCGGAATTCTTCCAATCATAGCATGGTTTGATCTTCATCGACGGATTCTAATATCTAATGGTTTAAGGCATTCCGTCGCACATTGCGATCTCACAACACGGGGCGGTTTTATTGCTACTTCTAATTGAACGATTCGTTTACCTCTCTGTTCCACTCATCTGTAAATCTCTATTTTATCCACTCGTGCATGATTGATTTCGTCCCTAAGCGTGTGATCCATTAGATGCTTCGTTTGAGCAGCTGGTTGAGCACCAAATCCCCACCTCACGATGGCTACCGAAGCGCAGTTAAATGCACTATTCCTTTTTTGTTGTTGTTTTACTTACGTCGATTGAAAGTACATTCGTGTTCGTGCTAATTTTTTTTTTTAGCTTGTACTACTCCACTTCATGCTTTTGCCGTAGGATGCAAACATAAAATGAAATCCTTTCACAACAGGAAGATAATTACTCGTAATCGCTTGCAGCAGTTTTGCTAGCTACGCGCTGATGCTGCTTCCGGGATAGCGGTGTGTGGGGCAATGGAGGCAAAAGCGTTAAGAGAGTTACAGATGCCCAAGGTACAGAAAACTGTAATGTACAGTCGGCAAAGGCACCGATCGTTGTATCGCTACGAAAATGAACTTTCCATCGAGCTGTTTCTTTGCCAAAGCGATGAGATTTCCAAGAAGCAAGGCGCCTGGAAGAAAGCCCGCTTGTGTGGATGCGAGGATTGCTAGCAAAAAGGGGCGAACGGTGATAAAATCTCTAGCTTCTCGATGAAACGATAGGATGTATATTTTTTAGCACTCCACCATTTCTTCCCCGTGTGCGCCACGTTATAATGTCCTCCGATAGAGTGCGACGATAGTTCGTCGTTAGTTACGTCGTCGGTCCGCGCTTGATTTCCTTCTTGATTTTTCTCCGGTGAAAAAGGCGGTTTTTTTTAAGAAACTCGCCATCTTTTTTCACCAGCTTTTCTTCTTTCTCAGCATCAGCGCGGTGCACAACTATCGAGCGTACAGTGGGCACTAATGAGATAACACAAGCGATGATAATGATCTTTCCCGTCGTTTTCCTCCCGTTACATTACGCGGGTGAAGCTCGTCGTCAAGGGAAAAGCCATTTTCCACTCTCTAGTCGGTGCTCGTGTCTCGTGAATGGTGAAGGCAGCATGGATTTTAATGAGCCTTTAGCGACGAGAAGTCAGGGCAACAGATCGAAATTCATTTGACGCACGCACAGACACACACTCACACAACAAAATGCATAATTTACAATGACCAATGTCTTCGGCCCCGTCTCCCGTCTTGTACTACCCCACATGCACTAGTTTCGTTTGACAGTGACGAGTGGTTGCATTAATGAAAGTTGGTCGCATATTTTAGAGCGAAGAAGTTTCGCACTCGCTCATTAGCGCGCAGAAGGAAGAACGAGAACGCATCGCGTATTTGATTTGCCGTAACGAGTGATGAAATTATACCGACGCATTGAAGCATTGTAGAAAAGTGACATCCGGACTAATCGGCGGGGCAAACCGTGGAGCGAAACCTAGCGACACCCGGGCTTTTGCCTGAACAAACGACAAATTAAGTTTTGCAAAAGTTCCACGCTCTGATAGATGTGTGAATGAGCGTGCGAGTCGCGGGAAGCGTGCAGGAACGATCTTTCGTGCGAAAAGATTGCAATAAATCACGATCACCCTGGCGATACTTCGTTGGCACATTTTGCCGCGTTTTGCCATTAGTCCACGTTCCGGAGCAGAAGATTACCAGTGCGCGAGACGCATCTCTCAGTCGAGCGAAATCGAGTATGGCAGGACGAACGGATTGGGTAATAATTTTCTCTTCCCGCATAAAATGACACCATCATCGCGCACAACATTAGCCTTCTTTTCCATTTGCCGCGTATAATTTCTTCGGTGTCCTTCTTGAGGGTAATGCTTTATGAGGGTATCATTCAGAAGGGTCCTTCCGATGGGTGGACAGCGAAAAGAATTGTGCGCCATTGAAATATGTCTTGCATGAATAGACAACTATCCCCGCAGGCTTAACGGAGACGCTGAGCAGCATAAAAGCATCTGCTGACGTTGAGTGAAGTTGCAAAAATTGGTTCGCACCCAAATACACCTCCCGATTCCGTGTTCGGCCACCGAGGAAAAAGTGTCGTACGAATTCTGTCTCCGTGCACGATTGGTTCGTCAAACCCATCCAATCCTTACTGCCGCGCTAGTAGGCCCACATAAAACATTCCTTTCAGGCTGTTCTTTTTATGGTTTGCGCTTCCACACGATAGGAAAATAAATCAACACGGTTACAATAAAACCCAGTAACGAACGGAAGGTCAGGTTAGGACCATAACAAACAACAGGCAAAGGTAATTGCCGACCGTGTATGGCATTATGGCATGACCAATCGGTACTATCGTAAAGCAAAATAGGGCAAGTTAATCTTAAACAACACAAAACAAACCGTAAACTTGCAGGGATGGAGTGATGAAGATGATCATCGGTGATTGAAATACAGATGGTTTTATTGCGGTCGATAAATAAAATCATATTTTAGTGATGTTTTTACTGGTTTTGTCTGTTTTTTCGTCGAATGTGATTCTATTGCTATTCGATTCGATTGTGTTGTTTATGATACGGATTTTGCTCTAGTCTGGATTTGCTGCTTGTTTTTTTTCTTTCTTTTTGTGATTTTTGACAGTTTTGTGATCGTGTTTTTGATCGTTTGATCGTGTAACTAAAGGTGATGAGCTAACTGGTATCCGAACTCTAATAAAGAAAAAAATGTATTGCAAAATGGAAAACTTTAGGCGTGTTTTGTGTTTTGTTCGCAAGAGTATTCACTTCTTTAGCGTTGCAACAACGTCAAGAAACTAATACTATGATTTCACTATTAGGTCCCATTGTGTCTCCATACCAATGTCGTCATATGTCCTTCAAGGTATTTTTCAGATTAGGTAGGTATATGCTAGTCACACTTGTGTTAAAATTGATCTGTAATATTAGGCAGACGAGGCTCTGACCGTGTCTGACCTGGGGAGTAGAGTATCAGTTGACGGCGACGATCTTGAGGTAGTAGAAGAGTTCTGCTTCCTTGATATAGTCGTATTGTCGAATAACAACCTAAGTATTGAAATTGATAATAAGTACTGTGATGGGATATTGTGCGTAGGTCCAGAAGACTCCACCAAGACACGAAATGCAGTTTATACGTTCGGAAGTCCTTTATAGGCATGAGTTTTGGACTATATGGGCGGAGGACGCTAACGCTCTCACAATTTACGAGCTGCGGCAGACGAGTGCTACGGACTCCCTTTCGCGATATTTGTTAGCAGAACTGGTGAAGCAGAAGAATGAACTACTAGCTAATCTAGCTGTTTAGCGGAGCAGACATCCTGGGATGGAGGAGAGCTATTCTGGGCCAAGTTTCCTAGAATACAGTATAGGTAACCATGTCAGCAACAATGTGCTCAACTACGAGTTGGCCAAGAAAAAGAAGAAAATAATCATAACCAGTGTAGGAAACTTCGACAATAGTTTATAAGACAGTGGGTTACAGGTTGACTGCTGAACTGTGCTTATCTGCTTGGAAGTACACCGTAAACAATGAGTTCAAATACACATTTACATTGTCAGGTATGCGCTGTTATACTCCCCTGTAGCCCTGCTCTTCGGAATTGAATCCTATCGACTTTTTTGATTGGTTATGTATGATGTCTATTCTCCACGAAAACAAAGTCATAACTTTATCAATTCCCATACAAAGTCGAGCGTGACGCTTGCCTTTGGCTCGAGTAACGTGTGAAGTTCGTGAAGTAAAACAAAGTACGGTTTTTTGTCTAAAGATATGTTGTATACGTTATACGTTAACAATAAATATTATAATACAAGAAATAGTTAAAACGAAACCAAGAAATTTTATCTAATTTTTTAGGTCATCTTTCTTCGAAAATGTTTTCGAATATACAGCCTCAGAAGATTGCTAACCATGATATTCCAGGATTGATTCATCGTTCCTTTGAAATGCCTCGACCATGTGAAAAACGCTTAAAATTATGCTATTTATTGGATACTTACTTTTGAATGTCTTCGGAAAACTAGGAAGTTTGGTTTAAACATAATACTTTGTAGTGCATTTGTTCAAAAATTTGTCTATCCATTGTATTATAGGTAATTACATACCATCAGCTAAACAAAAGCTACTCAATAGCTTCACCTATTAAACAGTGTAATTGTCATTTAATGATACTTAACAAAACCATATAAAAGCATATTATTTCGCACTTCATTACAATAGAGAATGATTTTATTACTCACTCAACTAACTCTTCCGTTCACGATCATGCCCGATCATTGCACTGGTACTCAGCTTTCCATTTTTCCACTTTGAACTCGCAATCGGTGCGAAACGGTCCAACCAACACGAAACGCTTCCAGTCATCTCGATCATGTTAACAGAGGTTTATCTCTCACTTGCATCTGCACAATTTCCCACCGGTCATCATCAACATCGTCATCCTTCTTCGCCATCCACCACCCCAGTAGCTGGTGTTTTCCATTTGCCGGAACAAAATGGGACATTATTTAGTACCATTTTACACCCATTAAATTATTCCCACCCGTACCAGGGAACACGGGGCTGTAAGAAGTTGCCAGCTCGTTTGGTCGTTTGTTCTCGCATGGTGCTGCACTTGAGCGCAGACATGTCATGTTTGCCGACACGAAATGGAACGTGAATGATGGAAATCTCGCTCCGGGTCTGCCGGGGGCAAACGTCTTCGTTAGCTGACTAATGCAGCACGGGTGATGCATGGCTGTAATGCATCGTTGACATTTAGTTGTACTGGTAGGGGAGTTTTTTTTTAATAAAAACCCCTTGCCATGAAGAGAGTGAACAACATTTCTGTATCTCATTCGTCAAATGGAGTTTGTTAATAATATCTCTTAAGGCACACTTTATGTTTGTGATAATATTGATAAACCACGATTCGCACCGCCAGAATGCAGATGAATATTGAATTCTGATGCACCTTCATCAGAATTTTCCACCAGCACGATCGATTTGCTCAGCAGACCGGAAGGAAACTCGATACCACCGAGGAATGTATAATTAATCTAATTGCCCAGAACATCGAGCAGCGTTTGTTACCGGTACGCCGGCAACTGTCCGGTTGGGAAAAGCAGTCCAACTTACCCTTAAACATTTCACCTACCCCACTTCTGCCTTTCTTCCCGCGTACGGACGATGATTTGTCGGAAAAGCATTAACCATAGCACGATGGTGGAAACGTTCCATCGTACCGAACGGAAGAAAGATCAAAGCCAAAATGGAAACGGTTCGGGAGTGGCCAACGATTGGACGAAAGAGCAGAACTCAGCCATGCATCAAATCTTGTAGGCTACAGTTCCATTCTTTCACCCTCTTGCCCACGCTAGCAAAATGGCCGGATTCCCAATCCCGAACGCTGGAAACACCTACCCAATGCGATAGCCGTGAAATGAGAGCGGCAATAATAGCTAATAAAGTACTAAATGCATTCATAATGCGTGATAAATCTCGTTTCCTGTGTTGCCCTGGTTCACCGTGCTGTGGCTGCTCATCTGGCCGGGTTGCTCCTTACGACGGGCTCTAGGAGCGGGTGGGCCAGAGACGATTTTAAGGTAGGGTGTGACATTACGTTTGAAGTTTACTCGTGCACGAGGGATGAAATAGGAATCTTTGTCTGTTTTTACGATAATATTTTATTCTACCTCTTCCTTCTTCCTGGCTGCGTACGTTCCCCTACAACTTTATCGTAAGTAGCTCTAATCAAACATTTACTGCACACAACCTATCGACGGATCGGGCACTTGTGTTTTTGCGCAACAGGGAGAGAGAGAAAAGGATCCATCAAAACGAAGCTGCATCAAATGATTTCAAAATAGACAACGAGAGTGCGTGTGTGTGCAGCTCATCAGGTTTCGTATAAAGAATTTACGGTTCTCTGCCCGAAACCTTAAGGGAAGAAATCATCCCCGGTATTATGTTTCCCGGTGTATGGTACGGTAAAACAGGGAAACGTTATGGGATCGCATACGGTTGATACGCTTCGATGACGCGCATCGGGTTTACCTTTCAGAACAGCCTGCTATTTCCTGGCAGGTGACAATGGAACAAGGCCAAGGGTGGCTTCCGAGGGTAGGGTTAACAACGGTGCCATAAACCGATATTAGCATTTTTGGCATTCTTTGAGCAGGGAGCACCCGGCAGCATTTTACAGGACCCTTTTCTGCTGTGTTACATGACAAGATTTCGGGTGGTGATCTCATTTCAAAGACGATTAATGAAATCTCTGCAAAAAGACCAGAATAACTGATGATTTCACCTTTCCGTTCTCATTGACAAGAAACGTTCTGTCAGTACATCTTCTTACGTCCAGGAAAGCAATAAAGCTTCTTTAGATAGAATTTTATTTCGAGTTTTACTGAGGTGAAAGTACGCACACGGTATTCTATGCAGGGCATCTATAACTATAGTAGTGCCGGAAACCCGTATGAAGTGTGTTAGTCGTCATACTAGTCAGGAACCCACCAGAGAGAACCCAACATCAGCAATAATTTCTACACGAACAGTCTAACAGTTTTGTAGCATTCCTTATTGTAAATGTCTAAGCAAGTCAATGTGCTCTAGACTACATCGATTTCAAATTAATTACTCGATGTACTAAGACTAGGATGGTGCTCTCGTCGTATAAGATCAACCTTAATTGAGTTATACACGGGTCTAAATAAATACAAAAGTAGCTTAATCACTAATAATATAATTTAATAATAAATTATTGAATTACACAAATCAATAAGTAAAGGAATGAATAAAAATAAAAAAAATCAAACACTGTTTTAATATGTTCGCTATGGCAGTAAAAAAATAATAAAGTAAAGTGAATTATATGTACTTTAGTCTAATAACACGAAAAAAGGTTAGATTTATTACATGCTCAAAGGTAAAAAAACTTTTTTTAAGTTTCCAGAATGATCGTTCAACCATCGATAAAGCATGATTTTTGTTCTCTTTCAAACTATTTTCCTACCTAACAAACCCCAGCTTCAAGCTTAAATTTAAAAGCTTCTCAAGCAAAAACAGTACAAAACATTCGATAAAAATGGGGACTTCCTCCATAGAACCTTGCACACACTCTCTAATCGTCTAAATTTCAGCTGCTTCCAAGCAAACAGTGGCCAACTTTACCGTACCGAAAGCCATCGGTAAGCATGCAGTTTTTGCAAAACTGGAGCAACCAAACTTCAAATCCCATGCGGCCATCTGGAGTTCGGAAAGTGTTTGTCTTAAATAGGATAATTCCGTTCCACCCCAATGCCTGCTAATCTCGTCTCATCCCAAGGGGCCCATTTTTAGTGTGTTCTGGAATGCAAACATTTTCCCAGCTGCATCGTTCCGAATGTATTCCCCAGCTGCACTCTGGCTGTGCTAAAGTTGAACGATTCGGGTTTATTTTTGTATTGTCTGATACATACAGAGGCATGATTACCGATGAACGTTAAAGTTCTGCGTTTAATAGTTGCTTTCTAGTTACGAAATTACGAAACAATAGCAGTTTAAGATGCAGTGTTCAGCAAAACTGTTGGGCGGCCCGTTGGCATGATGGTAGCGGTGCCGGTCCTTCACACGACAGGACCGGTCCAAAATCTCATCCAAACCAATCCTCTGTACGCAGGACTTTGTCGTTGTCAAGTCAAAGAAAGCCATAAATGGTGAACTTATACCTCTTGAGGTAGTTCTGCCGGTAAAAAAGAAGTTCAGCACAAGCGAATCGTTTCTGGCCATGTTTGTCCTTAAGCTATGAGCTCATAAAGTAAACACTGTTACTTGGCGGCAAGAATAAGTGAATATTGAATAACCAATTCCTAGGAACCGTTTCTCGTGCATTCCAGTCGCTGGCCAACGCTGTGCTATACAACAGCACCATCAACACTGGGCCAGTTGTGTTGCGAATGTCTTTCATCGTCCATCACGTTCCACACTGCTTAACAAACCCAGGCCCTTTAAGAGCTTCCCGACAGCGGTGCGGAAAGTTTACGTTTCAACAGCGTCGATACTTTCCCTGTCAGGAGCAATAAATTGGAAGCGATTTGTCACTATCGAAGTTCATAATTAAAGCTTCCACGCTTCCTGTGCAACTTCGCATCGGACAGCCGGAACGCGTGAACGAAGCGTCAACTAGAGGAAACGCGGAGATAAAAGGGAACCCGCGGGGAAAGTTTTTCATGCGATCGCACAATGTGATTTTTTCCATGGCACTTTTCTCTTGCTCCCTCTTGTCCATTCCAAAAAGACCCCGCGTCCTTTTCCGCACGCTTCACAGATCCCGGCTCGCGAGCGGATGATAAAGTTTGTGCGAAAAGTTTTAATTTATGCTCACTGTTGAAACATTGCATACTTTCAGGAGGCGACGGGACCTAACGTGTGCAGCAACGGTAATGGGAAGTAGTGTATTCGGTGCGCTTGTCATTTGCTTTTGACGCAAAAACGCGCGACCAGCGAGCGAACGCGCTACCGAAACCCTTAATGGACGTGTGAAATGACTAATGGTCGAAACATTTGCCACTGTAGCGTACCACTCAATCATCTTTCGGCCCGGATTCGGGTCACGTGTGTGCTTGGGCGGGCGGAACTTTCGGTGTAGATCCGTAATGATCCATGTTTTCTTGCACGAACAGGCCGAATGAGGTCCCATTTGTCATATGCTGGCAGTTATTTGACGGTGCGAGTGCCCGAGGTCCTTCTTCAACGGCTAAGCTGACCCCACTTTCGGGGAAATGTTGCAGATTAAGATTCACCGATTCTGGCCGGGTGACAAGAAATATCTTTATTGATATTGCCTATTCGTTCTGATTCGTAGCGAAGGAGATAGACCGCGAACGGCACACGGTTAATGATGATTAGGGAGCGAACGGCACGTAGCAATAGCTAACCAAGGCAGGCGACAAGGTGGATGCGTCTGACCGGGTTGGGAGCTGGTCCTATATTAACCTGCGCCCGACACGCACCATAGTAATTATTTTAACGTACGAAAATATCCTACGTTTTCCTACTGGAAGAGGAGTGTTTTTAAAAACAATTTAATACGTTATAAGGAAGTGAAGTGGTATCTGCCTTGCAAGAAAATGATCGTGAATAAAGTCCACGTACAAGAGCTTGTTTGGTGCAGCTATCGCAAGGATCGTTGTGTCATGTTATTTTCTGTGAAGTAATCGCTTTAGCTCGTTTTTATTCCCGGTTTGCCGATGTTTTTTGCTGTATCATCAAGGAACTGGCGCAAAAGTGTTATTCATTTCGCAACCTTTCATTTGCATCACCTGCTTCATCGGAGAGTACAGGAGCTCCAGGAAGGGGACGAATAAAAAGCAAGAACTGACAGATTATGTGTGTGGTTGTGGCTGATGTTTTTTTTTCGCTGCTTTGCCCAACATTTCCCACGTGACAGCAATGTGCGTTGTGCAAATGAGAGGTTTATGAAAGTTTCCCTCCGTGAGGAAACGGCGGATTCCCATCCCTGCTGTATTCTACATATTTTTGCATATCGCTGCATGAGGCACGGCATTCGGAGGGCACTGTGCGACTGTCTTCCAGGCAACTGGTAAGGTGCAATCCAGCTTCGGTCGGTATTTAGTACGATGACTTTGTGGAAAGTTTCACGCGACGAGTGCTCAATTGAATACATTTATAAACTAGATTTTCCTCCGCATTCAGGGAACGTCGCGACCCGCACACACGCGCGTGCACTTGCCAAAAACACTCCCTGTCAACCGCAAAAATGCGCCACCGACTGAGGGAGGTTTCTGCTAAAGTTTCACCCCCTCGGTCTACCCACTCGCTCATTATTTGCACACCGTATTCCGATGAAATGAACCCAACGTCAACTGAGGTTTTTTTCCCGATGTGAAAATGTGTGTGTGTGTCTGTGTGGTTGTGGCGCTCTCCGTATCGTCGCGTGTGCCGAACAGTAACTTTGTTTTGAAGGTGCTGCTGTGTTCGATTTGCCAGTATGCTTCTCTCGCTCGTTCGCAGCTGCACGTCACACTCCTTTGGTAGCAAGTGTATTGAGCTTTCGGTTCCCAAAGATTATGGTCAAAGTTTCGTAACAACTCAACCACTCAGTTGGAATAATTAATACTATTCATCATCATTTGAGGATAACGAGCGCGGTATGGTTCGCGATAAGATCCGCTAGAGGTCGCTAATAAATTGCATTGACGTGGCGTGATCAATCACAGTTTGACATTTCGTTTGACAGCGTCGGAAACGTCAAAAGGGTTCACTTAGCTGTATACGGAAAAATTCTAATCACTACGAGCATGTTTCACAAGATTTCTTATAGCTGCTGCCAACGAAATATTAATGTACATGTAATTTACCGTAAACAATGTTCGTCTTAATCAATGTTTATCTTAACCCACTATTGCTACCATCGTACCAATCCAAGACGTGAAAGGCCCAAGAAGAAACACAGAGAAAGGACTCAACCATCTGGCATTGGTTCTCACTGCTCTTGTGCAATGAGAAGGCGCTTTACTGTCGACTTCCCAAAAAAACAAAAAAAAACACTCGCATCGAACTGTTACCTTCGACACGCTCTTACCCGGGATTTGTTGATTTCTGATTACCATGATTAACGGCACACCGTTCGTAATAAGTTCGTCCGGTGGGTGAGTTTTGTGTATCGAATTAATTACCTGTCGATTGGAAATAGGTTGCGAGCGTGATTGTACGCTTGAGCAAGCTGGAATTTGTAATTTCGTTGCCCAAAAAAGGGACCATCACTTGCAAAACCCCCATTTTGCGCCAAAGTTGTGGCTAAACAAGCTGGAAGTTAGACGAAGCGTAAGAATTTGCACTGGTACGTAACATTAAGGTTACCTAGAACAACATGACCCCGTTCTTCTGGGCGCAAGGCTATTTTATGCGTGTTTTGTAGTAGTAAATCATGGATTCATGGGTTTTCGCTTAGGGGAAAAAAACGACAAATGGCACAACAATTTTAAACTTAACTTCACGCTTAAAGCTTCAATCGTGCACCATCTTTAATCTCCCCGCGGGACTTGCCCATCTTATAAATAAAACAAACGTCGATACTTGTTGCAGTCGGATGCGATTGCAGTCGATCGCCGAGGTCCCGGGAAGCTCAACCGGGAACGGTCCGATTCTAGAACGGAAGGAAAAGCGAACGACACTGGAAAAACAATTTCCTACTCCTTCGACGACATCGACGCTTGGGTATAAAACGAAGGAAATTATTACCAACCTGGTGCACTCGCTCGACGCTCCTGGACGGTAGATTGCATCGCAATGGACCTTGGCATTTTGGGCCCAAAGAAGCACTCACTCCCTCACCCACTGGCACGACACATCCAAAGGCCTCTCAGTGCTATAATGGTTTTCCCTGATACGGACATGGACGTCGGGATCGAGCCACCGGTTTGGTATCGCCTCGGACCGGATGTGAGCGACCGGGTGTCGGGGTTGCCGGGGTATAGATAAAATACGTGATATTACAGTGCGCAGGGGACCGATCGCCCAAAAGGGCTAAACCATTCATCCAGCCACCGTCGCCGACCCCCAAGCGACGGTTGTTGCACATTTCGGCACCAGCTTTTTCCGATTCTGGCATCGGATTTTCAATTTAAAACTGATTTCACCGGTGTCCCATTTTTGTGTCCAAAAAGCAAAAAAAAAAAAAACAAGCATACGGGTGCTGATAATTTGATTTTGCCGCTCTCAAGTAGCGCGTTCCAGCAAAACCAATTGCATTCGGAAGTGAAGCAAAAATGAACTGTTCGGCTGTGAATGCTTTCAAAAACAAATAAAAAAAAACCCCGACACCAACACGGGGTCATGTCTAGCAATTACGTTGCCTTTTGTATTGCCCGTGTGTGTGTGTATGTGCTAGATTGGGCTGGGGGAGGATTATTTGTTACATGTGACCGACTAAATCGTATCCTTTGAAGCTTTTAAACACACTCCGTAGCAGTCTTGGTATGGGATGGTAGCAGAACAGAATGCCTCGGGCTATAGATTGTGGTTTGGGAACGTAAAATTCCATCAGTGCACACACACACAGACCACAAAATTGCTTATGCGGAAATGATTTAATCACATCTCGAAACACACAGCCCTACATTACCGTCACCACTTCTAACGCGCTTCTAACGAACCCGGAAAATCAGCAGCATGAATCGTAGGCAGCTCTACACCACACACGAAAAACGAAAAAAAATACACTCACATTGCATACCTTTAGGCGTCGAAAGGATAATGATGGAGGTGTAGAGTAGCTACAGCGTCACTCGTTTTTTGTTGTTGCTGCTTCCCTCTTAACTTCAAGTTTTTCAAGCATGGAACAAAAAAAAAAGGAAAAACTCCTCTTCAAGGCAAACAATTGCATTTGGGCTGTAAAATGTCTCCACATGAGCGAGAGTACGCAAGCGGAGGCGTGATCATCTTGCACTGCAAATCAAGCGGAACTGGAAAACCCTTGTGAGCCACCTTCAAAATATGTTATTTAAATGAAGCAAAGAGCGCAAGAAGAAAAGAAGTTTGGGGTGGATTTTTGCTGCCGCTTCTTCCCCTGAATTGCGGACTCGTTCTTTGCGTCATGAGAAAATGATTATGATGATAGTCCTTAAAAATCACTTCCGATCGGAATCTCTACATACAACCGGGCTGCGTACGCGTACCAAACGCGTGCTCGGTTTGGAGTGGTGTTCCGGCTTTCCGCCCGGAAGGTCTTAGAACCTTTGCTAGTACATGATGAAATCCACGTGCCTTGAATTGGTTTGCGGTAAGCGTCTCCAGCGCTCCATCACAAGGACGGACGAAAAGCTGACTGGCTGAATGGTTTCCTTTCAGAGTTTTCTTTTTTTTTTGTTGCTCTCTCCTTGATTGTAGGGCATCTTCAGCTAGAGACGAATCGATTCCGTGATGAGTGGCTTATTTATGCTACGGTTCCTCTGGCCCGTCACCCACCACGTTCACATCATCAATCGAAAAAGGAAGACCGCACCATATTCCACAGCAAACTCCGTTCAAGCACTTTCGCTCTCCCGCTCTTTGAAATTGTCTCGAAAGATAAGTGCGCACCGGCATCGTGCCACCGGTCGCCTTCGAGTGATTCCTGGTTCCCGTGTGGTTCCGTTATCGAGCCGCGAATCCACCCCCTCCCTCCGCTACCCTTCGACCGGTGAAGAGAAAATCGATGGATAAAAGTCAATCGAAATGCTCGATCGAATCGCAGACATTGTGCCACTATGTGTGGGTGTGTTACCAGGTACCTTTTTCGGTGGGGTTGGTGTTTTGGCGGCCGGGTGCCCACCCGCAGCGCCTTCTGCCATCCTTTTTTTTGCCGAGCGACAAATGCAAATGGCAAGTTTGGTTTCTCATCTCGATTCGCGAGTCGTTTTTTCCCGCGGTCTCCCTTTTCCTCCCCTTGAAATTGGGGAATTTTCCTTTGAAAGTTTTTCCCCCGTGTGCCCCGTCTGCTGGCCTGCCTTATCGGCGTATCGGGACGGGGTGTGTTTGTGTAAGTTGTTGGGTGAATTATAGGAACCGGCTTGGTTTGATGGTTCGTTTCGAGGGCTCGCAGCCGAAAGTGGATTTTCTTAAAATATCCTCTTTAATTTTGCAACCGTATCGAACGGTGGGGCTTGCGTGTTCCGTGTGTTTCATACCAACGCGAATCATTTACCCATGTACATCTTGCTGGGTGGGCGTGTGTGAGATTTTATACGAAAAACGCCGCGTACTGTTGAGAAGCTTTCAATGTTGTTGTTTTCTTTTTTTTGCTTTCATGTTGGGTAATTTAATTTCGTTATCCTCTTATTTATAAATCGATTTAATTTCATCTGTTTTGTTAGTGAGATGAATTGATTCGAGCAAGTGGCGAACTGCAGTGGCAAAAGTGTACCGAAAGAAATAAATTATACACATGCGACAGTAGGGTTTGGATTTTCAACGGATCGATCGTTTGTCATGCACGCGCACAGCAAATATGCAATAGAGCAGCATTTGTTTTGCGTGACCCGCATTCCGGTGCATTAATCATACAAGCGTTTTTGTTTAAAGCGGAAAAGCAACAACACAAAACACGAACAATGGGTTTGGTTAATGTTAAACAATAATTTTTAACCACACAGCAGCAAACAATAATTTACTACACGCCACCGTACACGGAAAAATTGACATTTTTAATCATTGCTCGCAGCGATAGGTTGTGTGATTCATGGGGCGGTTTTGGCGCATTGTTGTGGCTCCCGGTTGAGCTTTTGTCAAGTAAAATCATTTCGCCGGCGTGCTTAAGCCTCCAGCCGAAACCGCCCCATTTTAATGCTTAAAACCTCGGTGGCGGTAAACCCATTACCAAACCTACCGGCAACTGGATTAAGAATACGGAGCGCCCTTATCGTGCCATGGCCAAACATTTGCCAGTTTGGATGGATTGTGTAAAATTTCTTGCCCACCACATTACGAACCAATATCGACTTATGGCAACGAACGGATGAAGAAAAGTACCCACCAACCGTGATGATTTCAGCAGTACCAACCATTTGGCAGGCAACGCAACACTCTTTCAACTCGCATTCGAACGCCATCGAATAAATCCAATTCCACACTCTACAGAGAGTTTCCCCCCTCCCTCCCGGGTGGCAGAATGGGGACGAAAATGTGTTTATCCGCTTTATATGGCCGAGTCGAGCACAACGGTTTAAGCGCTGGACGGCGCTTTACTTCTCATTACCGTACTGTCGCCAACGTTCAACAACCTCGTCAGCGATAAGCCTCGGCAGCAGAAGTTTGGCGACGGTGCGAATGCGAGTTGCAATGCAGCTGGTACCGTACGGCTGTGCATTGGGATGTAGAAAGACCCACCGGGAAGATCCGGTAATCCCCACGGGGGTGGAACAAAAAAAAACCAGCAAGCTTCCGAATCCATTGAAAATGGTGGTGGATGGTGGTTGTAGTGCTATAAATTCATCAAAAGTGCATAAATTTTATTCGATACTTAGTTTCTCATTTCGTACGGGGATGGTAGTGCAAGTTTTTCCCGTAGCCCCCAAAACCGACAGCGCCGGGTGTATCGATTTTAATGCTTATACGAACTCGTGTTGCATCCCCTTGGTGAGCATACGGAAAGACACCCAGGTTGGGCTTCTTTCTATTCGAAAGGTTCGTTTGTGCACGTTCCATTCTGGTTCCGTGGTACTTATCAAACAAAGTTCAGGAGCACGCGGTGTGGCGGGGTAGGAGCCTCCCTCCCAACAATGGTTCACAGTTTGGAGGAACACTTCGGGTTGGGAAAACTCTTTCGTCCCAAGAGCTTAGGAAAGTTATACGCGACTTTGTTTGCCCATTGAATCGGGTTCGGTGTACGGGAAAGAATTGGGCACGGTTAGTGTGTGCTGGTTGTGATTGCATTTCCAGACTTTCTATCCAGACAGATGCTAGTTGTGATAAACACTTTCTTCAGTGTATAGTCAATTCCGTTGGAGGATCCTCTCTCTCTTTCTCTTCTTGGCGTAACGACCTTCTAAGGTCATGCCTGCCATTTCCGGCTTACTAGACTTACTAGTTACCACGTAGCCGAATAGTCAGTCCTTGCTTTGGAGGACTGGTCGGGATGGGATTTTAGAGCGGTCTTGTCGTGTGAAGAACGGCGCCGCTACCAATACACCACTGGTTGCTCCATATTTCATCCATATAAGTTGCGAGAAACTCAGAGTAAAGAGCGAGCATTTGTTGTAGCAATTACGAGGGGGCTATTTCTTATGTGAAACTGATTAAATTTGCATTATTTGCAAACATAAATAATTTTTTTAATTATACAGTTAGTATAAAAATGATTCGAAAAATGAATGAAATGATGAATTTCAACACATAATAGTTTAAAAATGGACACGACCACCGATAGTCAGAGATCTGAATGACTTTGTTATAGAGTAAGTACTTATAGAGTATTAGTCTATTCGCTTGTCACAAATGACAACAACTTTGCTAGACTGTGCAACTCAACACCTCTGACTGGAACTCTACAAAGGTTTAAGGAACCTCTGGGTACTAAACGATTCCAAAGTACCCGTTAAATATGATGTTAAATATGATGAAAACTAGAAAGCGAAGTATCAACTGAGTGGAAAATATTTTCCCTTTCTCGGAAGGAGACAGGGAGAGGCTTTTTTTACTTACTTGGAACTATGACATTTGTTTGTTCTACGAGCTCTAAAAATTTCAAATACTTGGTAAAACGAAATACAACATGTAAGGCATACTGTACTATGAGACCCCAGGTCGAGCACCGTCGTCTGCCAATCCATTATCCCAGGCTTTTCTGGTAGGCGTCCACGTCTCCTCTGTCCATGTGGACAACCTAAAGGGACTTTGCAGGCTGGGTCGTCCGGTGTCATTCTCATGACGTGAACAGCCCACCGGAGTCTGGTGAGTCTAATCCACTTTACGGCAGTAAGTTCTTCGTACAGCTCATAGAACTCATCATTGTAGCAGCTCCTCCTTTTTCCTTCCACACATACCGTGTAAATATCCTTCTGAGCATGTTCCTCTCGACGGAGGCTAAGAGTGTCCTCTACCATCATATTCCATTCTGAACTATTGTGATACTCTCGCCTGTTATTCGAATTGTTCGTGTTATTTATCAACAAACCAAGTTGTTGAGATCCAACTATTTTGTTGTTTATGCAATTAAGTCTTGATCGCGAATTTTCGAAAACTTCTTAATTGCACAAATCTTGCGTAGAATGTTGAGCAGCTAATGAAGATTAAGACAGATGCGGACTGGAGAACAAATTAAACTTGTAGTCGAACATATATGATGTCGAAATGACGAATAGATTCTTTGAAACCTGTCCAAGTTCGACCACTGTGAAATCGAATCGATGTACATCCACGGTTAAAAAGGACATGGATTATACAATGGAACGGGTGAGAGTAAACCGTAAGTGTCAGTGTGGCCGAGATGGAGGGTGGATTGTGTCTGGGAGCGTCACATTTTCAGACTGACGCTTGGATTCTTATCGAGGCAGGCTAGAACATAGTTTACTAAGGGCAAACTGGACAATATTCTAGGTTTGAACTGATCAATTTGAACAATAACCTGATAAATCATTAATAATCCGTGTAGAGACCACCAGAGTCCTTCAAACTTAGCTTTTAAAAATTAGCGAAATCAATTTTTGCTTTGAAGTTGAATCCTTTGCCAATGGTTATGGAATAGTTGATCTGTATGGAGGAGCAGAAACACACGAAAGTGCTTGTCAGCAACCTGTTTTGTGGATAAAATTGAGACCTGAGTCAGTTAAAGTGAGTTCACAGTATCACACGAAAGAACTGCTTTGCGCTGAACAGAAGATCCTGTATGTTGTGTAAGGTGTTCTATACACCGTGAGCGCGCAGCGTTACTTGCCGTTACTCGGTCCTGTCATCGTGTTGACACGTGACAGCTACCGAGGTATGCGGTTGCGTTCGGCTACCTTCGGCTGCGCGCGCCTCCATTTATAAAAGCTCTCTTTTAACGCGGCCACCCTAGCGAGCAGACGTGTCCTCAAATGTCCTGAAGAGCTGTGGTAGTTTTAATATGTTGTGTAATAAATTTTTAATGTGTTATTTTATTGCAAAATGACTGACTCGTCCTATTAGTATTTTACTACCTAACGCAAAACACAAAACTGTACAACCTAACAGTAGATTTGAACTGCTTTAGGCAGACATAAAATACCTTCCTGCCTGCGTTTAGTTTTTAGCTAATATAAAATACCTTTAAAATATAATAATGTGAAATATTTAATAATATCAAATGATATGATAATAATATGAAATTACCAACAATAGTTCGTACGCGACTAATTAGCACGTTTGAAATATAAAACAATCAGGATAATCACTATCCCATCTATCACGATGACATCGAACTAGACATCCAATTGTGTGTCCTAACAAAACTCAATCTGTAAAACTTCCTAATCAATCCAATAAATAAACCAAACATACTCAATTCCAGAAAATAAAACTACCCTCGACTTCTGTTGCTCCGATGGAGCGAGTAACCACGAGCTGTAATCTATAGTCCACAAATCTGCCATTCAGGTAACCCCAGGACTGTAGGACAGCACTCGGTTCACACCGTGTTTCCAACCTGCACGACGAACGGATGCATTAAAAGCAAAATTTAATTGAACAACTTTCACCGAAAATCGTCACCGTTTGTTCACCTGACCCACGGCCTGGACGGTGGAAAACTCTGTGCAGCAGAACACCACCGTAGTACACACAAACACACACCACGACCATGTATTGCTGATCCTGTCGATTACGATTTCGACAAATTAAGAACTACTTAGCCGCTCCAGTATCGCCATTTCCTTTTTGAGGTTGGCCTTTTCGGTGGGTTTTCGTCTGTTGCAACCACATCCGGAGGGTTGTCCCATTCGCCACGGTATCTATCGATTATCGAGGATTTATCGAGTGCCGACAGTGGTACTGGATATCCGAGTGGTGCTTTTAATTGAACATTTTAATTTACTCCAAAACGTAGATCTAATTTATCGCTTGCGCTTTCCCTGTGCTCGGCAACTTTCGAGTGAGACGTGTGTCTGGGTTCTGTGTCGAAGTGGCTAATTCTTGCCAACCGTGCACATTAAATGTCCCGCTCGGGGAGTCCGTTGGTAGTGAAAATTTATTCGAGTCGAAAAGGTCATACATTTAAAAAAAAAATACCCCCGACTGCTGACTTGTCCAAATGTCCGCTTTCAACCATTTGCCGTTATATCTGGCAGTTACAAGTGAGCAGCAGCATCGGGCGAATAGCCTGTGCGGCGAAGCTGCTGACAGTGTTATACGCTCTAGCCGTTTGTGTATTTCGTATTGAAAATAATTCTTGGAAGTGAAAATAAATAATGTAAATCCCGTGCACCGGAAGCGAACGCCTTACAGCGAGTTGTTGTCCTACGCTCATACATAAACCATGCGAATTTTTGACGACAACCCATATAAATCTTTATTGTAAGACGATGGTCGGCTCTCGTCGCACAACGGTAAGTGAACACTTTTCAATAATAGACCGGCGTTTTAAGCAGGGTGGAGTGAATAATCTTGCTTCAACATTACCCCTCCCAGAGTGGGATTCAATTTCGTAGCGAAAGAGCACCGATTCCCGGTGGAACGAATAAAGACGATGGAATATTATTTTCGTCAATCTTTAATAGCGAAATAAGTATAGAAATCTAGCGGACGGCGGTGGTAAGGTTGTCCGTTTCCACGAACGACCGATACAGGAATGCCGTCCCCTAGCCAACATTGGCCCGGTCATCAATAATCGAGTAATTTATTCAATTAGATCCCGACTGCCGGTTGACCCTCGGATCTGATCGAAACCAATATTCTCCCAAGCGAAGATACCCATTCCCATTCCATCCCATCCAGAGGAAGGACATCTAATCGATGGTGGACGGTGACAGATATCAGATGTCCGTCAGCACCATCCTGGAGGAAGATGATATTGTTTGCCTTGAAGGGAATCCAAGTACCACATATGAACGGTTAGCCTTGAACAGTTCGTTCGTTGGAGCGGCGCGCGGTTTAACACTGGACAAAGATTGATGGGAAGAAAATGGTCTGCTGGTCTGGTCATTTGCTAAACACTTTTCTAATAGTCAATGGGCAGCTTTCGACCACCCACACCACCCAATCAGGTGATTGACACGCTCAAGACGAGTTTTCCGTGGCGTGAGGTGAACATATTGCTGCTTAATGCTTTCCCGGTAAGACCGTCGATGAGGTCATGGAAGCGGAAGATATGATAATCATATTTCTTATGACTTCAGCATGTAGATTAGATAACAATTCTGGTTTGTTTGGATATTTTCAGGATAGGTTAGTTAATTGAATGTGGGTGTACACATATTTCACATAACATATCCCGGTACATCAGAATAAAAGTTACAATAAATTGTTTATTTCAAGTCGTATGAAGACAGCCCACCGAGGTGAGTTTAAAAAAAATCCACATTTACATTTGTATTGTATTTTGGAGATTTTTTTTATCCATAAAATAATACCTTGCTTCGTTTCTTTCCTTTCGTTGAAATCGCTGGCGGTTTCACGAAAAAATCCTTTCGGTCAAGTTTATCAAAAGTATTTCATATAGCTGTTCGCACTTTTTTCTATTGATTCGCAAGATTGTAATCGTTGGTAAGTAAGTAATCTTGTTTCATTCGTTCTGCCGATATAGATCGCAGATAAGAATTGGTTTTCCACGTTCGATGGATGATCTCTAGTTATAAGAAGTTAGGGAAAGGTAAAATTTTTGTCCTAACGTAAATGTCAACGTATGGAATATTTTAGCGCCAGAATTCTCACACCACATTTGAAATTAATATTGCAATACTTATTTCTACGGTTGTGAAGGTTGTGAAGCATATAGCATAAAACCTGTATATTAAATGAAGCTAGATCTAGATCTAGTTCAGGCACAAGGTGTAAACTGTCTACAAACTTACCTTTTATTCATGATCGAAATGTTGTAGTGCTCCAATTTTTTATATACTTTTAATTATGTTTGATTACTATTGGTACACTCAGCGGCAAATAGATCTTACTAATTGGGTGTAAGGAATTTGAGAGCTTCAACAGAACGTAGTTCGATAGGCTAAAAAGAACAAATACGATTTCAACTGACCAACCCTTTGCGATGTCTGAAAAAATGGCTGAATTACTCAATTCAGGTAAAGTGTAATAGTTTTCAAAGGAAAATCAATTAAATTTAGTCTACAACCCTTTTGGCGGATTCTCAAGTCTTTGCTACGGTGGATTGGGTTAGATGGGAATATGAGCCGGTCCTATCATGTCTGGCGCCGTTAAAAAATATGCCACCGGACCGCTCCATCTGGTAGCTCTATCTATAGGAATCTTTAGAATAGCTAACTAATTTTCATTATCGCTAGATCTAAACTCAACTTCTGCTATTGTTTCGACTGATGTGAGATGTCTCTAACTTTTGTCGTTTTTTAACTTTAGTAAGGAGCATTCCAAAAGTAACAAAATTCTTTTCGCCATTCAAAGTGTTCAACTATTGATACGTTTACCGCCAAATCGTTTAAATTGTTTCTGTAACCCGAATCAAGCAATTGCTATAACACCAGTTTCAGTTTACGCTACAGCCGCCACTGTTTATTTACAACCGAATCTGATGGATGTTCTAAAACCAAGGATGGAAAACGGATTTGCTGGCAGTGAACTTTACTCGTCCAAATCACTTGACGGTATACCCAGCTCAGAGTTGGTCCACGAAGACGGATCGGGATATTCGAATTCACCCTAAAACATTGACACAAGTTGCAACATTATCACTTGCTTGGCGAATTTGAAAACGGCCTCTAATCAATAATTACCGTAATGTGTTCGTATTCGTGGAACAGATGCCAAAGAATCCACCACCACATGAAACCTCCGGCAACTTGCGCACCAACCCGAGCCAGCAACTCCGGCTTCGGACCATTTACTCGATAAGACCAGCTGCCATTTCATGAAACCAATTGTGTCCGTATAATGCGGATATGGAAGACGGAGATTGATGTTCCAATAATGCCCGTTGTAACCACAGCAAGGATTCGCCGGCGTGATAGAAAGGAAAAACAAAACAATTACATAATGAAATGCGGAGGAATTATCGATCCCGTCTGATTCACTTACTCGTGTCCATGGCGTACGATCTGGTTGCGAAGGCCAGTGGGGTTCACCTTCTTGGCAGCGACTCCACGAGCCAGCAGTCTTCCGACCAAAAGTGCACGGGAAGCCAGCATTTTTACCGTGCTACGGACCCCGAAATTTTCACGCAAACACGGTTCACGATTATTTTCCTGCTACAAAAAAATAACAACAAACTGACAGCTGGCACGTTTGACAGCATTCGTCTGGCATTCCAGCACCCAAAGACCATTCGAGTAGTTGGCACCCGTGGTCGAGTTCGAGTAGTTGGGAGGAAATCAAACACAAGAATAATGCATCCGACACTCCATTATTCAGTTTACTGAGGTATTTGTTTTGATAATTAAATAATGAAATTTGTTTATGATGATAATTTGTTTAAATACGAAATACGGCAATGATTTCAAAAAATACGAGAAAGATGTGTTGCGTATTGCATACAATCGGGGCGTTTCTCGTTGTAAACAGTAACACATTCATTGCATACCTTCAGGTTTATTTCCTCGGTTGATTCCAACAGATGGCAGTAGCGAAGTTCACAATTTGAATTGGCCGAAACGGTTTTTGGAAATGTATTTTTTTTATGCAGCATTGTTCTAAGCAGCTTAGATGTGCTTATATGTTACATGATAACACAAACAAAAGATTGCCCATTTTCATCACAAGCATAAACAACGATTGCGCAACCCTTTTTTTGCCTACCATATTCTAGCTGGAACTCAATGTTTACCAATCGTTCGCTGTTATCAGTGGGTCAAGAACAGCTGTTGGTACTGCCGGAGAAAACGGCTTCGCATGATTATTTCATACATGTTGATAATGGCTCACAAACATTTCTTCCCTATAGCCGAAAAAACATCCCCCCCACCAATGTGCCCAATTATTGTTCGGCCTGCCTGTAATCATAACAAACCGTGCTGGTATAAAAGCATCAACACATCGTTTCGAACGGCATAGCCAAAGTTGAACAAGTTGCTGCAACGCACCACCAAAAAACATCCACCCAAGAAAACAACTACATTTCGAGTAAGTTTCGCTATGTTGCGAGTGAACAGTTGCCGAATACTCATCGCTTATTTTGCTTCCATTTAGAAATGAAATTCCTGTGGTTCATCACCTTCCTGCTCGCGCTCGTCGGCATGATTGCTGGTGATGCGTGCCCGAAAGGCTTCAAGTCGCAGAACAACAAGTGCGTCAGCCCGCGCCCAGTGCACGGCGACTGCCCGAAGGGATCGACTTACAGCGCGAAAGTTAACCTGTGTGTTCACAACTAGAAATAAAGCACCCATCTAAGGGAGATGTTGTGTGTTGCCATTGTTCAGTAACGAAAGAAGAATTGTTTGCCCACAATTTCGTGGAAATTGTCCAGTTGCTCGGCAGATGCGGAGACGATTTTCATCCGATGGTAAACACCGAATTCCTTCCATTAACCACGTTAATACGCTGTGCAAAGTTTCGTGCAGCTGCGACGATCGCCACTCGGTTTAACCCGCGGCGAGATGCAGCTATTCCCCACAAGTGCCGCTGTCCATTGGCGAAAGAAAAAAAAAAGGGATAAAGCTCAACATTCTATCAACACTTTCGGATCAGCCCCGGGGACTTTTGGTGTGGCGTGCATGAAAAGTTTTGTCCCACGGTACATCGCACGATGGCGCTGGACCGAGCGTACGTAGCGAATGGCGTTGGAGTTTCGTGTGTTTCGAGCAAATTTATTCAATCACACACCATCGCTACCCATCGGACGGCGGGAATTGGGT
This sequence comes from Anopheles marshallii, assembly GCF_943734725.1. NCBI lineage: Eukaryota > Metazoa > Arthropoda > Insecta > Diptera > Culicidae > Anopheles > Anopheles marshallii. The sequence continues at coordinate 28,645,410 of NC_071326.1, read as the reverse complement.
GCACGTACTACGTGTAAACGCACAGGTTCTTGTTGAGGTCGTACTTGGAGTTGGCGGGACATTCGCCATGAACGGGGCGCTTCGTTACACATTGGCCCTGCTGCTGCTCGAAACCTTGCGGACATTCCTGCCCGAAAGCCGCACAAACCAGGGCCAGCAGAAACACGACAAACCACAGCAATTTCATCGCTGAAAGATGATGAGAAATAGATTATTGCCGCTAATCGGGGCTCTCGGTGGAATGTGCCCCAGGCGTACCAGGGTGGCCTTTACTCACCGAGAAACGATGGATAGAACCGGAACTGATCTGATTGAATGCACTCGCACGATTGATGCAACCGTAGTGCAGGCTGCAGTTGCATTTATACGAATAGTCACTCTGAACAGCTAGTACACATACACAACCCGCTCCCCACAGTATGGGCGCTTATCGATGTGTTTTAAACTGTGAAAAGCATTCCACTGTCTTATCAGCGATGGCGAATACTTACCATAAATGATCGTTCTCGCGGCCATTTACTACCGTCGCAGCTAAACTACACGATCATCGTTCATAATCGCACACATAATATCGGATTTTAATTAATAATCGCACTAATCCCCGTTCGTAAAACTCGTCCAAACGCGGTCGAATAAGCGTCACAATCGGACGGAGCTCGACCGATAAAAGGCTTAAAGTGAATACGGGGGGAGGGGAGGATGCAATTTGAGACCGGCTGAAGCGCTAATCCATTCAAATTTGCTCGCAATTCACGCACCCGGAAAGCAGTTTGTAAATTTGATTTTCAACAAATTTTCCACCCCTTGGGTGATGAGTAAAAAGTAAAGGGAACGGGGGGGGAGGAGCATCATAATTTTTGGAGGCTAATATTCTCCTTCATGCAAATCCATTGCTATCCGTGTGCGTATGTGTGATGATGAGCTTTTTTTCTGTTTGGTGTTCTTCTGTGTTTGGATCGTTTGGGATCGTTTTAATCATCAGCCTGCCCATCTCCTCCTTCCCCGCTCCCCCCTCTCCACAAAACCAATCACACACCATCGCCCGGAAAAACTGCATCCCGACGTGTGTTTTCCCGTAATCAATTTGAAACTAATTTATGTGTCCGGTGCATGTGTGGGTAAGAAACCCGAAGGGGTGATGATGATGGTGATGATAGTTGGTTTGGGGGGTTCAGAACTCCCCACCCGAAAAGAGATAAATGGCAGCGTGAGGGCAAGCCGATGAAACCCTACGCCGATTTGGATTAACTAAACCCGAATGAATAATGCAATTTTGGTTTTGCTTCGCGCATTGGTGCAGCCAGGGCGGGGGATTATTTGGGGAAAGCCGGGTGGCGTGGGGTTGGGGAGGGTGGAGCAGAAAAGGGATACGATGATAGCTGATCGGTGAATGTGCGCCAACGTAGCGCGTGTGTAGCCGTGGTTTTGGTGTGAGTGTATTTCGGAGAGCATTTTGTGATGAAATTTTAACCCGATCCATTTTATTGGACTGTAAAACGATTAATTTTATGAGACCAAAAGCGGAAAAACAATTTCCCCGCTCCTTTTGGCCCTTCGGCCCGTCCATTGCCCGGTCCCACCACACACCGCACTAAACACGGTTTAAATGTGCATTGCAGACTGCGCTACGGGAACGATTACCATCGTAATGGAAAGTTCGAAATAACCTCCCCCTCCATGGTGAGCCCCCGGTTCACCCACCCGGGCACCCCCCCGGGAACACGGGGGCCGATCATCCCAACAGGTTTTGCGAAGAACCAGTGCGAAATTCTGTCCGTTACGGTTGTCTGTCTGTCTGTCTGCCCGTTCCGAACTGTCTGTCGGGAGCAACCAAACACACACACACACACAAACAGTGTGGCGATGGAAGAAGCACTATGGAGCGAAACGATGTTTTCGATTACTTCACGGGGTATCGTTAATGTTTGACTTTTGGCCAGAGCGCGGTGTTGGCGGTGATAGCGAGTTTCGTGACCTAACGGGGCCATTAGGGCAGGAGGTTACGGGGTAGAAATATGTTTACTCTCGATCGGGTTTGTATGTGTGTGTTTGGAGCTTGGTTTCTTTCTTACTTTCTTTTTAGTTACCAATAACCTTGAATTGATGGGCACCGTCTACCGTCGGTAATGATTTTATTTCATTCGTGGCCGGCGATGATTTGTGTGGTGCGCGAAATGAGAACAGACAAACGTACACTAAACCATCAATAAAGCGTCCTTTTATATTGTAAATTGTGTTCAGAGACCATGTGGTCCGCCTTGTTGAACTGGAGCTTGTATGCTGTTTTGTGGATCTTCATTTGTAAACATTTTCCCCCGAGACTTAATGGTACCGCTATCTGAACTGTAGTTAGCATCTCTTCAAGACCATGACCTGATATTTAATTTAAAACATGATAAGAAATCATAATTGAAAAATTTCGATGTATTAATGTATTCATTAATTGGAGAATTGATCACAGATAGCAGCACTTATGCTGCTTAAGAGCTTTTTAACAGATTAGGTTAGTGAACTGTTAGTGATATCTACTTTTTTTAAATAGGTAATTATGTGTTCCTTTAGTAAGATATGCAATCAATTAGTTATTATTAGTTAATCTGCTTAAACGATGTAAAATAACTTGTGCGCTGTTTAGTGGATCTTTAGTGTAATGATTTTTTTGTGAACTCAAACACAAACTTAAAAACGTGTCATCAATGCGCATAACTCATGTTTGATAAACAGTGATGCATTGGTTTATTGATTACATGTTTCAGCGCTTACGCTGCTTAAGAGCTTTATAGCAGTTTGGCGAGAAAATGCACTGCTACGCTTGTGGTTTTCTTTCTTTGGAAATCTGAAATAAATAATGGAAATAGGGCCTCCAAACGGCTTTCTCGTAAATGAACTATTGAAATTTGAAAAATAAAGCTTTTCTGCACAAGATTAGGAAATCCCTATCGTTCATTATAAAAATAATTCAAAGTAAAAATAAATTAAGAATCAAAGCAATCTGGACAACAGGGGTTTTAACAAATGATTCCAAGCAATAATTATGAGAGAATCACGTTAAATAAAGAAAAAATCAATCTTTAAAAAAAATCCAAACTGTAATGATTCATTCAACACCAACAAACATTCAAATGGTTTCCCTCGAAAGAATCACAACTCAACCCACGACAATCAAATAAGATACCCTGCGACCTTCGCCGTGCTGGAAGGAACCATTCTCAATGAACTATTTTGAATACCGGTCCCATTTGACGAGGTCTTCCGAAGGGCGTCGTTGATGAAATTGACCTCCGTTCGTGTGCCGCGTTCCCGCATCCTTTAGCAATCGTTAGCGGGTACATTTATGTAACAATTGTGCAAACGGTTGACGATCGGTTTCGGTTTTGATTATTTGCCTCTTATCGCGTTCGCGCTACTTCGCGCTGCTGTCTGTTCTATGTAGCACAGCTGGATCACTATCGCTCGCCGGGAGCAGCACCAAAGCAGCAAAGGTTACGGTTGCAAGACTCGTCACAACATAACCTCTGATAATGCATTGCCGTCGGTTGGGTGGGACCGCCGAGTGGAGCGATGGTACAGCAAGTATGTTCCACCCAGTGGCGATGATGGGGAGGTTGGGGCGCCAGTGGTTGTGTTAAGGGATGCCTCGTTTAGCATCGGTTTCATCTCGCACGCTAATCCAACCCGCGCTACTAATCGGGGCCACGTCCGCGCTCCGAAAACCACGGCACATCATGAAGCCGAACAAATGCTGCCACGTCAAGACGATGCCATATTTCTTCCTGCCACGCAAAAAGATGTACCCCGATTCGACGTCTTCGCAGCACGGCAGAAAAGACCGCAGTTGTTTCTTCTTTCCGGATCGCGTGGAAAACTTTCGCTTGGAAACCCGCGGCCCCGTATGTTTCCGCCGGTCGGGGAAAGCTTGGTACCCGCGGTGAAGGGTGAGTTTTATTATTATTTTCTTGTTATTGTTCCCGCGTACTCGTTCGCCGGGGAGAACAACCGAACAGAACGGCACCCAAGCTTCCGGGGTTGAAGCGGCGCGGCACTAACGGGAATGGAAACTTTTTAATCTGCATTATTTTAGTGGAAGCAACTTCATCAGCGACTGGCAGATCAAATTTCTTCATCAGCCCCTTGTTATCCCCCGCTCTCCCCACCACATTGGCACCGCATGCGCATGCCCCTCTCCAGTGCCTCAAAGCGAAAGGATGCATCCGGCCCTTTCGATGGCACTCAGTATGACAAGTTTCCGAAGAGTTGGCTCCAAAGTTTCATCCTGACCGGGGAACGAACCGCCGTGTTCCGTGCTCCCGGTTGTGGAGATGGTCTGAGCCAATGGGTGTTCATTTCGAAACGGGGAAGCAAAGCAGAAACGGTGCATGTAGTCATTATTTTCATATTCACCTCTATTTGTGTACCGACCACGCATACGCCAAGGGAATCAAACCGTTCAAATACTACGGTGACCGCGAAACGCGAACAGCACACAGATCAACTTTACTGGTGCGGGTTTTTTTTTTGTGGCCATTTTTTCCCGTTGGAGCTTGTGACGTTGATTTTTTGTGTTGTTGCAGGGTTTGTCGCTGAAAATGCGCTTTCGCTATGAAATAATGATGTTTGAATGAAAAGGTGAAATTGTCAAATTAATGAAATATAAGAAGAACATAATGTTTCACAATTGAATCATTAGCTTCTCCAATACTACAAGAATACAGGGCGCAGCACATGACATTTCAACGGCCTAACTAGACACCACAACCGCAGAAGACATACTTCAATGCAAGCACATGATATCACAATCGCAACGAAGCATACAATAAGAATAAAATAGACAGAGAAAATGATCACCAACAACAAAACGCCTAAATTTAGGCAATGTGGAATACTACTAAGCCTTTTTAAAACCCATCATCCAGTCAAATTTTGTTAATTTACCTTTAAATCACGCTTAGTTTCGAGGATAATTTAAAGGAAAAGTAAAGGCAAATTGACGGTCGTTAATCTACCATGTCGTGCAGTTTTGACGTGTTTGATATTGGTATTTTGAGGCATGCTGATTTTCTCCTCATTTACCGTTTCCTCTATTAAAATGTTGAATAAAGGGAAAATCATACGAAATGCACTACGGTAAGAGTAAACGTTGTAAAACGTTTTGAAACCATTTTCAAGACATAATTAGCATAAAAACACTGTATTAATTGATGAATTCTAGGACGCCATTGCACTGCCTTCACAACTCCAATGAGCGCGCTGCTTGACTCGGTAACTCTATTCTCATTTGTTTTTGTTTAAAAATCTTTTTAAAATTATATGAAATTTAGTAAATACTTTTTACAAGTAAAAGCCGATTCTAAAAGTAGCCAAAAACCACTGCAAATAACATTTTCTACAGAATTAAAACAACAACTTCTTTCGTCACCAAACTATGATGGAAAACACCGGGCCGTTGCTGTGTATAGAATTTTCCAATTTCCATTCTCTCGTCCCGGAAGGTGAACCTTTATTTTTATTCGGTTCGGCCATTCTTCGGCCCTTTTCGGTCGTTGTACACCGTACCGTGATGTTTTCGACTTGCGGTTTTTCTCCACTGGGATGCCAGTGCAAGCTAGTATTATTTTAGCACAAACGAGAGCATCATTAACTCGTTACGGGGAACGATGTGGTGCCCGTTGGACGCGGAAGCTGCAGATGGGGGCATTATATTTATGCTTTACGTTCATTGAGCTTATGCTTTTCGCGCACCGTCGGAAGGGTTTTGGGTGCGTCGGCGCTGGTGGTGGTAATGCATACAACAGGTTAGTTAGTTGGTTAGTGAAGATAAACGGCGTGTGTTGCGTTGGCGCAGTTACAGGGTATGAACAGGAGGGGACGGGATGAAGCACCCCAAAAACCAGTGCTTCGGTCGCAAAACTTTGTTTGCGACTAGTTGTGACGTTGTGTACGAGTGGAAATAAATGACACAAAAAAGCGTGTCTCGGGGATGGGAGTGTCTCGCTTCGATGTTCATTCTATACTAATTATGTAAGTTTAAATTGGCTACGTTATGGTTGTAGTTTGGGCAAAGCTTGATGGAGTTAGCGTCAGATATCTGGGCGCTCTGCTGGATGGTTGCCGGGTTGTGATGAAAGCGACAAATTGATCGGGTAGTAGGAAATTCTATTCTACTCGGCTTGATCTAATCTAAACGGTTAGAGCGCTGTAGCAGTCTGCATCCGATCATGCACATGCACACATCATTTAAACAACTGCACGGAATTCGCTGTTCAACACTCGCAGCACACTGTACCTCCATTGTGAAGTTTTCCAATTGGATTAAGCTCAATTTGTAGCTCAATGGAAGCAACTGGGGAACTGCCTCTCCAGTACGTAGCCGGAAGGCTCAGTACGTTTCAGTTCGTCTCGGTAGTCATACTGCTTCGGTTCAGAAGTCAGTGCTACAGTGCTGAAGTGTAAGCAAATTTCCCCGTACCAAACTTGTTGTCTATTTGACTACGAATGAACATTTTGAAGATGTTGTTCATGGTGTTGGTGTTCGTCTTGAGCCACACAAATGCTCTCGAGATGTGTCCAGCGAACCAGTATCGAAGTGTCAATGGAGTTTGCTTACCCTTGGCACGGCAACCCGACCGAAGTACGTCGGGCTGTGGAGCTGATCAGGGACATTCGGCATCGTCTCATGGTTGCAAGTTCCCAAGGACGTAAATAAGAAGTGTTTTTGAAAACAAAAAAAAACAGACACAAACCTCATCGACAGCATTCAATAAACTATCCAAACTAAACAAATCAAACGAATCGTCCTGTCCGGTGTTACCGTCTCCATTACAATCGGGTTCCAGCACGCAACGGATTAAAAAAGATCACCAGTGATAGACAAACACCATCCGGGCGGACCGTTTTGCACCCGGAAAGTTCGTCCGCTACCGAAAAAGCAACACAAATTATATAGTGTGTACTGTTTGAATTGTGAACCGGGCCATACACCCAATGGAAAGCGTAACTTTGTGCGCGAACGAGCTGTACAAACAACTAATTTTCCAACCCGATGGCAAATGACCGACGCGCCCGTTAATGGTGTCGTACGCTCGTACGAATCCATTGTTTACCGGATCAAACTCTAAACATCAAAATCCCGTCCCGCCTCAAACTGGCGAGGGGGGGGTCTTCAATGTTGTAGTGATCCGGGCGCAACAACACCTGGGATCCGTTCGATTGCGTCTGTTTTGACTCGATTTTCTCGAAATGGGAAAAGTTTTTCACTCACCGGGGCCGGTACCGTACCGGTGTGATCGAGGTACGGAGGTGATCGGTAACGGGGTCGCACATTTAATCGGTCGCCCACTAGAACCGGAACGTTACCCCTATTACCTAGCCGGAAAAGCTTTAAACCGAAATTGAAAGCAAACAGTGCAACAGTGTCGCAACGGTGGCGAAACAATCCAATCAATAGAAAATGCCGTGGGTTTTCCGTTAGGATCGGTTAGGGGAGATCGGTTGAGGTTGTTTGTTGCCACCGTGCTAGCGTTGGTGACCGGATTCACAAAGAACTACTCTCGAAAACTTAGTTAACCCGCTGAATGTCCCACTTCGGTTGCTACGGCACGGCACCATGGGCGACGGAGCGAGAACTGTTTGTAAATATTTTCCATCAAATTATATTACAAAAACAATCAGCATTTGTAACGAGCGTAACTTGGAATTTGATGACATTCAATTGTCAATATTTTTAAAAGCTGTCAGTAATGATTAAATTACCAACAGCTTTCAGAATTATTTTTTTCCAAATGATAGCGTGTGATAGAGGCTCGTCAGGTTTAAATATGTTTAGGAAAAACTACATTTACATTCCAGTGAGTTTTATTATTAACTTAACTTGTCCCGAAACCGTACTCTCTTTTACCACATTGTGACGTATGGGCATCCATTCCCGGAACTATTTCCCAGCACCGATAAGTATACCGTTTACTCCGTGTTGAAAACTTGGCAAACTAGAAAGAAAAATCCCTACCCGGTTCGTGTACTCCCTGGCTCGTAAGCCACCAATATGCCACGGTAACTTTCCACCTTGTTCCGGTGCGGAATGCTGTTTCACGTTCCACGATGCAATCGATCGATTCCCACCGATTCCCCCCGAAACCACAACGAGATGGCAGTCTATTTACAACTTTCCACTCGGTTGTGGTTAAACTTTTGCACCAAAACTCCATCCAAACCGAGCTCGTTCTATGCCGGATCCATTGATTCCTGTACACTGCATAATAGCGATCCCGTGCCTGATGTTTGGTGTGCTTTTTTCTAGACCATGGTAAAGATCGCGTGAAAAGGGTGCGCGTTAGGTTGGGGTTTTTGAAGGGGGGGAATTTTTTTTAATGCCCCGTGTTTACCGCACCTACCCAAGATAATCCAAATGCACAGTGAAGTTCAATCCGATGGGGAACGCAGATAATTTATAGCCCGACCCACAAAAGTCGACAGATCGGGCGTTACCGCTACACGCATTCGACAGTCCACAGGATAATTGGGCATGAAACAGCACACATTCCAACATATTCACTGCGAGAAGCGGATTGGAGTCTGTGACCCACTTTTCAGGTGCCAAAACACAGTGCAACAGACAACGGCATCTGACGGAACGGTCCGGTTGTTGGTGATCGTACCGCACGCTTGGTCCCATCAATCATTGAAAACCGGTCAGCACTCCAATCGTTCATCATTTCGGTGTAAATTCCCAAATGGGCTACTAAACAAGCGTTTAAACTTCCAAACAATGTATCATCGGGACCTGCCTTTGCGTCCCGGGGTCAGCAGAAGCGGCTTTCGACAGACTTTCTGTCCGTATCCGCTGGATGGTGTGCACTATTTTGTGTAATGCGAAGGCTTTTCTTGTTTGCAGGCGAGTTCATGATAGCTCTGGTGGTGGTGCAGTTTGCCACTTTTCGGAAGGCAATGTTTGGTTGTGATTGAAATGTACCACATTTCGGATTGATTTGTTTTTCGTGGAAACTGATCGTATTCGGTTTAACAGTTTATGGCATAGGGGCTTGATTTTCAAACAGTGAAAGAGGTTAATACAGAATGACGATCTGACATATTGTTGTAAATATAGAAATTGCTCTGTAATGCTTTACTTTTCTAAACAGACCTGATATATTCCGGAACCTTAAAATCCCCATATCCGAGCCACCATCTAATTGAAAATGCAAAATGTAGACCCGCAAACATAAACACTCCGACACGGGGCCAATATTTGTTCGATCCTCTTCCATTTTGTTTATCATTCCTGTGTCATAAAAACAAGATTCCACATTACGGCGCATCCACAAACGAGGCTTAGCAAATTGAATTCACATTATAATTTTTATGGCACATTTCCTTATCCACGCAGCAGATATCACAACACGGGGGCCTCGGGCCACCGCTCCCAGACCCGTTTGCACACACTCGAGCGCAATGTCGACTAAAGGTCAAGCGGTATCCTTTTCAAACACGAGTCACGCCCAGCCGGCGCGCCCTTAGGGAAGGATCGTCCGAAACACGCCGTGTGGCTGTGGTGATAGGAGAAGAACGATGCGAGCATGGGTCAAGCTTCTGGGTCGTTTGTGCTGTTATCTCACTGTCATGGACGAAGATGCTCGTTCGAGTTTCGGTTAGCATAACTGCATGTCATATTTAATTGTGTTCTCTAGCCGTTCTGGGTGACGAATCCTAGAAGGATTTTTGTTTTTGGTTCCCTAAACATTTTTGAAGATGTAACTATTTTCCGTATGCTTTAAACGGGAAATTTTTAATCGAAACTTTCCCATATCACATGCAATATGTCACCAACATCAGCGACGGGGTGCATTCAATATGTTCCCGAAGGCCAATGAAGGCTACGAATGAATTGATGAGAAAAACGGTAAAACTTTTCCATTTCGATTGACACGATGACGACACGATTTGAGGCAAGTATGGGATGGATCAAAAGTTGCCACCAAGATTACAAGTGAACCAGTTTTGGAGGAAATCGAAAATACACGACACTTGCGATCGAAAACTAACTTTCCCTTCCGTAATTGCTACTGTATTGCGGGTGCCGTGTGCTGGAGTCCCGGTGGCTGAGAAGCGCTACAGTAGGGAGGCAAGGTTTGCAACTGATGGGTACCGGAAAACGGGGAACATGCACTGGCTTCCGTTTGCGTCAAAGTGCATCACGTTGCAACAATATTGAAATAGATTGAGAAGTTTATCCAACGCCAGAATGTGTGTCAAAATGGGGACCGCCATCTCGTCCCGTCTGGTGCCGGTGTATGTTGCCGTGTGAACTCCCTCCGAAAGGGTGGTGTACATCGTTACAATTGGTGGCATTGTGGCATTGTGCAGGCACATACACATACACGGACTGTACGAGCTGGAAGCCAAAGCAAACATCCGCAGCAGCTAAATGGACTCAATCGGCGACGGGTGAAAAAGAGACACACTGACGCACTGCTGGTACACGTGCGAAGATATGATGTGTCTGCTACTGTGGCGGGATATTGAGTGCATGTAGCCTTGCATCAGTTTGGCCAATAGAACTGAAGTAGCTGTTTCGTGATTGAATGTTGTGCAAACATATTAAAGATGTGGCTGATTGACTAAGCAATGTAAATTTTCCCATTTGATGAAATAAACCGAAGCATGTAACATTGCGTAACTTTAGGCGTTATAACACAAAAGTTGCTACTCCGGAAAGTATGCAATCGTTTAAAAAAATAACACTTGTAAAGATCGTGCAGTTGCAACAACAAACTGATCCTTTTTATGAGCCTTCATCGAATACGGTCGCTGTCGCTTTTCCTCTTGAAGTTGTTCGTCTTTCACACGCTACTAATTATACATGTATCAAACATTCGCTTGCGTGTGAACCAGTTTTAGCACCTGTCAATTCGCCGACATCCGATTGCTGTTCGACGTTTCCTCCACGACGGAAGTGTCTGACAGCTTCGCTGATGTCGGTGGTTCAGAACATATGGAACGGTCGTCCGTGTCGTCGTCGCCGTGTTTCGTCGAGACTGGGATCCAATTTCGTGGCGGTTTGCCCGAATGCACGGGCAGTTGTCGTGTATGTTTGCAGTGAAACAAGAACGTACGTCTCATCAAACGGAACGGCGTCCCGGAATGAGGCTGATGCGGTGTGTTTGCTGAGAAGATGATGAAGATTGTCCCGAAAGGAAGGATGTGCGTTGTTAGTAGTATGTCGTGTTTCTGGTTGTATTGCATAAGGACGCAGTGTTGATGCGGTGTGTGGGTTCTTGCTACTTTCTAGAACTACTTTTTGCTTTAACGACTTCACTCGATGTAGTACGTAAAATTATTACACTTTTTATATAAATCGTACGTAAATAAATAATACACAAACGACTCATGACATATCATTGGGCTCCTTTTAGGGCTTTGTTTGTTTCATTTCCAACAAATTATATCGTAATTAAGGCAACGTTATTATTCTTTCGTTTATTAAACTTCCTAAAGATGTTAAGGCCCATGGTGGACTTATTTTCCTGAAGTGCGAATATAACACAGCTCTTTCATGTGCCGTATACGTGGCTTTATTCAGGTGACAGTTCCTTTATTTTCCCTGATAATGTTTCTACTTTTTATGATACGTTTGCCATATCAGCTGCTTCGTTTTGTGATAAATGGTTATTGCAAGGTTTAATTAGAAACAACCTTTATCTTCAGCTTCTTTCCACACATAAATTAATAAACTCTTTTCCTTCCATCCATCATCTCTATTTGTGCGGTTTATAATTAATAAAAAGGAAATAAATAGACACTTTACTGCTGTTTGAGCAGCATCGTAAACTGTAGTTAACTACGGTGTTTAGCTAAGAAAAGCAAGCAAACTCATAAACATCACTCACCTCAGACCGGCCAAACTGCAGGACAGCGCCTACCTGCAGTGAATCAATTTTAACGCGCCACACGCATTAGCCAGCCACGCTTCCGCTTAACGACTTTCCGATATTTCCGCATAAACAGCTCGTTAAGGTTTTGGGCTATGGCCGTATTCTTTTTTCGTTTTTCTGCCGAACCAGGCACCAAAGCAATGAAGCTTTTACACCGGCGCGAAACGAACTTTCGAATCGATTGACCCCATCCGACTGGATGTAAAGTTTCGGCGAGGGGGTTGGTTTTGTTTTCTTCCTGCTTTGCGGTAATATTCACCTACCAGGTGAAAATAAACCTCCCCAAAGGTGGAAAATAAAAGGCAGATGGAAAAACAGAATCACAACAGTCCATTTTATCGCAAACCATCGCACTCGCTCGTAAAAGCGGGAAGTTTTCGATTTGATGTGTTTTCTTTGGACCTGTGGCCGTGAAACGAGTGGGACGATTTAACAAAATTTCCCTCAAGCGAAAATATAAAATTCCACACATTAGCCCCCCCCCCCTCCATCCCAGGTCGGGGTGCGTAATCAGGGTGCAGATTTACCGCCTCCACACGCGCATTTGCCATCAAGGATAATTGCAATGACCTTGAAGGTGTTGGTGTACGGTAAGGCGAGATTTTTCCCGCACAGCTCCGGTACATGTATGCGCTGCGCTGCGGATCCTGCCCCAACGCCCCCGCCCAAATGGATCTCGCAATCGCACACACAGAGAGCGGTGCGATAATGTAACGGACAGTGCCCGAACGAGCGCCGTGATGTGATCCGATTTGCATAATTTTGTATGCTTATGGGGTGAGCAGATTTCCGCGGGTGATCAGGCACGTACCGGAAAATCGACCACACCTTCGTCCGAGTGTCCTGCTTCCGAGTGTTTGTGGGTGTGTGCGCACGCTTTCGTCACTAATTCGCCCTTATGGCTGGAGCGTTGGTTAGTGGTTGGCCCTCCGGTCCGGATTTTCTTCTCCGGCCCCTCATTTGGAGTTTGTGGTCCAAAATAACACAACCCAGCATCGGTGTGACTGTAAAACCGCACCGTAGGCCACCGGTAGACGGCAGAAGTCAAACTGTCCTCAAAATTGCCGTTTTCATCAATGTCATTATCGTTGTGTTTTATGATAATGCGCACGGCAGGATGTTTCGCGTAGCATCGGGTGGTGTTTTATCTGTCAAATCGAAAGACACCATATTCACCTGTACGGGTCTGCATATTTGTTGTGGGTAAGCGCCATTTTCACGCCGGTGCGTTTGTTTAGTGATGTTTGTATATCACACAGTCTAGGACGGCAGTAAAAAAAACGAACCGTGGTACAATTCGATCCAGTGGACATTTAAAAAATCGTAAACTAAAATTATCATCTAATAAAATTGATTACCCAATGCACAAACAGTCCAACAGGGCGCACACACAAACATCGGGCTTTCATGCACGTTCGCTTGGGCAAACAGTTGCATCACACTTTTAGAACGCTTTTTTTGTTACTTTGCTGTTGCTGTGGTTGTTGCCCGGTTCGGTCGGACAAAACAAACGTCCGAAACAGTGATAATATTTATGTTTTGCAATAGTGAGCGCGCTATAAAAACATGCCAGGTGGCCACCACTGCCCACTGTAGAACCGTTCTGTTTGAAGTGGTAAAATAATAAAGCGCTTTACAGCGTTAAAGGACACATTAGAGCTAGGAAAGTATAGTGGCCCGGTGCGGTACCACCATAACGCACCGCGCATAACGATGGCTTTGCGAAGCACTCGGGCGGGTGATAATGGTGTGGTCCGTTGGTCGGACCCGGGGACACACTGCATACGACGGTTGATGGTTTTGACTTGATAATGACTTTGATGATTTGTCGGTCAGAAAATAAAATATGTGTGCACGGGCAGAACATTTGGGGCACGGTCGTCCGCGGCACGGGGAACATTAGGTTTTGCCTGTTGGTCTGCATGGAATGTTTGTTTTAGCAATACGGTCACCTGGATTACACTGAGCAAAACGCATCTGGAAGCAGGTTTGCTATGGTAACTGCATGTTGGTGTCCCACGTTTTATGGTCACCCAGTGCGGCCCAGTGTACGAACTTTCCACCAGCAAAAGCCGAATCTGTGTGCCTTCGCATACAGCGAACCATCGCCGGTCGGTACAGGGAAATTGTTTAAAAGGAGTGCAAGAAAAGAACAGCAAACAAAACATGGCGGGTGTAATTGTTACCACGACCGTACGGCACCACGATCGATAAATTTTAATTTGTTTTTATTTTTATTAGATTGTTCTTTCGAATGACCGTTCGGATTGGGGACAAAAAATGTGGTGGTAATTCACCTGCGGGAAATGTTTGCGTTGCAGCGGGTACGTGCCGGAACGTATGGCGTGTTATGCAACAGGGAGTGGGTGGAATGGGTGAGTGCAACCTTCCAGGGTGCATGTGATGAACATTTGTTATCATTACCTTGAATCAATAATAACCTACCTGCCACCACCAGTGGACAGCTGGTGAGCTGGTACGAGTGTATTTTATTTTATTGCTCCACCGGGAATCATCGGGTGCCATTGGAAATCAATGAAGCCTAGCCGTCACATACGGGAACGCAAGGTCATGCGCGAGAGGATGTTTGGTGTGAAAACAGGACAAACATGTTTTTTTTCGAATATTTGCAAATATTATGTTGCGTAAATGCTATTTGCGTTATGTTGAATATTTGTACACAAATAAAGTGTTTTGCTTTAGAGCCCAAATTTATTCGCAAATAATTCATTCTAAAAAATACGTGGTGGTTATAATCCAATATATGGCTCGGGGACCCTTTGAAACCCGGACTTCTCACTTATCAACGCACATTGTCGTTGACCGTTCATGTGAATACCGGCGCCGCTACCATCCTGGGTCCTCCATTTTTGCGCATCCTCTCCCCCCCCCAGCCCCGCTCCTACTCCCGCATTTTTTGAATGCAGTCGTAATTTTTTGATTCTTGTAAAAAAAGGGAAAACAGATTACTTTCTTCTTCAATTTTCTATTTTTTTTCCTTTTTCAATATCCCTTTTCGATGAAATAATTTTCCCCTAGTACCGTTTAAAGTAATGTAACGTTCAAACGAAGTACTGCCGAGCCTGCTGCCCAGTAATGTCAGCCAGTACCGGATTGCCCTAAACTGGGAACAGTTGGTCTAAAGTGCTAAAATATGCAGAAGCAAAAAAAACCATCCAACAACCTGAACTCCTGAACAGAAGAGGTCGAACCGCCGGCTAACTAACCTGGCGCATTTAATGTACCTTTGAGCAACGGCATAAGCAATGGTAAGAAAGCGGAGATGAATAAGTGGTCAAAATACATAAAACGCAGACCACTTTACCCAATCGTACCGGGTCGCACCCCAGCCCTACTTACTTTCAAATCAAAGCTACAAAACTTTGGCAAATATTTCTCACATTTTTATGACAAAACAAGACAAAAACTCGGAGCCCAACTCAAGTAAAGAACAACACCGCAATGCCGGCGGTGGACGAAATCGTAACGAAATTATTCGGAAACTTTTGGCTGTGCTAAATTTTCTCCCAACTTTACTGCACTCGGCACTCGAATGCGGGGAGTTTGAGTTCGTTCCGTTTTCCTTCCCCCCTGTACCGTTATTTAGGGTTCGTTTTTTTGTTGCGGCGTAAGATGAACATGGGATCGTTTTGTGTTTCATTTCATTAAACGTGGAAGGTGGCATTATATTACACGCGGCAAGCTCTTTTTTTTAAAGAAATATTAAATAAATCTCTAGCAGATGATAAGAGATTGAATTGCTCGGCGGAAGCGTCTCTCGTTTATCTCATGTCAAAGCAGGAACAATTTCACCTGCGAAGTGTGAAACTGCCCTGGCCGAGGTGGAATTACCACAACGCAAACGACAATAGAGCAACCGAGACCGAACCGAACGGCCTTCCTCCTCAAAACCCGACCCGAATCGGAACAGAATTTTGTGGGTGGACGCCGACGAAGACGACAGTTTCCGTGGTCCTGTCTCCCCGCACCCAACCACCCGTTGGGGACAGGAAATTTTCTATAAGAAATGTAATTTCCTTTTATTTGCATTTTAAATTGTGTCTCTAATTTCTGGCACGAGAGCGAAACGGTTTTTGGTGCTCGAAAGCTTCCGGATCTTACCGGTTTAGTGAGACACCGCCGGGTCCGTGCTGTGCGGACAGCACAGGTTGTCTTTTTCCGTTTGCCTTCCCGCACTAAACGACCGCACCACCGACGGGGCAATGACTTCATGTGCCGGCGGACGGAAGTGCGTGTTTTTCACCAATTTTGTTCCTTTTTTAGCAAGTGAATGCAAACCGGATTTGCGGTTCCGGGGCAGCGGTGCGCGTGCGGTGTGAGGTGTGCAACGAATCTCAGCAATCCACTTTTCTTTCGGTTCCCGTTTTACAAATGAGCCCGCTATTTACATTCCAACAAAACGGGGAACGAATGTCTTGGATGCCGAGCTGGAGCGTGGGGTTATGGTGCGGCCATGGAGAACGTGTGGAAAGACTACTAATGGTCTAATGGGTACGTCGAATGGGATTGTTGATTGTTTGCTAGCCATCAGTCGACTGGAGGGTAGTAGCGCCCCCACTTCACATTCTCCTTGACCAGGCACCGTGAATGTGGATTCAGGATGGCCAGCAGGGATAGCAAGCAAAAGAACAAGTGCCAAGGGGTCAACGCGATTACCAGGCGCCTGATTATAATCGGCCACCGGGGTGGTTCCGTTTCTTGAGCACCACTGAAAGGTGCATCGGTTAATGGTGCGCCGTACGGAAATGAGTTCATTACAGTAATCGCAATCCGGCACGGGTACGAGTTGCAGGTGTAAATTATGCATTTCGTTGGCGTTCCGATGTGGTGAAGATTAATTTATCACCGGCATGTGTCCAGCAGGTTTCAACGAAAGTCCACGACGATGTAACAATCCGAAGCATGTTGGCCCAACACATTAGGGAAGCGTGAGGGTTTTTTTTTTGTTCGGTTACCGGTATGTTTACCGGATGCATTAGCATGTTCTTAGATTCTCCATTATTCTCCGTATCCAACACCTTGTTCGTAACCTGTTGATCATCTCGCTGCGTTCACCAAGAGCAGGCGCCCCTGTTCAAGATCATTAGCAAAACAGGGAGGATTTGTTAATGTACCTAGAGTCAGAACAATGTTCGAAAGCTAAGCGGGTAGTCTTTGAGACAAGTTTAATGACGGATAGACGTCCCTCGTTCAGCGAAAATCGATCCACCAAACTGGGCAAGTATAGACACACATCCCTGTCCCAGGTTGGCAGACAGTTGTAGCATGTTGATTTTTGCATAAATTATAATCTCATTTCCATCTGGCAGCTTCCATGTACTGCTCGATGTACGCTTTGGGATATTTATTTATCCTCAGCATCCAGCTTCAGTAAGACGGTTCTCTACACATACCATCCATCGCCGACAGCCATCAACAACAAAAAGGGGAGTGCGGATTTTGGGAGATCTTGCTACCGGCCGGTTGAAAGAAGAAGAGATTTACGTTTGTTAAAGAGATTTCGTGGGGCTTCCAGGTTGCTGCAACGGGTTTTTTTTTCGTCATCTTCAACATTCGCCCTCAAGAAGCTCGTTAGACAAATCCTTTCTAGTGGCTGAAGGTACAACCGGCGGCGAAGAAGGCGCCAGTGTACGAGCGTGTAGTGATGTAAATTAAACCAAAACATGCAGTTTTAAGTAGCTTACTCCCGGGTGCACTCGTAAGCGGATTACGCGCCGTACCAGAATCGGACCGGAAGATGCGACCCGGTAGAGGAAGTTGCTTTGGAGTTACCCGACCGGTAAGCACCTGGCACCGACCAGCATCAGATGCGACGAGCGTTAACGGCATCAGATACGGTGAGCTGTTGGGTCAGGAGTTGGGAGTTAATTTGTGTCAATTTGAGCTAGGGGGGTTTGCAGTGATTTCGTCTACACCGGCACGTGCTCCGTAAACGGTTTGGTTAGCAGGAACCCATTAAGAATGGTATAAGACCAACGCTGGAAGTAATGCTCTTAGTTTGAGAAGAATATTTTCGTAACAGTTTTGCTGCTTTAATCTTCTCCGGTAATACGTCCGGTGCTGGTCTTTTAAATCCTCTCTTTGATATCTTGAACATTCCCTATAAAGATTGCTATGGTTTTGTGAAAATTTGATCACAAAACTTCTCTTGCTACTATAGTAAATGGAAATATATGAGTAGCTAGAACTGGACGCCTAAAAGCAACCGGTAGCTTGTTGAAACACAGTTGAAACAATAAAGGGAACTCTCTTTGTTGCACACAGTGCACACGAATTGAGTTATTTTCCGTATTGCACAGACACAATAGCGTGCTGCACGAATGTTGCTTCACCATTGGATACAATGATTAGTTTTCTAGCTAGTCAACTTACCGCTAGTCCACTCAATATGGTACACTGCGCGCTAACAAAAACAAATAACAGTGAAATGCAATTAATTTGCAACCTCTGGCAATGGATGTGTGGCCGCATTGCCGTCCACAGGTTGATTTTCAGCGATTGATTCGTGATCCATCCCGCGAGACGCGAGCTAACCTTGTTCACCGTCACAATGTGACTAACGCATCGGGCAGTCGGAGAACTATTGCCAATTGTGTAACAAATTAAACTTACGAACCGGAATGATTATTACTCATGCACGTGGTTGAACCAATTCTAGCGATCTGTTGATGAAGGATCTGTCAATATGCAGATTAATTGCTTCAAGGATACTAATTAAGGGTTTTATAATGGCGAGCAAAGGTGTAAAAATAATCTCCATTGTTTTTTGCTGTGCTACGTTCAATATTTGCGCCAACAAGTATGCAATCCACACAACATTTTAAAGTTACTAGCGTTTAGTTCATCTTCAAAAGTACATCAAACGTTGAGTTTGTCATGTCCAACTAATTATTTTTAAAGTACACTTACATCAGACCATGCTCCATTATGATGTTAGCGAAAATGCCCTCGTTTCGTAATCAAAATGAACCAAAAATTAACTCTCCACTCCATGGTGCAGGCTGATTAAAATGGACCGCCATGAAAGCGCATTAAAGAAATGAAAAATGTCCCACCACTCTCCGTTCCATTCGGGGGGTTTTTTCCGTGTGCTTTTCGTTGCTTCAAAATGAGATCGTTGTTTATTTCCTCTTGGAAAAGTGTAATCAACCCCCGGTTGGTAACCAAACAACCAGATGCATTTCAAGCGTGGATGGGTACAAGGCTACCATCGCTAGAGATGAATGCGTTGTCGTTGTTCATATTTATTACAATTTTGTTCTGTGTGTGTGTGTGAGAGCTGTGGTAACCTTTGGTCGACCTGGCCTCCGTTCGATTACGGGCCATTCTCTCGTACTTCGTTAATGGTTGAAATTTAAAACCACAAACCGGACGAGACAGATGACAGAAAATGGGTAGATGGGGTGATATATTGAATGTCCTGGAAGAAAAAAAACACAAGCTACCTGTATTAAGGCAAGGTGTATATGAGGCACCGCCATGAGCAGACATGAAAAAAAAACAATCTACCGGCTGGCGATCGTTTGCGACCCATCCATCGAACAATTCTCTGCAATGCACCGGAATATGTGTGTACGACTCATTAGTGTTCTTATGCTTTCCCGCTGCTTTATTACGCACGTGTCCTGTGTGAAGCTTCATTTCCGGATGCATGGTGTTTTTTTTTTCTTTGTTGTAGTCAGCCATATTTGTTGGGAAAAAGATAACGAGGTTACGAGAGTTTTTAAATTAATAACATCAACTTCGCACAACTCCTGTCTGTTCAATTATGTTTACAATTATAATTACTATTAACAGGAAAATCAGAAAATAAATTCGGCGAATGTTTCGTTGAAAATTTCAATCCCACTTTAATATGTACAACAGGTTTAAGTTTTATAAAAAAATAATGTATGTTTATTCGAGTGAAGGAAGAAAAACATTGACTTTTGATTGATCGATATATGCGAATATGTCAAAATAAATCAAATTACAAAGCAAGTAGATGAATTGCTTTTTATAAGACTTCAATTCAAACAATCAATTAATAAATTACTTCTTCACCACGTTATGTATACGTTAGAAAGCCTTTATACGAAAAAAAATGTTTCCTAGTTATCAAAAAGCGCCATTTCCTATAACAATCATGACAAAAATAAAATAAAGACAACACGAAACTCTGCCCAACATTAAACGCGTAACAAAACGTTACGCAAAAAAAAGTCCATCCCACGGCACACGTACATACAGTTGTGTAGATAGCAATAGTACTGGCGCACGGAATAAGCTCTACCAGAGGTGATGTTTGCTGTCGGAAGCCATTGCCGTTGCAAACTTCTCTTTTGGCCGACCCGTACTGTACAAGGGCAGGGTAAACAGGCTGCAACAGTTTGATAAAATTTATTTCGTTCCCGGGAAATTACGGCAAACATGAAACAACACACCCCGGATGCACTTTTAATCCCTGCATCCTGCCGTACTGTCACCTATTTCGCCGTTACCCATTCGCACGCGAAAGTTTTATTTTTATCACGTCGGCGGCACCATCGTGCGGTCGTTATAAAACTGTCTTCACCCTCCAGCTGTTCTACCTGCGATGGTTCGCCTTGGCCACACGCACCTGAACGATGCATTTCACCTTAAGGAGCAAAGCCCCGTGGTCTCACAGTGGAAGGGACATTTTTATAGCATCACTCAAGCGTTTGGCACTCGGCACGTTAGGTGCCTTTTGGCATGCCGAAAACCGAACATTCCGTGCACCGGTAGGATGCTGGTCTGTACTGTACGCGATATGAAGTGCAATTGCGCGGGCGTTGCATCGATCTTCCCATTCGGACGGAAGTGAGGATTAAAAATGCATGGAAAATTTATATCGCTTTTATGGTGTCGGCAAGGCAAACCTGCGCGAGAAGTGTGCAGAGTATGGTGAGCAGAGCAGCGAAGTGACGTTCCTGTAGATAAACAGGCAAACCCGTTATGTCGCTTATGGGTAATAGTTTTACAAACCCTTTTTTTTGCTGTAAAATTTTTGCAATTATGATACGGTAATTGCCGTTTGGAAAGTTAAATGGTAAGCTTGAAGCAATTTGTGGCACTCAAAACTTCAAGCACTTGAAGGTATTGATTTATGAACGTAGGCAGCACTCTATTGCGTGGTGCAAGTGCATTGAAACTTCAAATATTATTGAAGTATTGAGTATTGAATTAGTAAATAAGGAGAAAGAAATAGAAAATATTGCATAATTCATTCGGACATTTCTCAAATTTTAATATTCTACTTCAAGCTTCATCCTTAGAACTTGTAATTGCGCCTGAAAGTATACAATTCGGCCTACAATTTCCTCGTAAAAATGGATAAAGAGGCATTTTATTGTTAGTAACCGCAATTATTTGTTTTTATTGTGTGATGCACTTAACAAATTGATCATTATGCAAAACGAGATTGAAGTAAAAATAATGTAAGCACATCGCATGTACGGTTAGCAAAGGTTCTAGAAAAAAAATCTCGTCTGGTGTATTAATCACAATGTCCTGTTTGTTGGTGTAATGCAATCGCCGTTTTGTTAATGTGATTCTTATTATGTCAATGTTAAGGATACTTGTAATATATTTATTATAATTACATTATTTTATTTTTTTTAGATCCTATTTTTCGCATATAAATTTATGATATTCGTACAGCCACATAAAACAAGCGGATTGTATAAATAGCACTCCACCATCAGGACAGATATCTCCTACATTCCAACATCAGAACAGATATCTCCGACCAAAGGTTGCCTGAGAACCGTTCAGATGTTCCATTAGATTAAATTAAAGACTCCCGATTAATGATAAGCGGACAGAAGAACAAGTGGTTCACTTTTCCAACCAAGTGCACCCCGAACAGTGCAATGGCGTGGAGTGGAGTGGCGCTCCAAATCAAGGATGATCCACTGCAACCGGTGCGCATGAATAATGCAACTCACTCTACCGAACCCAAAGTGCTGCCGAGGTCCGAACGTTCCGGGGTTGCGCTGTTATGTTTTTATTTCGGCTTATACCACTCCACCCTGACCCATTCGGATGATTCGGGCAGGGGGTTAATTTTTACCGTTTTGCCAGCGCATAACGGAGCGCTGCTGCATAATAATCAACCAGGTTTGGCCACGGGCTTGTACAGGTGCAAGGTGCGCTAGGTACGGCTACACCAGTCAGCGTGTGGTTTAATGGCGAATTTTTAGTAAGAAGGTTGACGGCGTTTGGGTTCAGCTTCGGGGTTTTAAAACAAACGGCTCCTGCTTATTGGCCAGCGGACGGACCTAGGTGCGCTTTGGTCGGAAAGGGTGTGCGCAAAATGCCGGAACCTTTCAGTAATCGGACCGTTTTTTATGATTGTTGTATGGATTGGGGCGATTTATCCAGCACGGTTTTTGGCACAACCTTGACCACGTGGTGGATCTGGTCGGTTCTGCATCCCGTTAGTACAATCTGTTATTGTTCCCAATGTTGCGCTTGGACACGGTCACCCTTATCCCCTTTCGTATCCGACAAAACCCTTCCAGGATGTGCGTCTGTGTGTCTGTTGGGTTTTTTGGTGCTTCCTTTCATCCCTGCTACGGTGGCTGTGCATTTGCAAGCCCCACCAGAAACAAATTAATCCGCTGAGAATGGTCCTCGAGGCAAATGAATACGCCTCGTGCTTGAGATTTGCTCCCAGTTACGGGTGTGCCGACTACTCCCCCATTTTACGCCATGGCCCGTTCGCTGTTGAAGGCAGCCAGTTGCCCGGTTGTTTGATAAAATGGTGGCAAAAAAAGGGGAAAAACACCGGATCCTCCGATCCTCTCGCACCGTCAGATCAAACCAATGTGATAAAGTGTGATAGCACCGGGGCGAGGCAATCCTTGCCGGCAGAAATAAAACATTTTTCAAATGATCCAACTAATCCCAGCGTGTTTGTGTGTGTGTTTTAAAACTTATTTCATTTTTTGTTTTCATTTCCAGCGTTGGTTATGGTTTGGAATTTTATTATGATTTCGGGTCCGTTCTGCTGGTGGGTGCAAAATAAGCAAGCAAACAGAGAAATGAACAATACGCACCGTACATGGTGGGATGCTTAAGCGAGCAAAAAAACGAAACATTCCATAGGTTTTCTGGGCGGCATTGTGTGCATTATGCCAAATTTTGTTTCAACATTGATTGACGAATGCGTACACGGTGGGTTCGGGTGAAAAAATGATAATGGGTTCGGGAGAAAGCGGGAAATATAGTTTTTTGACAAGGGTTTAACTGCACACTCGTACAAACCCCTCCGTATGGAAGGTTCGTTGCGTTTCTTGCCAGCACAACAACCTCAAGAGGCATAGGTTTGTCATTTCTGACATTTTTTTTACTTAATTTACCCGTAGCTGGATAGTCAGTTCTGCGTACGAGGGATTTTTCGGGATTGGAATTTTATCCGCGTCCTGCCGTGTGAAGAACGACACTGCTACCAAATACATGACCGGGTCGCTCCTTGGTGTAGTTTGAAGTTACAGAAAACTGCAAAAACAAATTGATTTCCATGCTACTGTGTCAGTCTCTGCGGTCAGTCATTTTTATTTGCTGTAAAAGGAATAAAGTTTATTTACTTACATACACGCATTTACCACACCGTTATGTTGATAAGGGAAAGAAAAAACTGTACTTGCTTATAAAGTACATTATGTTTTGTTTACGCCTGAAAGTCTAAATTTATTATAGGGGAAAGGTTTTTTGGCTTCTGATCGAATAAAACTCTTAAGTACTATATGCTTAAGTGTACCGAGGTTTATTTACAGAAGAATGTCGATTATTCGGGATCTGATTAATTGGCGGGTGGATTATCCGTGAGTTAAGAAAAGGCAGCTATTGGAATAGTTTTAGACTTTAAATGTTTAACCGGTTGATCCGAAAAGAACTTGAGTGTTTTTCTATCTAGAGTTTATTATGTTAAACTCCCTGGAAAACGTTCCATATTGTTATTACATAATACCTTCGAATATTAAAAACATATTAATTCTTTTAACGTTGATCTGTCATCTCCCTCTACAATTGTGGTAAGTTAAAGGACCTGTAATCCGTGGAAATAAACTAACCGGCATGCTTTTGTATCGTTGTAAATATTTTGTATTATTAAAAGAATCTGTTAGCCTAATGTTTTTGTGCTTGAGGTATAAACCACTAAAAGAACAAGAATAGTTTAATATC
Organism: Anopheles marshallii; assembly: GCF_943734725.1. NCBI lineage: Eukaryota > Metazoa > Arthropoda > Insecta > Diptera > Culicidae > Anopheles > Anopheles marshallii. The sequence goes on along the minus strand of NC_071326.1, from coordinate 28,621,276 downwards.
GTATCGCTAAGAGGCTAAGTAAATGTTAGTGATCAGCATAACATCTCTTGGGCAGCATTTATTCCAAGAAATGAAAGATAAGGAAAAACGCTGATCAACGTGATGTAATAAGCGCTAGTAGATGGTGATTGCGAGCATCACACAACCGTCGACAACCTTTCCGTCTAGTGTGTTCATAAATATATTGCACTGGCAAGTAGAAAAATGGCATCCGCTACATTTTAATATAGAACACTCTCCCCGTTCTTCTGCACCCTTTCACGGTGTGCTCGGTTAAGGTTGAGTTTAATATTATTGTGATGCCATGACGATGTAGACGTAGAACGTACATGTGAAAAATGCTGATGACGTATTCCAACCAGAAGTGGTGCAGGGCAGGATGACTCAGTAAAAAATGGCGTATGACAATGAGTGTGTATGAGAGAAAAGGTTTTCCGGGGGAGGGGGGAGGTGGGGGGAACCTCTCCATTCTTCTATTGGCCAGTGAGGTTTGTTATGGAGAAATGGTAGATAAACTTCCATGTTTAGATTAGATCCCTTCAATATTATAATTGTAAGTTGCAGTTTTGCCTTCATCGTTTACCGACCGCTTCAGGCAAGAGATAAAGGCGCTAGGATGCAGATTCATTTTATTCATTATGATACGAAACAAAGAGCTTTTGGGAATTGCAACTGCAAGGCAACAAAAGTTCCAACGAATTCAAATTCCTAATATTGGTATTGCCTTAACACGTAACAAGTCTCTGAATGTAGCTCTAATTCCTTACCACAGTAGTATTGTGCTGGCATGCTTACCTTCTTATCGCCAAACTACCAAACAAAGCATCACCCCCGTAAACCAAGACGCCACAGCTCTGATCTCTCAAGTGTAACCGATTTTCTTCACAAACCCGAACTTCCTTCCATTACCGAACCCGGCTGATGAGTTTGCTTCCGGGCGAAAAACGACGAATTGTCTCGCATACCTGCAGCCGAAGTGAAGGTAAAGTGTGCGTGGGAAGCGTGGGTCGAGAAACAAAGTGTAAGTGGAATGTGCATCCCGCAAGCCATCCACGTCCCCCAGGGCATCCAAGTAGCGATTTGTGGTGCAACGGTTATCGTCCGATTGCACATCGACTATTTGCCAGCGGGAATGTTTTCTCCGGTGCCACAATCCATTCTCTAATGCAACCCATAAGCACGAAGCTGCTTCCTTCGGTCGTCCTTGGACGTGCCTGTTGGGGGAGACACATTTATTGGACAGTTTTCTTAATGTTTCTGTCGCTGTGGACGCACCTGGTAGAGCGAGATGAAGAAGAACGCTTTGCCCGGATGTGGCTAGCATCAACTTCCTAATGAGAAAAGGGCGAACGATGGGAATCTATTTCGCCCGAATCGGTAATGGATTCCAGTGGTGATGGTGATGCGAACTCATGGATTCCAATGGTTCAGTTCTTCAATGGAATCTAACCGCATGCGAAGCCATTCGCGAACGTGGCATGATTTGAATTTTGCATAAGTGTGACGAATTTTTTCACTCTTTTTATGGTGAGCTACATTCGTCTCAAGATGTGCGGGGTACATTATCACACTGCGTTCCATCGACATGGCATCAATAGCAAAGCGGACCAGCCGGTGGTTGATTGCTTGTTTTTTTTTTTTTCGTAACGATTCATCCATCCCGGACCCCGGAGAAGACCGTCGTTCGGAAATCAAAACGAAATCAGTGGAAAAAGACGAATAGAATTAGTGTTTCTTGGAACGCTGAGAGGTTTCCACCGTTTGGTCCGTGGAGAAAATACATTTCCCGAGTTCGATTTCTTGCATACCGCTACCCTCGACAAAGGGTTTCTCGCTTATCGATCAAATACTATTCAGCGTGCGGGATTGCTTTTACCAAACGGTCTCGAATTGAACATCGAGACGGTGGGTGTCGTCGACATCATCTACTGCGCAGTGTGTGTGTATGTGTGTGTGTGTGTAGGTCGTTAGAGCAAAACATTCAACGTCAGCGTGGAGAGGTAAAACGAACCATTGTGAGACGTTAGCGCTGCTTGCCCGGTGCCATAGCACGCGAATCCAGTTACGGAACATGAATAAAAGCCACCGAACAAAGACACGAATAAATAAAAATGGCTAATAATAATAGCTGAGGATTGCGCGATAAGTAAATCAAATTCGTTGCTCGTATTCCCACCCGCGGGTGATGTCCCGCTTGCCGCAAGCAAACGAGTCAATGATCTGCTGCTGTACGTGGGTAACACCAAAGAAAAAAAATCTATTCCCCCAACGGTACCATGAAATCCGGTGCTGTTCAATGCATGAGGTGTTTTATGTATTTAGCTCGCATTCGGACGGGGACAACTTTTCGCAAAGCCTGCAAAGGCAAAAGGAAGTCTGGCGCGGCACGTGTACGGGTACGGTAAGCTTTATGAGTGTGTTCCTATTCTATGCACCTTGTGTTGATGGTCAGTTTGTCGGCCCAGATTAGGCGTGCTGAACTTTCAACGGAAGTAACGAACCGAGCAAAATGACCGATAGTAGCACTAGCTGCTATGCGCAGAGCGTGGGTGGGAGGGCCGTCGAAAGGGGACAACAAATACCTAGAAACTGCTCAGAGATGTACGATAATAAAAGCAAGCCGAAGGGAAATACATGAATTATTCAATACCTTTTTCACACCTGGCCGTGGGGAGGTGGCAGTGATTTCGAGCCAGTTTTCGATGTCTCCGACTACTGCGCTCCGGGTCCGAGCAGCGGGCCGACAATATGTAGAACACTGTAGCAAATAGATGAGCAGCTAGATAGACATCGACGAACGTGTATGGGTTCGACTGGGCCGAGAGTCGACCGGTCCAAGGTGTTTCGCCATGATGGTACGGCACTGCAATAAAAGTATTATTTATTCTTCGACACACAGGCGGTAGGATGCTTTCTCACTAGAAAATCCCTTTTTTTCGTGTTGATTGTTGCTGCTTGTTTCTCGATTCCCAGGTGACAGAATCAGTAGCAACACATTGTAGGGAATAGCTCCCACAAAGATGGTTTTGTGTTTTGAATTGCATACCTTTAGGCTCCTAACTCTTTAGGCTCCTTTGGGGCGGACTGATGGTCTTCACACGACAGGACCAGTGCAAAATCTCATCACTACCAATCCTTCATACGCAGGACTGACTATTCAACTACGAGTAAATAGAGTCAAAAAAAGTAAGAAATGACAGGTCGTCTTGCGGATGAAAAACAAGGACGAATAAGAAACCCCCTAAATGTATGCAATTTCAGACTTGTTGATTGATTGTTGTATGATTCATTTTCATAACATTTATTTTAGAGATTAAACAATTCTACCGCAGTTGATACATGACGTTTGCCTATCTGTTGTATTAAACGAACTAAATAAATGGAACAAAATAAATAGTCCAGGTTTTTACAATCGATTGCAATGTAATCATCAACAATTAAACCCTTAAAACAACTGTTCGTTGTAAGTATTAAGTGTTTATTCATCCCGTATATAAAAACCTTATCAAGACCGTCCTCTGGGTTAATGCTATGGACGCTGCATCCGTTTGTTCCGTTTGGCTTTACTGCATGGGCATGGCCACACTAAGTCGCATGATGCACGTCCAAGCGATTGGTTTTCGTGGGCTTAACGAACTCATTTTTGGAAGAGCAACAATACAACGGCTATTCTATTCCATTAATAATGCAATTCGAAACACGAACAAGTCGCGTTCGGTTGCCATCGGGATCGTGGATGATTAAATGGAACGGGATATCGTTTTACAGATGCACTGAATGGAGAGATTTGTTATCATTAGGTTTCGTGTGATGGATTTTGTTTTCCCTGCTTCTTTTTTATCTGTTGCCATTTGCTCGTTTCGTTATAAGTAATTCATTGGGGCACCGCCTGCATCAATATACACGAATGAATATTTCAAATCAAACAAAAACTAAAACGATCTCCGCTGGGAGAGGTGCAAAGAGATAACATACATTGATTGTTTTCCGTTGCATTTCTTCCATTCATCCCTGGTGGAGCACAAACTGTCCACCGTATGCTGTGAGAAAGCAAATCTAAACGGATGCCAATATGAGATAAAAAAAAAGGAAAATACCTTTCGTATCGTGCCGACCATTCTTCGGGCTTGATTTATTTCTATTATTTTCATCTCATTGTTTCCCACTCACTTTACGAGCTTTCCGAGCTTTCCTCTCGGTGTTCTTTCCGGCCGGGCTACTGCGGCAAAGGGTCTTCACACCGTTCGAAACCTTTACGGTAGGAGCGGACACACTCGTCGTCGTCCGAGAATGGTGGACATTGCTTTAGCTACTTCGATATGCTCCGTCCATTGCCCCTGCGCTGCCTCTTAGAATCACTGCGGAACGGGAATACTTGATCGCTAAACCAACCTCCCTCCAAGGGTATGTACAGTGTTTTTACTACACAATACCATCATTCCTCCCTTTTGTAGCGTAAATCCCGGAACCGGAACCAACGGTCATCCTTACGTGAAATGACGGAAGGAAGCAGATAAAAAGAGAGAGAAAGCGAGAGTGTGTGTGGGAGAGGAAATCCATACCGGCTCCAACGGTATTGTCCAGCGCTGGTCACTTGAAGTAGATGAAGTTTTTCACCTTCCTACGCGTTCGTAGCAGATGGGAAAAACTGGCAAAGCACAACTCGCCGGGCACACAAAATGGCCCATCGGTTCAGAAAGGTTGCGGGGTGGGGGTTGCGGTGCGGACAGGGTACGGAAGATCGGTTCGTTTGGTTCGTAATGTTTGTACTTTATTTTCTGGCTCTGCATTTCATCGCTCTCGTCTCCGTGAGGGTGCGAATGTTTTTGTGCGCTGCTTTCGGTTCCCTTTGTGAGCTGTGAAGACGATGGCACTGTTGGGAAGACGTTTTCCGAAACAGAAGCAAAAAAAAGAATTCTGAACGTTTCATACATACAGCAGGATGAAGGATGCGACCAGGGACAGAAATGTTGCCAGTTCCGATTTTATAGATAGTTGCACTATACCTGCTTGAAACAACAACAAGAAACGGAGATGCCTTTTGTTCCATTGCACCCGTTGTTCGTTTGGGACCAACAGGAAGTACTTTGTAATAAATTTTAGTTTAATTTAATTGCAAATGCATTTTCGACTGCTGTAATTGTGATACATTTCATTGGAGAAGGGTCTTATGACAGGAACCGAATGGATAAATAATGCTCCATTAGCCGTTGAATTCAGTGACAAAAAAACCAGGGCATCTTCTATTATCTGATAGAAAAGATAGCTAGTATTATCCGCTTGTTTATTCTTTCCCTTTGGGTCTTGTTTAGAATACGCTTCTTAAATTGCATCTCTAAAAGACTGATTTGTCAACATTGTGTATTTTATCCATGTTCCAAACAACGCCTCCGGTGCTCTTATCTACTTGGGATATTGTTTCTGCCTCCCCCCCTGTTCGAAGCCGCTCGTATCGATGGCGGCAGAAAGGATGCCAGATGAAGCCCTCAATCACATTTCTTAAAACAGGCGAATCGATTGACAAAGCAAACATCTTAGCCCGCCGGGGAGGTAAGGGGAACACTTTTGCGTCTAGCGTTTCGGGTGGATATTGTTGACATTGGAAACCTCCGTCAGAGTGGGTTTTGTTTTAGTGAAAGAATAACAGAAAATCCGTTTTCGTTGATTCGGGGCTGTTCTTGCTCTCCACTTCCCGCTACACAAACTACTGCTGGAGAACAGTTTGGTTGAAATGCAAGCACCACTAATAGGACACACAGTGAAAGGCACCAGCAACGACAAAAAAATCATACAAAATGAATGACAATGCTTTCGCCTACAGCATGGAACGATGAAGTTTCATACACCAATCCCCATACGCCGACAAACAAATAGCTTCATTCGGGGACTAGCCGTACAAGCATACAAGAAATTTGAACGTCAATCTTCACTTCGTTATCGGGAGGCAAAAATATCTTCGCCCGACAATTTATGCAGAACATTCCACCAACTGACTGGGCTGTCGTGTATGCTGTTGGGCTTTCACATCTAAAGGTCATTGTTTTGTCATCTTGAACGAAACGTGTTTCTTGTACGGAGGATTCGGTTTTATTTTTTGCTCGCTTTGCTGTATACATGGTTAGCGGCCAAAAATTTCCCTACAACTCACAAACACAACGGGTTACCTGGGAAGATCACTGCTGGAACGGATCACGATAGATATTCTGTGTGTATGTGTGTTTGTGTACTGTTGTGTGCTCCGGAAAATCTTCGCCTTACGAACCACACTTGACTACGAGCAGCATTACAAGACAGACAGTCACCGCGCTTACTGGATAGATGGTTAGAACAACAGCAGGGCACACTGGCAAAGAATCCCGAAACTGCACCAAGATGCTTCCGGCGCTCCCGGCGAAAAGAAGTGAACACGACACGTGGCGGTTGAATGTTGATTGTTTTAGAGCGGAAGCAAAAAGGGATTTTTGTGCTTTTTCTGCCCGGGTTGCCATGTCCCTGATTTGTAGTCTGTATGCACCGCTGGAAGGCAGATTTAACACCTGCTTGGTCGGGAGACGTAGTCCTGCCCGCGCGGCGGTGTGTATGGGTGTGCGAGCTTTTGGTAATTGAATTTATCAGCTTCAACCGCTGCATGGTTTTTTTTTTAGGGGGGATGTGGGAAATTTGTGAAGCGTGCTGAGTGATGGAATGGCAAGCAGAAGAGTTCATGGTATCAGCATATGCGGTGCAATTTTTTTCAACTACAGCAAAGGTATGCAATGCAGCAACTCCGAAAGATTTATGACTGCCAGCAATGGGGCGAATAAAACGCTCTAGCACGTTTGCCTAAACGATAACAAGTGGATTGTGATGGTCAGATTTGCACTTAACAACATAATTTTTTTTCGACCGAAATGAAATAAACTCTTTAGTTCAATTGTTGTGCTGTTTAAGATTGTTCAAATAATAATAATTCTATCCCTGCTCAAGTGTGCTTCGAGTGTCTTTGGGCCGGCTATTAACCGACCTTAACAAGGTACGGCATTAATATGAGTATCTGACTGAGTATCTTTTGTGCGATAGCAACAATAAAAAAGCTCCGAACATCTGTGTAAATGTTGTTTATTTCGATAATTGTCGTTAGCGAATCGTGTACCGATACGTTGCGCCATTGCTGTAACGGCTTTGTTTCCATGACCGTTTCTGTAGTGTTTAACGATTCCATCCCATTTCGTGTCCTTGCTAATATCCTTGATGTTTGAACCGATTAAATGGCATCCTATTACACGGTTCCTTTTAATTGTTTACACTGCTGAACGGTGGCAGAATGGCTCACGAGCTTCATAAAAGCCTCCTTGCTTGTGCTTTAGCGTCATCGTCTCGTGATGGTTTCCCCACCGTTTTCCTCTCTTCAGCTCCCTCACTCGCTCTCCACCCCCCATATCGCTTTTTATAGTTCTGCTGGCAATGTTCCACTTCATCGACAGTTCAACCACAAGACAAGAGTGTACGGGAAGGAACTTCATCTGGTGCAAACGCAATCGGGGGCGAATCGGTGACGCGACGGGCACGGATCGGCATTTCGTTTGCTAATTAGCTCTGTAAACACGTAATCACTGGTTCCTATGGAAGCCACTTCCGGTTGGTAGGTTGGCAAAAATGACCCTAGATTATTGTGCTAGCAGCTGGCGTTGCGTTCCTTCGGTACGTTACCATTTTTGCAGCCGCACTATTCGATCGTGAAAGGGGATGGCAGTGGACAAAGGAGGGCCCACCGTGTTTCGAATGTGTTCGCCCATCGATTGAACGGCCGGAAACGAACGTCAACAACTGGCGCAACATTAACTACAAGTCCAACCGACAGTCGATTTTCGGTTAAAACAGATTGAAAAGGCATACGCAATACGGTGCAAGCCGGGCACGCGCCAATCGAAATCGACGCAATCGTAAATGGGAAAATATGACGCGCATAAAATTAACCATCAACCGCAGTAAAATGTTAATGTTTATAAAGTTGTCAACCGGTTTCGCGCTCGTTCGGTGTGGTGCGTTTTGTAGTTTCGTGCAGGCCTGGACGCTGCGAGCGCTGCGTTCCAGCTGGTGTCCTGCCCGAAACGGAAGTGGTGAAAAATCGAAAACATTTTCCACTACCCCACTGTCCTCCCCCTAGGGACACCCTCCCGTAGTCGATGAAAGAAACGGAGTGGAAGAAGGGTGTGCAATTTTTGTGTTGTTTGTTTTTTTTCCATTACTCGTTATGGTGCAAGCTTTGAAAGGCTTGAAATTGGGGGCTTCCAGGCGGTAAATCAGGCTTCGACGCACCAATCGACATACTGGCAAACCTTGGCTTCCGTTTCGATAACGATAACGATCTTCATTGGACCTGTTTTAGTTACTGAATTGGACGGCGAAAAAAAAAACGAAAAACAGCAAGGCGAAAGCTTGAAAGGAAATGGGGATTTTTATCTTATTTGATCGTAAAAAAACACAAAGGTAGAAAGCTGTCGAACATAAAGAATAGAGAGAAAAATATTTTCCCATTCTTAACGATCTGGCTAGCAAAGGATGAAGATAACTTTGACATTTTATATTTTATTTTGCTTATTTTTTTAAATCGCTTCCATCGCATCTACTAATGTTTCTCCATTTCGTTGATAAAATATTTCAAACTCTGCAAATGTAATGGACAAATGAAAACGATGATTGGTATACAAATAATTGCACAAAAAAGCATTAGAAAAGTAATAAAATATGTCGAACAGTCGATCTTTTGTTATAAACTTCAGTAGTAAATCTGTCAATGCTGGTAATTTTAAAGCAATAATATACAGGTAAAATTAGCTGCATAAAATTGTAATTATATCGATCGCTATATTTATTTGCGACTAGTATCTTGCTTTCATGAACTAATAAATCTTTGGAAAAAAGTTTTCTTAATTGTAAAAATCTTGAAAAGCCATTTAAAAGCTTCTTGTTTTCAATTCTTATAAAAAGTTAAAAACATATTGTATTTTATATATTTATTTATTTATTATATTATTATTTATTTATTTTAACTGTCTTCGTTATGAAGGATTCATTAGTGTTATTTTCATAACAGAATAATAATTCATAATACAGAATTGAAGAAGATTTTTTACCTTATATTACTTGGTTTAGCTACTATAAATGTGGTCATAATGTTAGGTTTATTGTACCAAGAGTTTTGATTACAAAGAAAAAACATCATTTGCTAAAATTAATAATTCCCCAGGCGCCTGAAGTTATGCAAAAAGCATAACACTATTGCTTCATTACAACTTTGCCGATTGAATAAAACTTCTGTTGATGAATGTGATGACTCTAATTTGAAGATAAACCCATTGGTAACATTAAAAATAACACCTAATGACCGCACCATGTCCATAGTCACGCGTCGCACTCACACATACACTTAGAATCATCAGATTTCATGTGTATTGAATCCACAAAGGTAGGATTGAGTTTGTTTTCCATTTCGCATAGCTTCGTAACACGATGCCTTTGCTCCGTTTCGCGCCTGCTTTCGACTTTCATGGCCCTCATCACAAGTGTCCAATAGAGCGCCGGCAAGGTGTTGTGTTTGTTGCGATGCCAGGTGCAAGATGTAATTTGTAGCAATTATCCTCAACCGAAACAAAGGAGCTATCGATTAATGAAACAAGATAAGATTAGTTCCTTGGAAAGTGTTGATCCGTACGCGAGAGACAACGGCTGGAAGAAACTGTTCGGTGTAGCGAGCATCTTCTCGGGACAATAGCAGCGGGCTTGAAAGGTTCCTCCGTGTCTTTTACGAATCCGGTTTGAACACGACTGCTGTTAATGGAAACGCATTGCACTTAACCCTGAAACAATTCCCATTCCGTACAGCTTAAGCTTCGTGTTCGAACGCTCTCCACTGCTGATGGGACGGTTTACGTGTTCTGGCTCCACCGGTCAAGGATTATGTTACCCAAACCGTACACCTTTACTCCGGTCGCCGGTCGGTTTCCTACCCGGGTTCGATCGGGCCAGATCCGCACCACGGTGTGCAGATAAATGGATTTATCGGTGTCTGATTGAAAACCGACCGCTCTCGAGTTCGCTCACAGACACCCGTCCCGTTTGGCCGTGCGTAGGTTGGAATGAAACGGCAGCCGTTTGCTCCGGCCGGGTGGATGAAGTCGCCGGTGTTGCCAAGTAATTGACGACCGCAGGAATTGCACGCAAATACATGGATCGATTAATTTTCTGCCATTGTAATACGATCAACATTCGGGTGATGTTGCTGGTTGGGTGTTGCTAATTTCATTAAATTGTTCTTGCGGACAGCGTCCGTCGGCATTTTTCGGTCCCTGATCCATACAGTTCGGCATGGTACCAGCAGTGGACGATTAGGCTGGGGCACAAACCGTTCTCTGGGATGTGGGCTAGGATCGGATGAAACATTATAACTTGTGTATACCAAGAGCTGTTTAGGGCAGGTTTTCGGTTATTATATAACGTGTGACGTTATTATCTGTTCGTGCATAATTATACTAATTATTATCCTAACACGAACACTAATGCGACTGTCAATGTAGTAGCGCACATTGCTGTGGTGGATTGGTAGAAAATAGAAGGAAAAATCGAATGTCCATTCGTAAACGGTAGTGTTTTACCTGGCGCGATGTGTACTTTAATCATATAGTATTTTTGACTAAGCAATGAAGATCAAAACATTTTAATTGAAAGGTCAAAAGGTACCAAGGAATTTCAGCTACAGTTAAAAATAAACAAACAGAATTAGAAATAATTGCTTTTATTTGCGATCAAGCCAATTACGACCCCTTATCATTCCGGGAACCATCGCCGATAACGATGATTGTCATTGAAAGCGTTCGTTTGGTGTTTTTGGACCGATGATGTGCAGGAATTTTGGCACCGAAATGTGTATCCTTTCATTCACGATCGGGCTCGTGCGAATGGACGAACCCAAACCGTGGGTACTCTTACTGGCGGTGATGATTTCCATCGTGGAAGAGAATGTACGAAGGCGCTTGCGTGGTGAGCATGAGTGCCATGTAACGACTGCCCGGTTGGGACAGGCGGGTGAAGGGAGCAGTGGTTAGAAATGCTTAGAAATGCTACGAACTCGCTTGACATCGCTCAAGGGCGCGCTAGTTCGGGAAGGTCAGTTTTATTAGGCTTAGAAATGGGGTTAGCCGTTGTTTGAATTACCCGGTTAGCTTTATTAAATATTCATCCAATGCAGCTGGATTAAGGAATGGAGTGAAGGCCACCGCTATTGAAATAGACGCTTGCACGTGAAGGCAAGACAATTTCGTACGGAGTACTACGGATAGCATAACGAACTGTGATTCGGTTATTAAAATAAAATCTTTGATAAGAATTACATAAGTAGGGTAGATAATTATCGCAAATTTAACCGAAGTCATATTTATTTTACATTAATTGTAGCAACAGTCATCATATTATTGTTGATTTCGATAAACATTGCCACAATTACTTCATTACTTAAAACACACTATAAATTAGTGGTAAGTCTGCAAGATCATAACCGTCAAACCGCACGGCATAATAATGATTTCCCCGCTTTTCACGCTCACAGCACTCAGAGAACCGTTCTCCGAACTTGAACGGAGAGAGCATTGAACGCTCAGAGAGCATTGAAATTTCTCGTGAAAAATGCGTACGTTCGGCTTTCGCTTCGTGCCGTCCAATACTCCGTAGAGTGACGACGCTTTGCTATGCGTTTTCTGCACACAAACACAAAAACAAGGCAAACAACAATCCGTTTCATCTCCGCTTCGGAACGGACAGAAATCGCGCAAACGTTTGCGAATCGCTCTGGGCCGAATGGCAAACTAGGCCACCGCTATACTCAGTACGTCTCGAACGGTGTGCCGAGGTAAACGTGTTCGTAAGCGTAGCCACGCTGACGGGTTCGATAGTGCGCGCGTTCGCAGCGGAAACGAATTCGCGGTCTGGTACGACCAATAAGTTGTGCATAAGGTGCGAAGAATGTTTCGAAAAACAAAGAAGCAAATAGTGTTAATCTAAAGCGTAAATGTAACATTTGCCCTGTGGATGTGTTGAACGCGGGGAAGCAAATGAATAACTTGCGCCACGAATGGAGACGCCTGGTGTTTGACGGGTGCTTGAAAAATGGATCGGCCCATACATCGCCAATGACCTGCCCAGCGAGTCAAAAGTTGTAGGCCCTTGCGAAGCAAACCCTACAGAACAGAACACCAAAACAGCCGATCGATGGATCAAAGCCGCACAAAACCGTAGTCGGTTGGCACTGGTGTGAAAAAAAATATGTACGAATGCCGGCTCGACTGTCTCCGTGCCTACGAAAATGATACACATTTGGCAGAAAGCAGCCAGAATGCTCCAGTGATATTGTGTTTTGCGGGCCGCGAGTTTCGGGTTTGATGAAAGTGAAGTTTTGTGGCCGCATGCTAAGCAATGCGAATTAGCTTCAAATGCACCAGAAAGCTCTAACACAACAAGTTTGCAATCAATACGGTTTTGTTGGTGGAGTCAGTGGTTTTTTGCAGCCTTGTAGCTGTACGTGAATTTCAATTGGTGTGCATGTGTGTGAGTGTGTGTGTATGTACGAAATTCATAGTGCAAAAGTGTGCCAGAAGGCTTACATGCTTGTGCGTTTTGCTGGTAAATCCGGATAATACCTAGAATTGATGCGTTATGTGCGAACAAAGTTGTATCGTTATGACGTAATGGTGCCTGCTTCGGGAAAATTGTTTGTCGCAACGCAGGCTCCACAACCCCAACAAACTTGATAACGTAAGTTAAACTTTTCGAGCGTCTTTTCACAGTAACACACCCATACACACAGGCACAGATGCACACGTCAACGACAACTCGTGTTTTATGCTTTACTTTGGGCAAAGTTTTGCCAAGCCCACCTGACAGGAGATGATAGTCCCTCCGTTGTTGGGACCGGCGTTTTTTTTTTTTCTTTTTTGGGGAAAGTTTCCGATGCCAAAGCGACATTCCAACTGTCCAACACACATTTGCAGTCGAGCTCATTTCATGTCACTCATACCGCACTAACACGAAGGCGTACCTTCCCAGCATGTCCCCAGCAAGAAGCGAATGTTCCTGAGGGGCGAAGCATACCGGGTTCACGGTGCAAGAAGTGAATTGGAAAGCGGAACGCGCACCAACATAGGCGACCTTTGCTTTCATGAGGATAATCATCCATCCAGGGTTAGACTCCATCCAACGAGAGCACGATGGTATGCCAGGGTTTTACTATTTGCATGCCTTCGAGCCATAGGCTCACCTTACCCGTCAACGGCAACATGAACGACCGATGTTTAGATAGTGTTCAACGGAAGGGTTTCCATTCCGTTTCGTCCCATCCGTCCGTGCCAACCGTCTCCCCCCCCCAGTGAAACGGGCCGCCCGGGCTTGGGTTGAAATTTAACACTGTTCAAGTGATTCGTTCTGGCAAATTGATACAACCCTTCGGTGTCCTTTCGGGTGCGCTGTACAGACCAGCGTCTACACCTGCCCGGTGGCCAGGCAGGCTTTCGTTACGATGCGAAGCGTCATAAACATATCATGTGCAATTTTATGCTAAATAACCTTGGTGCTTATCTCCACTGAAGTACACGATACTGGATGAAATGAACGAGCCTGCTAAGCTCTCGTGCCGTCAGTGACCGGGTGGACGGTAAGCGGGAAAAGTCACCAGTCAGGTTTGGCAGGCATCAATGGCAGCAGGCAGAGTAAGCTAATAGTGCCATAGATCGTGTTTATGGGTCACTTTTATTGGCAGCACTCACATGTCGGGGGTCAACAATGCGGTTCGTATGAGTTGAGGTGGGTTTTGTCACGATTTTTCTCTTCTTTTCTCTATGGCTCCTATGTTACAACTATCCACTTGGGTTCGTGGTCGGTGTGTTGAGTATGCGCAACGATGCTTCACAGTTCAGATGAAGCGGTTTTGCCTAATGGAGACACACAGGACCTGCATTAAGGTGAAGTTTGTTTACCTTTTTGCAGCGCAAGGTTTCGGTCAAGAGTATTGACATGAGTGCGCTTCGGTGGTCATCTGGAAAAGCATGTAGCACCTTACTACCTTTTGACCGGCCAGGCAGATGCGCTCCGGATCGGACGAGTTGCTCTGCCTATACATCCGGGGTTCCAATTTCCACACACGAAAGCGCACAGCCGTCTCGCCTCCGGTGTATGCTGGATCACCTTTTTGCCGTCTGGAGTGAAGCAAAAAATCGATAGCGAAGCAGAGTGCCTTCATACCGAGCAGGAAACCCGTACCGTACGGATGGAATTGAATGTGTAGACCGGCTTAGAAGTCGTTTACCAGCGAACTCATTCCGACGCTCACTTGTACCGTAGTTGGTTTCGAGTAGGAACCGTGTGAGCTTTTTTTTCTCTTGCCCTCTCAATGTGAATAAAGTTGGCCACTTTAAGAGTGTCTTGAACTTGAAGCTAAAACGATCAGTGAAGTAAAAGCGTCTAGAGTGTGCGGCAGGGCGACCGCTTAGAACAGCCGACGAACAAAACTGATACTGTAACACGATAATATTCAAATTTCGTACGCAGCCAAAGCAAGACATCGGTACGCATTACGCACCCCGCAGGCAGGCGGACCTCTTTTTTTTGTTTGTTTCTTTGTTTTGGTAAACGAAACAAAACCTCCCACACAGAACGTGCGGAATCGATACCACGAACAGAGCGTGAGATGGATTAAAAGAGATAGAGTAGCCTTTATTGCTGCTGCTGCTGCTGCTGCTGCGGAACGCACTGGGATAGGAAGGACGAATTGTGTATGTAGTGGGATTTGAAAAGCTGTTGGCATTAGTAATGGTTCATTAGCCGATGATGCTGAGATCTCTTTCGGTCATTCTTGAAGCTGGGCTTACAATCATGCCAACGAACTTAAGCTCACTGCCAAGTACTTCATCGTTGGATCGATGGTGGGTGATGGTAGTGGCCGCTTGAGCGCTACCGATGGTTCTTGCTTCCATGTACCCTTAAAAACGAAAACCCTCCCCCTCGGCAGCGCGGCCCATTGTGACACCAATTTGACTTTATCGCGTTCGTTGATCTGCGTTCGAGCGAAAAGTTATTACGAAGCGTATTCTAATTTGCATACTGGCAGTAACATTAAGCAAGGAGGAGCAAATCGACGGCACGGTTCTCGGTTTGGTTCCTAAAAATAAACACCACAGCCCGGCTGGTACATTTCGTTTGTGCCTCGATCGATTGGTCGACACGGTCAAGGGCCGGCGTGGAGATGGGACCAATATTGTACGGAAGCTCACCGTTAAGAATCAACGAACCGGAAGCACAAACTCAAATGCAAAAACACAAACGAAACAATGTACAAGGTAAGCACAGTGTACGGTGATCGTTTTCATAGCGAGCGCTAAAATTCAAACTTGTTTTACCGTTTCACGGGGGAGATTTTTGCTGTCTTTCCCGGAAATAAAACCATTGCGGAATGAGTAACGATTGCTACTTCACTCGAGCTTTGGTTGGATGGTTTTATTTCTTGTCGTTGAGTTTTGTTCTTTTCTCTCTCTCTCTCTCTCTGTCTCTCTCCACTCTTTCGACCATAATGGAATGCATAGAAGAATGTTGAATTTTGAAGGTAAATTTCCTCAAAACAAAAACAAAAAAACAGTGAGCGGAGAATACGAGATTGGGAAAGGACACAGAGCGCTACCCTTGGGCAGCATTAACATTTTATTGAGCATTCCATAAATTGTTGCTTTTTTGCCGTTTTGTTTGTTATGCTGCTTTTCTTTCGTTTGTTGAAACAATTCAATCACACTGAATGAAGGTGTACTCCCTTTCATTGCGGAAAACTGGTTCGCTCGATGAAAAGTTCCAATGCGCTGCGGGGTTTGTTAAAGTGTTAAAGCAGTGCAATGGTTGTGACAGCTACATCAGTTCGCTGGAACTCATCCCACCACCTTTCAGTCAGCAAACTGTTGGGATGGATTAGATTCTACGGAAAATATGTATTTCTGCTTGAAGATGTCAGTCTGCATGTCACTTTTTTGTTTTCGGTCGTCGTGCAAATTCTACGAACTCGTACCGCTTATCACAAATGGAGATGATAGATCGTTGTAGTGCCCTAGCGCATCCTAGAAACAAAAAAAAACTGAATCCTTCATCTGCTGAGGTTTCACGAAAGATAAAAGCGATGGATTGCAAAAGAAAAAAAAAGGTCTAATACAAAACAAAACAAAAACCACGGCCACCCATTACGTCGAAACAAAATACCCATGCAAAAGATCTGGTGTGCTTTGGCGAGCTTATGCAGTACGAATGCTTGCATCTAAACCCGGGTGGCTGTTGTTTTGACTTATTTCCACAGCTTATCCCACCAGCGAAAGGGGTTTTAGATTGAAAATTCGGAAAACCCACGCACCGCTCCGTTTTCCATTCTATTCGTCTTACCATAACCATCATCATCCCCATCATCACCACCGGTTCGTGTTACGCTTTTGGCCAGCGCACGATTCCGGAACCGGAAACATGCAACGGAAACGGAGAAAACGTCGTAGAACAAGCAGGAAACAGAACGCAAACCCCCAGAACCGAACCGACCGGCGACCGTTCGGTTCCAATTCCTTGTAAAGCAGCAACGGCTCGCAGCGGATGAAACAAAACCGGATTTCTGGTTCAGTGTTTCGGGCATTGCACCGATTCGCAGACGAAAATCAAATGACGAACCGGTGCGACCTTTGGAGCACCGCGGGCACAAAGCTGGTCCCGGGTTTGGGGGGAAAGCACGGGTGACCGTGGAATTTAATTAAACTTGCAAATGTGAGAAAAGACGATCATTTAAAGCGCTGGTGCCGTTCCGCGCCGGTGATAGTGTCCACTGGAAAACCGGAAAAGTGTATCTATTTTTTCGCCCCTTTGCTGAGGTTCCTTTTTTCTCTGTTCGCTGTTTCCTCGACGCTGTGATGGTAGAATTGAGATTCAATGTTGATGTTTTTTTTTCTTTTTTGGAGTTTAATTTCAACAGCCAGACAGACACCGCTACAACGGCCGTTGAATGCAAAAGATACAATGAAGACTAAGTATCAGTCATTTTTTTTTCTTCAGTTTTATCCTTTTTGAGACGATGCAAATTGGGTTGGAGGATTTTGGTGAAATTTTAATAAAGAAGCCTTATGCAAGCAACGGTAAGGAAAGTGGGAAATAAATCATCATATTTTGTTTCTCATTCTCGGTCGGTGGCATTTTGCTGTTGAATCAAGTACGGTTCTTTAGGTCGTGTGGCCTTTGGTCATACTTGTTCATTCTGCAAATCCGTGTAGATTTAACTGAATCTCGTTGGGTGTTGTAAAATGAGATCTCGAAATATGGCCTAAATTTTCACCACGTGTAGAACGACGTGGGCATTTGATGGAGCAGTCAGTTCCTTTCGCTTATGGTGATTTAATACGGCCGTTCGGACATAGCTCTATCAGTATGCGATGCTTAGTCCACTCAACTGACTATCCAAAGTTCAACAGACCAGTTTATTTTCTAAAGTTAGTATTTCGCTTGCTCCGAAAAATAGGACACAAATAATACCTTTTTTTTTTGCAAACGGGAATCAGATTATTTTTTACTCTTACAAGAGTTTTCGTGACGGAAGCTTGCTAGCTACATTTACAACCGCTGTATCTTGGAAGTAGCCAATTACACTTGATCGGCAGAGCTATTTCGAGAGCTTATTATTCGTATCCTTAAGTTCATTCTGAAAGATTAAGCATGAAAGATTATTTGTTCTCGCACGAATCGTCAATGAATCGACGGGTAAACTTGTTTGAACATAGATACTGTGCCTTGTGTTGTCTATGTTCAAGCGCTTCTAGTCCAAAAAGAAGTTGTCTAGGTAATGCTCTACGATATATTGTAATTTCCATGACTGATCCACTGATCGTATCGAAGTAGCGCTTTGATTGTCTCTCCCTCTCATCTGGATATCGCTTTATGAAGATGAATCAGAACTGCATTCTACCTTATTCCACTTCAGATATCAATAAAGGTATGAACACTAACCACACTAACATCTATACTCTGAGTTACCCAACTAACAGAAAAAAAAGTTTTGACTTGTATCAGTTGTGTGTAATCGCTTTAGCCAGTGATCGGCAAGCTTCTGGTAGCAAAGCTGCAAATGTCATAAAAATACATATGGCATGGGTTTCAAAGCGCCAAGATACAAAGGAAAGCGGAAGCGTTATGTTCCCTGATGTAAAATATGCTGCTAATGATTGGGAACGACCACATCAGGCTTCAAATCGTTTGCTCGAATATCGAAGTACATATCACTAATAAGTGTTAAAAATTATCCACCAATACACTCTTATCATGGCTGCTGAACACTTCGCATTTCATGAGTCCTAAAAGCCATTTTTTTGGTTAAGCGTTTTAATCGTAAGCTTACAGATTACTAAATTATCCCGTTTCTGTCGTTGAACGTACTTTTTCCTGCCACAATTCTGTTCAAAACCTAATTGAGGCTATCACTTTGGGACATTAAAGTTGCGTGAAGTTATCATTTTGGGACAAATTAAACAGAAACAACCGAATGCAATGGATATGGAGAATGACAAATTCTCATTCCTCTCAAGGAAAATTTCTATAAGTTCTACAATTTAGACGAATATTTTCAGAAATCTCCAAAAAGGTTTAAATGTAGATATAATTCATGCGAAATTGTTTTAGTGCAATTTTTTAAACGCTAGCTTGGCATGGGATGGATGGCTTGTTCAGGAAGAGCTACCATGAATGTGAAAAAGAGCCGCTTGTGGCCCACAAACCGTACTTAGCCGACCACTTACTTAGGTGATAATCAATTATCACATGCCTATGTTCAACAACAATTTTAATAACAGCCGTATCAAGCTCGCAGTACCAAACGTTGTGTAGAACGTTCATTAGCATAGAGCAAACGCGATGCAACAATCAACTGTCACTCACTATTTTTTTTTTTTGCTCACTGCTTTTCCGACCTCTGTCCATCATGCTTATGCACAATTAATGTGCACTTTAACGTCCAGTACCGCTTAAAACTGTCGAAACCAGTCAGCCGTACGCGGCAAGTTTTGTGACTTGTGCTGGAAGCGATCACTGGGGAAAAATATAACATCATTCGCCTCCAGTTTTTCTTTTCGATTTTTTTTTTCATGCCACTTCAAAGCACCAAAATCCGATCCATCGACAGTCGCACAACTCACCCGTCAAACATTGGAACTCGAGCGAACAGAACTTGTTATAAATTGTGTCATCATTAGTGCCAATCAATCAAGTGTTTTCCATCGCTGCACGGTACAATGGAAGCATCGGCCAAAGGGAAAACAAAACAGCAACCAAAAATCAGCTCAAATCACAGACAAAAAAACAACACAACAGCATAATGTCAATGAGTGCGGTAACTGGTTTGGCCCTGTACAACACGTGGTACACTGCTTTTTCCCTACCCAAATTTTGGCACAATGATTATATGGTAGCGTCTCGTGAAAGGCAACCGCACATGTCAGTCCCAGCTGACAAGGAGTACACGTCCAGGTGGTGAGTATTTGCACTAAAAATAAAGCTTCTCGCCACCATGTTCCGTGTGCTCTTCTATCTGGAGGGGGAAAAAAGATGTCTGTCACACCTCACTGAGCTCCAGGTTCCGGGACCGGGTTCGAGGTGGAAGCTTTTCATCAAACCCCACTCTACACCGGATGTACCCGAAATAAAGCGTAATATGTTTTTGTGTGCACACGTGCGCATGTGTGTGTGTGAGAGTGTTTGCATTTTAAATATACCTGTTTCGAATATCCGGCCATTCTGGGTTGCGTCCCCAGCCCTCCAACCCGAGAACACTCGAGAAAGAAAAACCATCGAAACAATGTTTTGACGCTTCGACGGTAGAAAGCAACATCGGGCCGTACTCATAATCCACACCGGTTGGCTAGTGGGATGTCAGACTTTTTTGTACCACTGCCTCTCGACACTAAACATAGGATAATATAGGGAAAAAAGTGCAACCGATTTTTATGTGTTGAAGGATATTTAACACAGCGGGTCAGAGTGGGAGAGAGAAAAAGTGCCATCGGACGTGCCTAGACCGGTTAGTATGGACCACAGCAGCGCTCAAGCGCTAACCAGGTCTGCGGGTAGGTCAATCACACTCACAAGGTGAACAAAGCACTGGCAGAACGGGTGGGAATTAATTTAAATCAATCCCTTTTGCAGTGGAAAGCCACAGCCACCGACCAGCCAGTGATAATGTATGGCCATTACGGCGAGCGGGCAGAGCGGGCTATCGTTCGTATCGTTCGCGCTTGTGCGTGTGGTTTGTAGTCCGAGAAAATGATTTTCCCTTCCCGAAATTTTCCACCCGACTGGCGCAACTGGCTTAAAACGGGCGGCTGCTTAGCGCTGGTAGTGATTTATGAGAATGCTCACGAGTGGCGCTCGAGCGTGAAGTATTCCAAATACCTCGCGATTGTGCTCCTCAACCAGTGCAGCCAGCATCAGTTTGTCGTTACTTTCGCTTCCGCGTTGTTTGTTTCGTTTACAGCCAACTGCCAAGCACACCGGACCGGGTAAAAGAAACATTATCCAAGACATTGCACGCTCGGCAAACGCCGCTTGCGGGTGGATATGAAGAGTTAGAATTATGGCATGTTACATCGCCTCCATTAAATCCCTTGTTGTGGTTATGTTTCGCAAACGATGCCTGCAAGTAGCGCACGCAACAAACGCAAGAAGAAAGGCAGAGTAAAACAAAAATAATATTACACTTTCCCCCACCTTCGCATCGTGCCTGCGAGCAAATGGAATCCAGTTCCACAACCTCACCGCGCAACGCGCAAGATGCCGGAAAACTCAAAACCTCACAGCTAACCGGATATGGACACCGTTTTCCGGTTCCGTAAGCACTCATCAAATCCGCCAGAGATCCGTCGAACGCTGTATTGTTTGGCGTTACTGTAGCAGCGTTGCAGCAGCCCGAAACCGTGCGTTACGCTTCAGGACGCTTCGTCGACAGACGCCTCTTGATTTTCGCACCGAACGAGCGATGGAGCGCATTTTGTGCTTCGTGGCTCCCAGATCCACCAGATTGTGTGCGGTGGAAGAAGTGGCAAAAAAGGAAGAAGAAAACACACACACAATCGAGTAACAAAGTTGCGCGAATTGTGCGAGCGAGTGCGTATAAAACCCACGTGAATTATGTTTTCCGTTTGGGGATTAGGTAAAATGGGTTGCGCGTTAGTATGGGTGGTGTATGTGTGTGTGTCTTGTGCAAGCCTCTACACTCTCATCCCATGTAAAGTGCGAGGAACGACCGTCAAGAACTTGCGCCATCATAATCATCACAACCATCGTCGACATTGTTTCGAGAGATTTTCAACCCCCAAAAAAGGCGAATTTATTTTTTCGTTCTTCTTCGTTTGTTTTTTTTTATGTGGGTACTTGGCAGGACTTCATACGGTCCGTTTGACAGGCAGTTACTCTGCTAAGGGGATGCTCGTAAATTACGACCGTGAGTGCGATCATCACACGCGCACTCGCCCGAACTACGCGGTTGAGGGATGATATTGAACTCTTTTATAGCCGTGGCCGTTGGTTGGTTGGGAAACCATGGCTTTCAGCCGGGGGTACCGTCGCGCGGGTTCTCGTAGCCCGTCGAGTGAGCTACACTTGAGTGTAGCCGCAATTTTTAAGCGCACGGGCTGTGTAATTTATCTTGCGTGTAATCTCACCATCCATTGCGGACATTTAATGTTCGCACCGGTTCGGGATACGGAGGGTTTGAGAAATTGTTATACCCGGTGTGTTTTTATTATCGCTTACGCCGGATAAGCGCGAAGGATACTAACTTGCACTGGAAGCACCAGTCACGGCTGTACGTTAAAGTGCATTCGCTGGCTTTAATCACAGCCCCAGCGCGAAGCTATCAAATCAATGTGTGATAACCATTTATCACCACTTCACCGACACTATCTCGCTTGATTGATCTCTTAGAAAGCAATCGAACAAATAGGGAAGTGATGCTCTCGCTTAAGAAATGGTAGAGCGCTAGCGGAATTACTCTTACGTGCGGGATATATTTGTGTTCTGCTTTTAACTTCACCAAGAATTATTTTTGTACTCGAAATAGCCACATTCATCAAAAAGATCGTGAATAGCTTTGCAAAAGAAGTACCCATTATAACATAAATTACATGTTTTTTTCTTTATCCTGGGACGCAATAGTTTTTTTTAACAGACTCTAAAATCAGGAACAAATGTTTGTAAGATTATATACGGAACCAAATAACTATTTCAGACATCTTTTTAGTTTAGACTAAGTTAAAATTTATATGATAATCGGACGAAGAATTATCAAATTTTTGCCAAAATATAACCTGCCAAACACAAATTATTCATAACGAAAAGTCCATAAACTTCAGTAAAAAGGCAACGGCAAAGGTCTTGAGGCCGTTCACGCAATTGAGATAATGTTGCATACTTTTAGGGTTTTCTACTATTTTAGAACTTAAATACTGCGAATTCTAATTTCTGGTTATACTTTAATCTACCTTATTTCTTCCTTATCGGCAAGAACAACCTTGAGAGGTCTAACCGTGCTGAAATGCTACTGGTTTTTTATATATTTTTAATACATTACTTACAACTGTGGTATTCTTTCCGGCTTACAATGCTTGGCATAATGAAGTTAATTAAAAATATATTCAATCATTATAAAAAAAAATATTCCCCACTCATCGAGTGTCATTAATGGAATGGGCCCCTTCATTTATCGAGAAAGCTGAAGCGTTTCCGTAATGAACGTTGTATTAATTAAATTTCGCCCATCGTAACGATTGATTGGTACGAGTAAGTAACCGAAATCAATGCGCAACTGTTGCCACTTAAATTAATTTACCAATAATTGATCAAAGTAATAAACGTGGCTCACCCGTAGTGTCCCGGTTGACGGCACACAAAAGTTCGCCTCGTGACCGGGAAAGTGTTGAGTTACGGCTTCAGCGCAATGGGGCTTCATTCATCAATAGGAGCCACCGAGAATCCATCGCTCAATCTCAAAGGGCTCCATGGAACCAGTGAATCAGGGAGAAAGCATACAGAGCGTGATAGCAAGAGAGAGAGAGATAGAGAGAGGGCGATAGAAAGTGCAAGAAAGAGAGAGAAAAAGTTGAGCGCAAATAAGCACCTTTAAAATTTCGTGGAAAACTTTGGCACCACTTGAACAGGGTACGAGCTTCGGGGTTGTTATTTCAACGCACCCTCCGGACGACCGCACACGGTACGGGAGTGCCTCCAGAGGAGCCCAGAAAACAGAAGCTTTTCATAATTAATCACTAATCAACACTTTATTTGCCCTCGTGCTTTTAGCCTTCGGGTTTTCTGGCTGCTGCTGTTCCCGCAAGCCAATTTTCAGCTGGCCTGTCCTGTTCCTGGGTTCGTGAGCTTCAGGTTCAATTAGGATATTAAGATGGCGCACCAATCCGTCGGCCGCGTTTGGACGGTGCACGCGCCGGACCGCTTGTAGATCGATTCGGTTGAGAAATGTGTTTCAGCCATGTCATCGCGGGCCGGACCGAGGCAAGTTTCACTTTACACTCAATTAATCTTACAGCCAGAACTTTGACCTGCCCCGACCGATGCATGAATGCTAGGCAACCGCGAAGGTGGAAGGTGGAAAACTTGTAGCACTAAAGTATGGGACAAATACACTGGACACAAAAAGCGAACAGCTTTAACTCCTTCCCGAGGACTGTCCACCGATGGTGGCTTGGAATCTTATTAGCCAACACAAAAAAGACTTACACCATGTTCCGTGCTGGTAAAGGGTACTTTTGCATTGATTGATAGCCAACAACTGACGGGGTGTCGATTTATTACTGCGCCGAATGGCAGCCATTTTGTGTCTGATTGATTGATGGCGATTTGGGTGCAAATGGTGCTCTGCTGAACCGGTTATTCCTTGCTTTGCGACTGGAAGGACTTTACCGATCTCATGTCGTCACTGTCGTCACAAATCCAACTACCTCAGATTCGAATGAGGAATTCTGAAGATCAATTAAACCGTTCCATGTTTACTGTCCGCTGTGCTTGAGTGCTGCCCACGGCAAACACTCAAACAAACACACCGGGGGGACGGCAATTTCCGGCTTTCGCTAATTTCCTGTCAATGTCTTTGATGGGTTCCAATTTCGAAACCGGACACTGGCCGAGCTTCCGGAACCGCTCCGGAATGGCTTGAGTGAGCGGTCCTTGTGATCACCCAGCGCCTAGGGGAGAAAAAAGGCCGAGCGGACATAAATTCCCCGAACGATCGTTTTCCATGGCTGACCAGCGTGCAGGGGTTTTGCGTGGAAAGGACCACGAGACAAAGGGACTTTTAACGTTGTGATATCCACGAAAAAGGTGCCCGCCGGTCAGGGAAGGAATTGAACATCGTAAACACAACGATTTCACTGGGCCCATCCTGTGTGTTGGCTGTGAGTTGGAACGCTAAACAAAAAGTATGTCATAGACATTGTGTACCCACTAACACAACCGCCAGGGCGATGGAACAACAAAGCACTTGGCCGGCTTTTTTTTTTGTTCACCCAAACCCGACTGTGCATTTTGTGCTACCATGTACCGTGCACGGGCAAAAGGACATGCGGTTCTCGGTTGACCAGGCACCCGGGTTCCCTCGCGTGGTTGACAGTCCATGTTGTGGTTGGTGGGTTGTGTTGTTGCAAGCTTTTTTTGCACCACCTTCCACCCCCGTCTTCCAGCCCCCGTTGGCACTATCTGTGGGGCAAAAATTTTGTTTAGTGCACGTCTATTCCAACCCCGGGGGCACCAGCGCCCCGACTGGGTTGGGTTTTGTAGCGAGAAGTTCCTGTTTTTTGCGGTCGGGTTAACCCAATGCTCACCTCAGCTACATAAATATTTGCCTCCCGGTTATCTTCCCTTGTGTGGTCCAAAACAAGGGGTATCAGGGGGCTAAGAGGGAGGGTTAAAAGCAAGTTTGTTTCATTCGTATCATGCGAAGCTGGTGCGATTTGGAACGGTAACATATAATCGACGTTGTTGAGCGTTGAGTGGAGTGCGAATGGATGGAGCATGGCAGGTGGCGTTTCTGCTCAACCTTTTCTCCCCCCTTTTAAGCTTACGGGTTTTGGCACCAAGCATTGTGTTGCCCTCGAATATGATGTCGATTGCCGTGTGAGTGAGATTGCGCTGTGAGACTGAATGCAAAAAAAAACGAAACACGGATGCTCACACATGCAAAAGTATCCTTTCAAATGTAATAAAAATAAAACGGAAGCACGTGGAATTTGAGCTTCCGTAGTGTGTGTGTGTGTGTGTGGCAATAATTGGGATGAGTGGTGAAAGCAAGTAGCGGCGAAAGCGAAAAGCGAATCCGGAAGCAATAAGGTGCGAACGTAGTGCGATACGCTCATTCGGTATTCATTCGTACCCCGAAGCTATTGGACGTCGACTTCGAAACTCGTGGCCCGTGTCTGTGACGCGCACAATTCCTGCCCCGGTTGCAGGCAGACGTTCGCCCAGGGTTTCTTCGCGTAAGAAAGCCGATCTGCTTCTCAGATCAGACGGTTTAGTGGAAGAAGCATTTCGGTGCCTTACACCCAAATGAAGCAAACCGGAATCCCGTTTTATCCAATGAATGTGAATAGAAAATTACTTGAAATCAATTTCCATCGCACTACGGCTACTACCGTGATATGGTGCTGAGGATGGTGCCAGCGGCAAACGTTTACCCCTGCGTCAGGATCATCATAATCCACAGCATCGAACGCATAATGGTGCCGTTCGGAACGATGGTACTCGATGAAAATTAGTTCCCTTTTTCTAGCACAGTGGATCTTATTTGTGGAGTGTGTGTTGGGCGGCTGCCTGGCAAGGCCGGGCCAGGTCCTATATTGCCATGCAGTGATTTTCCAATCGAGAAAATCGGTCGCTATCGATACGAAATAACAATGAATATTTGCTGACGGTGGCTGCTGCTGAATGCTGTTTATTTAAATGCAATGAATTTAGATGCGCTCCAATGGTTTCCCTTTCGCTGCGTTAAGTTATGGCAAATGATAGTCTTTGCTGGGTATGAACTCTGTGGCAGATCCTTCCGAGCTACCGAGCAACCAGGGAGTTGATTGAAGTATGTTAGCTTTAGTATTGCCTGCAGCAATTATACCGTAAACTCAATCACGTGCGTGCCCATCAAGTACGAAGTCGATATTATCTCTTGCGATGGACTAGATGAGATTGCATTCTAGCTGTAATCTAGATGTGTGGATATTGATTATTACAAGCGTAATTTTTAACAAAAACAGGATCAGTAAGGACTTATAGAGTATTTATTTGATTTTATATGGCGTTTCATTTGCATCTGCTTCATTGTGTAGCTGGAACATGTATTGAAATGTAGGTCACTTCAATCATAAATCAACGCCAGAAGTGATGAGGCTATCTGGTAGTGCTACATAAACATTAGACTTAATTATATTTCTCCTTCCTGTGGGATAAAATATAAATCATTTGTTCATTCATTGCAAACGGCTACAGTTCTGGGTATAACTTTATTTTTATGTGCATCCCGTATCTAGTATCAAGAGATATGTGAAAACAACGTTAAAACCCTGTCAATGCTGTATTCCTACTGGCGCATTAAATTATCTTCGCTGTCTGAGGGTGTTATACTTCTCTCTAGTTCGTTCTGTCCTCGTTTCTGGTGCTGTGATTTGGAACCCGACAAGCTAATTTGACATCAATAGACATGAACGAATTCAAAAACTTTTCACGAGAGTTATATTTCGCCATCCTTACCGGCGCTCTCCTTCCCCAATCCCTTCTTACCCTTCTCGAAATCAATTACTAGGCTTGGACACATTGGCTTCTCGTCGTTAGAGATTCCAAGCTTGCTTCGTTGCCAGGCTCCTGATTTGGGAGGGTTAGACTCATCTAGCCTCCTGTCCCTGATTTCTTTTTATTTTCCATCCCGCCCCCTAAGAACGACCCCTTTCTTTTGATGAGGCCAGTGAGGATTCCGATTCTTTCGATTTTAATGTTGCTCGTTCTTCGTTTCTCTTTTCCATTTTTTTCCTCTTAATAATCCATTTTCTTTGTTTTTGATTAGTATTGCTGTTTCATTTTTTTTTTACTTTCTGTTCATTTTATCCTTTTTTGTTTCTTCTTTTTCCTTTATTTCACACATAGTTTTCATTTTTCTTCTCACACAATTCCTTCTTCATTGTTGTCAGTTTTGTGTTTAGCTCATTTAGGAAAGAGTATTTATATACATTGTTAAACCCTAGAGGCACACAATAATACATATGTGAAGTGAAATGAAACTTCCTTTCTCGTCTCGCTATAATCAGTTAGAAACTCAACTAAACCCCGAAGGTTTAGCGATAATGTTTGTGTCAAACGGCACCGTTTATTGGATCTTTGTGTCTAAAAGATGTTTTGGCTCATGGAACCACAAATTGCAGAAGGTGAATTAATGTTTAATTTTAGTCCTAACTTAGATAAAAAAGCGACGAGCCATCATAATAGAATTAATTATTGTAGCCCTATCTAAGAGTTATGACAGTGTTTAAATTACAGCTTTTATTTATGTCCAGGTTTGGACACTTGGGTCTAAATATCCTAAATATGTAATGCTCTAATATAATTAACTCCACGAAAAACGGTAAAACGAAGATCTTGCAGCAAAAGGGTCGAAATTAATTCATTTTAATTGATTTAATTATTGGAATTTGTTTTCATTTATGTGACGGTCTAAATACTTTGGCATTTGGTGTAACGATTTTCAACTTTTTTTTAGTTATATAAACAGAATATCTCGAAACATGTTAAACTTTTTCTATCACATTAAAAATTTCCTCCAAGCAATACGGCCTGGCAGTTCTTATTGAATAAAAAAAAATCCTCAAATAATATTGTTTTGGATTTGATACCTCAAGCTGGAAGAGATTGGTAGAAAAATGTTGTTGTTTTTTTTCCACACATGCTCACACTAAACTCTTCCGTAAATTCAGCCTTGAGTGTAGGACTTATTTTAAATTATTAATTTCACAGTGAATAAAATATAGAACGGATGCGCTCAACTATTCAAATGGACGGCAACTGTTTTCAAAACAAATCCCTTATTTATTCTGTCTTTTTAAAATAGAACTGAAATAAAAACACAAAAAAGTTCATCATTACCTCTTTAAATATTCATGTCTGATTATGGTTGCTATTAAATTCTTGTAAGGATGTCAATCTTTAGAAAAGGAACATAAATAATGCATAAAGCCGAAGAAACAAAACAAAAACCCTGGGAAACAATATGAAGCTTCAAGAAAGCTCCCCGAAGTAAGGAAAAAGCTTTATGAAACGATTTTTTGCAGCCTGTTGCCGGTGCATTAATCGAAACCGAAGCAAAAGGGAAATGACACAAAACAGGCGTCCGAGGGTGCGCACACAGCAAACATAACAGCTTGGCAAACTGTTGGCAAAGATTTCTAAAATTTATGCACCGGAGAGACAGCAAAAAACAACCCCTCTGACTCGATTCAAGCAAAAACAAAGAGAAAATATGAAAAAAATGCATACTTGCCCCACTGCGGACGGTGCTATATGCAGCAGGGAAAACGCAAATGAATATAAACGAAATGAAGCATAATCTGCCCGGGCACGAGACGGGGGCATTCACTGTCTTCAGCATCGGCAGTTGGCAAGTTTGCTCGATGGAAGCTGGGCCGGAATGTTCCGCGCCGGCAGCAGTTGGAACAGATTTATGCACAACTTAAGACTAGCGAAACTTGCCACGGACCAAACGCTGTTACAGTATCGACAAACGCACTAACGCGCTAACGGACCCATCCCAACGTGGCGGCATCCTGGGAATTATTC
The DNA here is from genome assembly GCF_943734725.1 of Anopheles marshallii. Taxonomy (NCBI): domain Eukaryota; kingdom Metazoa; phylum Arthropoda; class Insecta; order Diptera; family Culicidae; genus Anopheles; species Anopheles marshallii. The sequence continues at coordinate 28,592,377 of NC_071326.1, read as the reverse complement.
TCTGGAACTAAAAGAAAGAAGAAAAAAAAACATGCTTGTCCTTTTACTGTCCACATTCCGTATATGTGTGTGTGTGTGTGTATGCCGAGTTGAAGCAAACAGTGCATACATGCTGTGTCGAATGTGCGCGAGTTCGTTTAAACTGTTCGACATTTTTTACGCCCGTTCTTCGTCCTTGTAGCCGTCGTTATGGTTGTTGCCGTTGTCGTTAAAAGCTCGTTGCTCTCGTCGCCGATCGGAACAATACGTTTTTCCTCGAACGGTTGCAAATCAGGTCGTTTGTTTGGTGTTTATTCCGCCCCCCCAAAATGTTGCCAGATTGTTGTGTCGCGTGAAGCGCTTTCAGCGCTACGCGAAAAAGGGTGACCCCGGGTTTGGTACGTTTTAATGAGTTTGCAAAATTTCAGGTGAGCTTTACCGTTTGAGTCGAATTATAAGACGGTTGCTGAGTCAGTCGGATGGAGCCCGCAAATGCGGGGCACACATAATTAGTGTTTGGGGGATTAGAGCGGGGATTTAAAATGTTGTAGAAGCTTCGGTCGTGCTCCTCGCAACAGAACAACGAAGGATGAAACAATGTCAACAACCGACTGCAGGCAGTAAATTCTTAAGTTTACTAGGAGAAAAAGTGGTTTAGCAGCTTTTCGTACGAGTCGCATAAAATCGGTAAAAATTGGTAACACAATTTGAACCGAATCGTTCTAGTTTCGGTGGCATGATTGTGTTTGCAGACGTCATAAAATCGCTGCATTATCAGCACGGGATGAACGGGGTAAAAAAGCACAGCCCCAACCGTTCAACACGGAACCAAGGATGCACACAAAAAGCTCATACAATATTCAACTGTCGTTCCGGAGCGGTAACAGTCTTACACCGAATTGAGGGAATTGTTTGGCTCCGGTGAAACTAGCGGTGTGGAATAGAATTGTTCCTATAAAACCCTCTTTGTTTTGCTTTTTCTAGGTTCTACTAGGTTCCATACGACCAAATCGAAATCTCCCAAACCCATTCCGAACACAATCCCACAAGTCTCGCGCTTTAGAATGCAGTGGCAGGAATAGCAGCATGAGGAACAAAAAAAATCTTAAGCATACTTGGTGTGTTCAGGCCGCCAGAAATAAAAAAACAAAAAGCACCCCAAAATGAGTACCATAAAACGGAGACTGGCGCATTAGACGGGACTGTCTCGTTGAGATCACGTGTGTGTGTGCATCGGTGTGTCTCGGTGCGTGGCACTCGTACAAATGCATTGCTCTGATTTCTTTTCCCTCGCCTGCTTCGCCCTGGGATGGAATGCTTTTGCTTCAGTTTTTGTCTTTTTTGTTTCCATATTTCCCCAACCACCCCAAAAAGGACATCGGCATCGGCAAAGATGGCACGGAGCGGAGACCGAAAAATGACCACCTCAGGAATTGGCATGACGGTGGCTACGAGGCGTACCGTTCCCACGTGTCGCGCGTGGTCGAACAGACCACATCTTAAGCAAGAGTGGGAAAGACAATGATGGAAACAGCGAGAGAAAGAGAGACAGCAGTAGAGAACGAGAGACGGAAAGCTGATTTTGAAAATTAGGTCATTTTGCTTTCGTTGGCAATGGAGTTTTCGGTACGGTTCACATGGAGCGGAATAATTTCTGCAAGTAGTTGGAATGTGTACACCGGTGCTGGAAGGAATTGGGGGTTTTCTTTCTTGCTTGCCTGTTTTTTTTTCTCCCCACCCTATCCACCTCCAATCGTTCGAGGTGTGGAAATATGGGCACGGGTACGGATGGAAATTGTGCGATTTCAACTGCGGACTTTTCGTTCAGCGGACTCAATCCTGATGCCAAGAAATGTTCCCAGGTTGTTGATAATGTTGGTGAGGATTTTATTCCATGTGCTCGTTTTGCTTGCACGTATTTAAAGCAAGAGATAGAGATTGTTTTTTTGCTGCTGTTGAAGTTTGTAGTTTGGGAATTCCCACCCACGGCAGTCACAGCATTTGGAAGTGCGCGGAAAAAAGCAACCAATGATAGCTGTAATAACCATGATGTTTGAAGGTCAGACGGTACTCTCGAGGCTTTTTTGCGAAGGTTAGGAGATTGTTCAATTTGCTTGCATGTATTTAAGCGTAATCGTATTTTGTTGCTTAGATTTTGATATGTTTTTTTGATGTTTATAATACGTACAAAATACACACCGAAGCAAGGTATCTCCCAAGTATGATTCTTGGGAATCGTATTAGTTGTTGGGAATTTCCTCTTTAAAAACTTAATGTCGACTATGTCGACTCACACCGCAGTACGTATTGTTTTTCATGTCTTAAACTCTTCGAGTTATTTCTATCGTTTTCGTCTAATATTTTATTGAACGACGTAACTGATGTTCCTGATGTGATGTTCCCGACAGCACCGTGTATCCCATGATTGCATCAAAAGCAATCTCCTATCATTGCTTTGTTATCATCTTTACTTGAGCCATTCGTCTTCTGATCCAAACCTTTAATGTGGCGGGTTGCTCTTTGAAATGAAAGGAATCTATAGCCAACCCACGCACAGTCACAGCACTCGTATGTTCAAGTGTCGCTCGCGAACACTTCCCCAGTGTTGCCTGTCCTTCCTCCGGGCCACTGACTTCACATAAAAGCCTTATCGTGCCCGATAAGAAACGTCTTGCTTTTGTGATGTGGGCCGTATTCATCGGAAGCATCGCGATAGCACGCAAAGAGACAATTCTCGCGGCTTAGGATCAGATGTAAACAAAGCTTTCGTCATTTATCACATCCTTACTGACGTCGTAACCGGAGGGAAGCGTAACCGTTGAGATGTAGGATCGCAAGCGCCCTTCTGTTGTTTGTTCACATTTCTTTACTGGCGTTCTTTTTTTTCGCAGCTGTGCGAACCACACCGTGATGTTTTTCTTTTTGTTTTGTTTCACGCTCCCGTGCGGATGCTACCGGCAATACTTTGCCATCTCAATTCATGCTGACCGGGGCCCCCGCTTAAAGGCACGGGATCATAAATTATCCTTCGCTAGGTGATCTCGACCGCTCATGCATACAAATCCGTTGAGCTTGCCGGATTTCTGGTCGAGCAGCTAGATGATGCTGTTTCTATGGGTAACCGCGACACTGCACCGTCAACATTGCCGCCAGCGTATCATCTACATCGAGGCTAGCAAAATACATGAAAAAAGAAGTGCAACCTCTCGAACCTCTTTCACTGCTGCTCTAGGTGGTGCTCTCGTTTTACCGCACGCGGAAATCAAACGCCAGAATAGCGTTCCACGGCAAATCGGATCTTATATATTTCAACACAGTGTGCTGGTAAAAAAAATAATGGGAGTAACACTGAATAGTGGCAAAAACAACAGATCTTAATTCAACAAAGTCCTCACGAGACCAATTGTTTCTTCTTTTTTGTGCTCTACTCAGTCTGGTTCGGCAACAAGAACAAAGCACGAGAGAAAATATGACCGCAGCAAGTGAAGGGTAAAATCAGAACAAAAACCAAACGATCCATGTGGAAGAACAATCACCGATCCGGGTTTGCCGCTTCGGGGAGCAAAAAGAGGGTTTGTAATAACAATCATAATCATGATGTTTAAAGCGAGCTTATGCGCGTATCCTTATGCATCGTTGCATAGTCATAATTTAATTACATCCAGTAAACGCTGTGCTGAGTTACGGTTGGCTGCTGGGTAGCAACGTGCTGAGGAATTTGTGCACGGTACCAATTGCATCGGATGAGAGTTGTTCAAGATTAATGACATAAAGTGCTCGATTGGATTTGAACGGATCAACTTTGCAGAGTTGCTAATATAAATTTTTTCATTAGATCTGAAATGGGAGCTGCTTTGACTTTCGCATTAATTATCTTAATTATAGCGTAAAGGAAAACTTGATCTTCTATTCCAAAGGTCTCTAAATTACTGTTCTCAAAAGGCTAAAGTGCGACCCTCCAAGCTATTGCTATCATTAAGAATACTGGCGTATTCAAACAAAGTTGTAATATTTTGTCTTGCCTTTCAACTATTCACTACTGTTTTAGTTAATGAAATTTAGGGCACAAATTGTGGGAAATAACCACCACTGCAACCACTTTAAAAAAATCACGGAGGATTCTAATCACCTCCGTTTATGTATGTGGCACGGTTTACTCCTACGAGTAGCTCACCCATGGTTTCTCGCTCTACAATTACTCCACTTTCCATTTTGAATTATAATTCACATGTTTTGTATTTTTTTAACGTTACATAAACATATAAGACTCCAAATATATAAAATTACAAAAAGAGCATTAAAACGTCACCCTTTTAGTCAACGGCATTACATATATTTGAAACATTAATTAAAACTTGTTTGAAAAATCATGCTTCTCTAAAGCCATTCCACTCCAATCACTTTAATCGCACGGATCAAAGTTGTAACCCACTTTTTTATATTTAATCCACATTCACTCGGTTTAAAATCAAACGATCACAGTTTTGGTTAAGCTTTTCACTTCTTCCCTCAGCTGAAAGGCGTGAGAAAATTGACTGTCATTTCCAACAAGCAGCAAAACCCAGCAGGAAGCCCTTCCCCATCGGACACCAGGTGTTCGATAGCGGTCGAGACGCCCGCAAAACCTGTTAATGCCAGCGTCAAAAAACACATTCGGTTGGGCCACTTTTGAATATTCGCCTGACGCCACCCCTAAAGCGCTCGGTCGCACCAAACGTCCCATCAAACAGTAAAATGTCAAGTGCACAAACTTTCACGCCCACCGACACGGGACGTCCGACACCTGTGACTTTGGTGCCGGCGATAGCCGAGCCTTTAATTCCTTCCCATTTATCACCTGGTGTGCGCCGGGCCCAAAATAAAGTGGAGTTTTTCGCTTTTCCGCTTCGTCGGCCACGTCTATGAGGCGATGTGGGTTGCACACCTTCACGGGTGAGTTTCCTTTGCCTTGCCGCGGTACGATTAATGTGGGTAATATTGAGGAAGGAGCGAAAAAAGGGGCCAAACTTTTCACCTAGGAGTTCTAGGTGGTGCCCTAAAGAAAATGTTTCCTTACTCGACAGCTGGAAACTCAAGTGTGAGTGCGTGGTTTTTTTAATATCTCACCAAAATAGAACTCGCGCAAAATGGGCCTCTATCGATTGATTGATCTTGGTCGCGTTTCTGCTGGCGGCTGCTCAAGCCACCACTCGAACGTTCGCTGTGATGATAAAGAAAGGCAACGATGATGATTTGATACATCGATTTTCCCATCATCCCATGCGCCGCCGGTAACGCAACCGTACGATTGACTCCCGAAACGCTGCGAAGTCACTAAATCGATGTGGCGACGAACGCTCTATTGACGATATTTATTTACGAGCTTTATACGACCGATCTTCCCGTTACCGGCGTGAGCTTCACCTTGGCTTGTGCGCTGCCGAGGTGCACGGCAACGACTTGCCAAGACACGGCCACCAGCCAAACGCTGCACGAAGCATCAAACGATACCAATCGATTGTGTTCCCCGGGTGCGGCATTTTCCGCGGGGGTTTGCGGAACCAGGCGAGTGGTACGATGAATCGTGCCTACCCCGTAACCGTTTCGTCAGTCGTTTAACCGGTGGCAATAACTTTTCCGCAATCAATAATAACTACTTCCACTACGGTACGCGAAGGGCCACGGAAGCCTTCGAGCGGCAACCACTAAAATGACGATGCTCTCTCGGTAGGTGTAGGATTATGGGATTCCTCTGTTTGCCATTTCGCTTGTCACACAATCCTTTTGGGAATAGTTTTTTGCCTCCTTCCGATCCGCCTTCCCATCATCCGTCGGGTATTTCCATCCTTCGACATTGTTGGGGAAGTTGTGCTTCTACCTTCCTTCCTATGTGCCTATGTCTACCGGTTTCGTGATCGGTTTATTGTTGGTCTATTGCGAAACCCGGTTCTTATCGGAGGCATCGCATCACAAACGGTTTCCTTTCCAGCTCGGTACGGTATGAAGTCTTCGGCCAGATTTACTTCAACAATTTTCCATCTGCAGCCAATTTTACGAGCATTTGCGCGTGAAAAATAGGCTCCATCTTTACTCGCTCGTCCCGAGAAGAGATACTTCGTTGGATGGGAGGTTCAGTTTTTCGATCGATTGCTGCACGTGTGTTGGTTGGAATGTGAGTGCATTTGCTATTTTTCATTTCCTTCCTGCTGTGGGTTAGTGATAAAGTTGCAGTTGGAAAAAAGAAACGATTACGAACGATACGGTTCTACATTCAAACCGTGAAGACAGTGTGGCACACTGCAAAACAGCTTTATGCAAAAGCATATTTGAACGTCGACGGTACGAAGGCGCAATGGTGCATGGCTTTCGGGATTGTTTGGATGGTAGGATGAATGGCAAGGCAGTGTCGAATAAGTGCCGATCAAGTATCGGGCAAACAACTTTTACTCGATGCGAATCAGGTACCGTACATTGCCATTCGTTCGATTTGTTGCATCAAAACATATTTTACGGTCGATTATGTTTACGCTTTGCCAACATAATAATAATGTCAAAAAAGGTTCTTATTCCCCCAGAAAAAGAGGAGAAAATTCATCAACGGGTTCAATTTATATCGTTGGAAAATTTAATTTCACCATCAAAGTAAGCGTGTGGTTGTGCGAAAAATGACGCAAAACAAATTGTTTTCAAATAATGCGGGCTTTTTTGCTTCACTTGTCAAATTTTTCGTTATCCCTACAATGCGTGTAAATGTGTGAAGTTTGCTATTTTTATTGCAAATTTTATACATCGATCCACCCACCTGCAGTGGAACAAATTTGGAAATATTTTCCCGAATGAAAGCAATTTGTTTATTGGTTTTTTTGGACGCTGGATCGGGATAGCTGATGGCTTAAAAATCACACAATTTCACTTTTTTATGCATGAAACGGGTGTTTACGTGTGAGTAGCAGGAAGCATAAAACAAGCATAAATGAAAACACACAGGCGGCAAGAATTTGTGGCATTGTGTTGGGTCGCTCTCTTTCGCTTCCATCTACGCATTTGTAGCGTATTCGGAATCCATCATACAGGGCAGGGGTCGACAACCATTTGAAGAATGCATCCAAATTGAGGAAGTTCCGATATATATTTTTAATTTCTGTTTTTATTCATTTTGTATTTTGGCAAGCCATTAAACATGGCTTAGGAATAATATCGTATATTAAACCTCTATAAAATAAATCTACGTCTCGATGTAGTTTGGAAGGAGGATATTAGAGTTGTGTAGGGTTTAAAGAAGGCAAAGATTTTTTTCATCTGAAACTAAAATCAATCCGCAATCGGTTGCTATTAAGGATCGTTAAGTTCCATCAGTTTGTTTAGCATTAAAGAAAAAGTGGAGGAAGGAAAAAAGGAGTGTTTGATAATAACGAAGCCTGCCAACTAGTGAAATGATTGTTAATGTGTTATTTTTTACTTGTACGTTGAATTCGTAATATTGCTATTTATAAAAAAAAACTTTATAAAAAAAACATGCTAAGATCTTCAAAAGCCAACCGAATTGCCGACCCCTGATATAGCGCGTTGAAATGTTCGGATTCTTTGTCATTGGAACGTTGCATCTTTGTGCGGTTTTCATTCTAAAAGGTGTGCTGTACCAGGTGCGCTGTACAGCAAAAAGCACCTTCTCAACTCTATGGCAGTCCTCGCCCTCCTCGGCGAAGAATTGGCTGTGTTTCGTGGCGTGTTGTTCGCACGGGCCGTGGTGAATTGGCGTGACTGCTGACTAAATTTAATTTCACCATTGATCGAATCAACTGTACATTTGACGCATGGGAAGCTGAGCAGAAGCAAGGTTGCCCTTCCATGTATCGCCTCCATGGCCAATTCCCACACCATGTCTTGAAGCCCTCGGAGCCTGTTATGACTTTGCTGACGTGGTGACTGCGTGTGTGTGTGTGTGTGTGTGAGTAAGCGAAACCGAATGAATGAAAGAAAGAGGACCTCCACCATTCTCTAATCCGGAAGTCATAAATTTGGCCTCGACTCTCATCCATCAATTTCAGCACAATGGAAGAAGAATGGAGATCGCTTAAATGAATTTATCATAATTTCAATTTTCCTTCCTTCTCTTTTATTTAGCACCGCCAGGGGAAATTGGCCGGTTGAAGTTTGGAGCATAAAAGCTGTAGCATAAAAACAAACCAGGGGGAAGAAATCGACTACACGTCTCAGCACTGAGCAGCTTGCGTCGAAGCAACATAAGGGTAAGTTTTTGGTAAAGAAATGCACAGATGGGAAAATATGAACCAGTGATGGAACGGTGCATGGGAGTGGGGGCAGGGGGTTGTCGAAAACACCCCCCTTTTTCGTAAAAAGTTGGTAAGAAAGTTACATCTCCGCTGTTGGGATGATACCATTAGCGTAGGTTAAACAGCAATGCGATGATGTGAAAAAGTTGTTGTGGATGTGTAAAAGTCCATCCGAAACGTAATCACCAAATCGATCGTTTTCCCTTTAGCAGAGCGCAGGCCGCAGCAGTGAAGCTGATGGAAAACTAATATTTCACACAAAACTCTCCACTAGCGTACCCGCATTGGTTGACCTCCTTTCGCCTTACAGCGAGTGTTCGCAACAGTGACTAAATTGGAAAGAAAACATCAATTGATTTTGTTGCCTTCGTGTCACTCGGCACGGATCTGCATGCAATGCTGGAGTGGTGATGATGGGTTTGGCTTTTTGACGTTAGTAAAACTTTGTCCATGCGCTCACAATTGTTGTTTTCTGACGGTTTGTTGAGACTAAACGAGAGGATGAAGCAAGAAAAAAAGACCCCCGAACAACATCGACGCTGTACAACTTTCTTTTGCTTGGCGAGATACATAAAAAGAACACACCACACACATGTTCGACTTATGATTTTTCAGTCAGTTCTTCAGATTTTCCCTCTGCGCCTTGCGTCTTTCTCTTTGCTTTCGCCTCGCCGCACGAAGGTTCCGCACGAGCGTCGGCAAAGAAAGCAATCAGCAAAATGGGAATCGTTCAATATCCGTTTAAAGGCCATTTGTGAGCACCATTGCACGCGTTGGCAAATGGAATCAATTTGTTTGATCCTGGCTTACTGATCATACGTGGCGGAAATTGAATGTCAACGGCAGACACGATGTGCGATGTGATATGATTAATTTGTTAATGTCAGCACATTGTGATCGTTGGCACAAAACAGCAAAAACTGGCTGAAACCGAAAGTTTCGAAGATTTGCTTCGTTCGTAATGGTGAAATTATTTGCAGCCCTGTCCTTGAGGGAGTTCTTTAATTTATTTTGAACAATTGAAACAGGATAACATGTGGATTAGCATTTAATATTTTGTTCGAACCGTAATGCTACTGTCAAGGATAACTAGGGATAAGGGAAAGGCATATGTGTTTGTTGTCGCATCTTTACCGCTTGCCACCTGTGTCCAGTGTGAAACTATATGTCTCTTATAATTTTTATGTGTTAAAACTTTTCCTGTGCGAATATTTTCTTGCTGCATAAATAAAGGAATGAAAACACCCTAATGGTGTGGATAAGAGAAATCTCCACAACTTAACTACACACAGCGTAAATCTGGCGATGGTCCATTCACGCGGCGACTCATTAGGTTGAATTTGCGTATGCATGAAGAGATTTTTAAGCGTGCTTCTTATCATACCGCTAGCCAATGTTCCCACTGCCGACGTCCCACTTTTACATTTATTATGCAGAACGCTTCGTCCTGCAGCGCCTAGAACTATGCAATTCGCATACACGGAGCGTACGAATAGCGGTGCCTCTTTTTGCCAATTTAAAAAGTTCTCCTACCTTGGCCGCCCAACGCTACTACGCGCGTTAGCATTTTGTACCTGTACAATTATCGTGATGATGTATTATGTAAGTTGCAGCATAAATCGTACCCGGTTGTCTGGGTGTGGGTACGGGACCGAATGGATGCAGGAAATATTTCCTTCACAGATATCCATGCGAAGAGAGTATCCTTTTTCGCGGTGCGGCCCCATGCTACCGGTGAAAGCACTCACAGGACAGAGATTTTTACTCCGCTTTGATGCACATAAATAAATCCATTCTCCCACCACCGACCTCCATTACTTCCGGTGGGAATGTAGAAACTCGACCAGCGTTCGGGTGTGTGTGCGTGTGTGTGTTTGTTATTTTTTATATAAATATATATATTTCATTTCAACGGGAGAAATATGGAAGATTTAGCATAGGTAGACAGCGTTTCCTTCCCCGTAACGAAGTGCAAACTTGAGGCCATTTATGACTCCCGTAAAGGAAAGCCCCACTGGTACGTGTTCCCTCCCTCTCTTCACCATCCCACTGCCCTACCTGCTTCCGGTACCGTGCCCACCATTATGGCATTCATTTCCCTGCATGCTGAACGGAGCGTAATAAAAAAGTGAGTGTGTAATGAAATGAATATGAAGTGCTCATTTTTATGCCTTTCTCAAGCGGTTTGGCTGTAAAGCCGGGCTGCGTTCTAGGCTCGTTTTGGGGCGTGCGGAATTACTGTATGGAGGTGTGCCCAAAATAAAAAAAAAAAAGAAATCACAACGAACCCCAAACCCAACGGCTCTCCGTCGCTGGTTGGGTCGAATGAAACTGGAAGTGCCTGTTTTCCAGACCGGCAGGATGAACCAAGGACGTTGTTGAACTAATTCTAAAAGGACGGCTCGTTTTAGACGCACTTTTCGGCGAAATTTTGGAACGGTTTTCGGTTTTCATCGCGTTTTACGATGTTGGGTGTTTTTTTACAGTTATTTTTATTTGTTTCAGCAAACAGCCCGTTTTCAAGCAAATGTATCAACTCATATTGAAGCGTGCGTTTTAACGTTTAACGCATTAGTAGAATGTAATAAATATATCGAAGAATTTGTTTTTGTTCTTGTGAGATTTCTCATCAATTTAACCTTATTTCAACATATAAACAAATATTATTTATTGTTATGTGGTTTTGACACAATTAGGAATTGAAAGGCACCTGCTCTAGAACTTGGAACCTAAGAACCTAAACAGTAAATTAATCTGATCAATATTCATTAGTACCATTGTGAGTTAGTAAGAGAGAGTTCGTTAGAGATAGCTCTCTTCTAATTCAATCACAAGCCGTGTGTCAAGCCTGCTTTAAAGTATAAAAAGTAATTAGAATACTCCTCATCCCGGAAGAACTCAGTTGTGGTTAAATTTCTGAGAGAACTTCTAAGCCTTGTTCTGGTGGGCTTTTGCCTTATGACGTGAGATTGACTTACGGGTTGACTGCAACGTCCTTTCGTCCTAACAAAGCAATGTCATCTCTTTTTCAGATAGATGCAAAGAGATGCTATGCAAAAAGCCAGGCAAAGAGCTTCAGTGTTTGATGTTAACCAAATGACTTTGATTGCCCTTCATTAACCAATCGATTGTCCATCATTCCAATCACATTTTAGTGTTCATCTGTCTCAATTGCCCGAGAAGCGACCGTTGCGTGATACAACAACAATAGAACGGTAAACAAAAAGAACAAACAAAACAACGGGAATGTACAAATAATTGAAATAAGTCTAAATAAAAGAAAAGGTAATTCACACAAAGAAAATCGCTCATGTTTACTATCCCCTGGAGAGTAAAATGGGAATTGATCACAGGATGATTTTGATCTCTTTGCCAAAGTTAAACAGAAACCGTGAGCACTCGTAACATAGTCCTGCTGACATGCAAAATTTCGCAGCAGGAATATTTCCAGATTTCTGTCGATAAGTTCTAAAATTAAATAAGATATATAATACCATGATGTTACAGTGAAGACCATTATCCTCACCACAAGCAATAGCTCCACAACCACAACTACAACAGCACCGGAATTAGAAAATCACATAAAACAATAGAATAGACACGAACAACAACACTAGTACGCTAACAAAACCCAAAACGGCACGCAACCAACAATCAATGCAACCGAGTATGCCCGGGGTAAGGCAATTTGCAAGGAGGATATGCTCTGTAAAATTAGTAAAAACTGAACACTATGTTGATAAAAGGGCAAATGCCGTGATATTGGAGTAAATAATTAAATAAAATACACTACCATCAGAACAACCAAACAATTGAGCTAAAATAAACTCATCGTGTAGCCCAACTACTCATCCAACTATAACACAGTGCATAACTAACCACATCATACCAAACCATCAAGTCTTGTGCCATTGTAAACTCCCATAATTCTGTTCGTCAGTTGCTCACGCGAAAACCATTGCATGCATGAAATCACAATCATTCTACCACCATTGAGATCAACCCGAAACCTCCACAGACTCAACTGTATACACGGTGCACTTCAACGGCCACACTCATCCGACGTACACCCGGCATGCCAGAGTCGGCGGTTTAAAGATCGCAGCACATCGCACAACTTCTCGCACAAAAGTCACAATCGCGGCGCATCGCAAATACACGAATTCTTCGACGCACGCCGATGCCATTCGTCGATCCCAAATTATGTCAAGGCGGAAAGTATTTCTATAAATTTCAATGGAATGTTATGATTGCAAGATTCCTCCCGATTTTCGCATGGGGATGAACAAACAAGCGATAGAGCAAACAAAGTACAGCACAAACGTACGCTTCGAGTCATCTCTCTCGCTTCATCGCAGTTGGCAATTCAGCTTCGGCTTTAGTCACTTGAATTCTTCTCTGCTGTTTTTTTTTTTTTTGGAGACACGAGTGAAGGCCCAGCCCCGGCTGGGTGTGTTATTATTGTGCCAGGGCGCGGTATGCTGTACTGGAGCGGGCCGGGCGATAGAAGGAAGCCAGGAAGCCGTGCCGGAAATTCAAGCTATCGCATACGCCCGGTACGCTACCGCGTCACGCTTATATGTGCCGGTTCCTGTCTATGGGGACGGGCCACAAAAGCACTCAGCGGCACGTTTTGCACGGAGCCACATTTTCGGCCGCATGACGGCATGTTGTTGGCCGGCAAAGGGCGTGTTAGTATGGCGTGTCGGGTGTGTGGTACTTTTTCCATATACATTTTCTTCCCTTCCCGTTCGTAATAATGTCTAACACTAGCGCACTTCAAAAGTGATCGAAAAAGAAGTAGCAAACACTTGCCGAACATGATACATGTGGTTTACGATCTGTTTTTATGGCCTAGGTTTTGGTGGGATGTTGGCTTTCCTTTTTATTCCTTGCCGTGTACATCGCAACCGATACTGGCTGGTGGCAATCGATTTACGTAGAGCAAACAAGTGAAACACGTTCTGGGTGGAGAAATAGTATAGGCAAATTTCAAAACACGAAATCGTTTTTCGACCGGGCTTGCTTTCATCTTTTTTGCTCTCTGTGCAAAGGAAAACCGGCGCGAAACCGGCGCGTACGATTCAATGTTTGAGGGCAACATACGGCAAAGCAAGAAACAAACATTACGCCCGCATGGTTGATTTATTTTAATGAGATAAAATGTTGCTCGTTAGCGGTTTGCTTCACTGAAAAATACATAACTATCATATCACGTATCAGGTAAGAAGGCAATTAAAAACAACTAACAAATTTGTTAATCATAAGCCAACCGGTGCGTGCGGTGCTTCGCTACAAGTTGTGCTATTGACAAGTTACATGGTTCAATCTGCTGCTTAGTGCTTAAGGCAAACCACTGTACGGGAATAAAATTGACACTGAAATACCACTTCGCCTGCAGGATTACGCTAAGCTTCGGTTGCTCGACTAGTGTTGGCACTGGTCGGAATTGCTCCCTCGGCTGCTTGCTACCGCGCACGCAATGGTGGAGCTCACGTCAGCTAAAATGCTCACTTAGTATTCATGACGCAGTGCTAGACGAATGGTAGCTCCAATGTTCCAATGTGCTGCAAACGGAGAGCACTCAGCGCAAAAAACGGGGGTCCACTAGCCAGGGCAAAGGCAAACTCCATTGCTTCGCCCAAAAACCGGGAGACCAATGTACACCAACGAGTACAAATATTACCTCATTATAATATTTGCGCACTTATTTCTGCTCATTACCACTTTTTAAATAGCCATCTACCGAAATGGGGTCGGGCTAGCGTTGGAACCGGAAACAACGTGCCACGTAACAGGGACCAAGCACCAACAACAAAAAAAAAAACCGCTCATTTATCCTGCTCGCGTTAGTGAAGCAGAGTTTCTTTTGCTGTGTGTAAGGACCGAAAGTTTTATGGGGTATGTTTTTGAAACCCTTTTTACGAAATGTTATTTTTCTGCTGTTTTACTAGTTTTAATTGTAAGGAAAACAAGAGAAAAAAAAACGATTTTATGTTCGCGCTTTCCCAATGCCTAGCAGCAGACGTACGCGTGCATCTGTGTATGCGCTAGATCGGAATTGGTAATTCGTTCCGGCCGACAAGCATGACACGATGCTACCGAATACGTCGACCGCGATCGTTCGTCGTTCGTAAATTAATGTTCCGGCATTGCAAAACCCAGTGGACGCTTGGTGGAGTGGTTGGTTGCGTTCGAACGCAAGGAAGGGCATGTCGGGCAGGTGGGAAATGGAAAACCGATCCACGCCAAAGCCACCCGAGCTATGAATAATAAATGCGATAATATTTTCGCAAAAACAAATTTACAATTCGAAGCTGCGATGTTTTTATGTCTCTGTCGTGCCTTCCTGTTTCCTTTTGTTGCCATATAATCCCAAAAATAGCGCCACAGCCATAATAATGGGGAGAAATGTAAAACAACAACACCAAACAAAAAGAAATGGTACTCATTTCACTGGAATGGAACTGGAAACAAATTCAAAACCCAATTCAACTGCGTTGCCGAATGGTTTGTTTATTTTTACGGCTTTGCCGAATGTATTTTTAGTCAATTAATACATACCGAATTGTGCTACATAATCCATCGTTTCTATGTGCTTATAAAATATGGATTTACATCTCTGACAGTGTTCACCCACCCGGGCGGACTCCATCAATCCGTGTTCGAACACGAATGACTTTGCATTGAGATTTCTGGCTCTTTTTTTTCTCGTGATGGTGGAATTTTTCCATCCGATTGTATTAAACCGGTTGGCAAATCATAAATCTTACCAACTCCACCACACCACCCTGGACCGGTCCCTCGTTCCATTCATCGCCGCGTATCGCTTTTCAGGCAGCGAATGAAACATTCTGCTCGCAGAACGCTAAACGTAACTCGATTCGCTTACCCGTTCGCTTTTCCCCGGGAGTTATTGTAGAAAAGTGTTCTTTTAAGCGGGGAAGAAGAAAAAAACTTCACGAAACAAAAATCCATTCGGCCCGCCCTTGAGAAGGCTAGTCAATGAATGGAAGGATCTTTTCAAATCATTTCAACACCCCCGCGTTCCAGTACATTTCCTCACATCCATCCGCGAACGTCACTCTGGCAAAACCTCAAAACGTAGCGGAGGCACCAGCCATTGCCACAGGGCAACCAGCATGTCCTGCTGGGTTGGATGATAACACGCTTCTGCCTCGCGGCCTCTTATCCCCAGGCCGATTTCTTCGCTCCTCAGTGCGGGAAAGAAAAATCCCATGTTTTATTTCATTGTCTTCAAGCATCGTGTGTCATCGTTAGTGTTGCTTTGTTTCGAGCTGTGTGCGTTCATTTCGCCATCCCGGGGGTTTCCTCCTGGAGCGCGAACGGTAAAGGTAGCTCCCCGTCCGTTGCTGCTAAAGGCATCGATGCCAAACGGCCGGAGAAATCGCCGAAGCATACCATTTTGCACATTTTGCTGGTTTTGTCACCCGGGAGGGTTTTGTCTTAGCGCTTTGGGTCGCCTCCGGGTGGTTTGGCGTATTCTCGGCGGGTTTCTACATTGTTCTATAAGCGCCTGTTTCTCGGCGTTCCACGCGAGCAGAACGGAGAATCGCATTTTCCCGTTAGCCGTTTTTTCAACGATCGGTCCTTACTCATTGACAGCGGTTCCGATCCGATTGTGGCCGTGGCATGTGGATTGAGTTATCAATTTGAAAACATTTTCACTCGCATTTCATCCCATCGTTGGTTAATCGATCGCGCTTTCGGGCTTCGGGGGCCAGGATCCCGATCGGCGCTCTAGAGATAATCAGCGAAATAGAACGCAAAACCTCAATCAGCGAAGGCGAAAAGAATAAATGTAATCATTGCCATATCACTGGGCTTTCGGCTGGGGGTGGTTTTCAACTGAAAGAGGCAAACGAAATCTGCTGCTGATTGGGTGCTGCCACTGAGCCATGGTACGGGCAAGATAAATTGTCCCACGACAGGATAGGGGTTTTCCATCGTTTGATTACATTTCACCGATTTCAGCCTGACGAAGAAGAATCAAAACCCCTCTTTAAAAAAGGATAAATGAGCTTTTCGAGATCATGAAGAAGAATGAGATTAAATGCTGTAGAAGCGAAATTTTCTCCAGGGACGTTCAGTGATGGACGACACCGGTGGATATGTGAACTTGCAGTGATTTTCCTAATCTTTTTATTCCGCAGCGCCAAGTTGCTGGCGTAATTTACTCCCGCGCAAAGCACCGATCGCTGGGGGAACAATTGAAATTAGCCACGATTCATTGTGTAATCATGCTTGCCGGGTAACGGCCTTTACGAGCTTAAGAATGCAGCATAATTCCAGGCTCACCACTTAATGATTAATATTCATCAGTCAACCACAACACGGACGAACTCGCACAGACGTGATCATCCTCTGCGAAGTTGTTCATTCGAAGGGGAATCCTTACACAGTGCCTTAGTAGCTCTCCCAACCAAAACCGCGACGTGTGTACAATGCGCAAAGCAGAAAAAAAACACCTTGACAAAGC